>NC_089795.1:40792767-40830267 GCF_040412425.1 Macrobrachium rosenbergii
CAAAATCTAGGTTATTTTCAATACACTAAATATTTCTAGTTGAAACCAGAAGAATTGCAGAGAAAGAATTTTAATATGTCACAGAAAACGTTCCCATAAAAATCAGAGAAACTCTTGCTTGTAAATGTCACATTCGCAGCAGATCTTTTGCAAAGTGAAGGTGTAGGTCTCGGTTGTCTGGACGAATACAGGGGTCCACACTAGGCCTCTCATTCCCATTAACACTTGCTAAACTTAGAGGGCGATTTTAGGTATATGCCCGTTCCGGGATTAGGCCAGCGTAGTCAAAACTCTCCATCTGCCTTAGTAGTTCTATGAAACATTTTTGCAACGGAAAATTAACCAATAAGATATATTTAACAAATATTAATCCTTGACCTCTGGAAAAGATTTCCACAATTTCCGCATACGCTCGTGACCAATGAAACAGAAGAGTTAGGAAAAGATTTATAAAACATTTAGAGAAAGCTTAAGATCTTGATAAATTGTCCGACATGAAGTTAAGCTTGATATATTTTTTGTCCTGGGCTGGTTTCCAGGGAATTCTTTTTCGCTATGTAAGTGAATATTCGCTCTAAGGGACCTTTGTGATAGTTTCGTCTGTATACATACATTCAAAAACGTTCATATTTTTTTCATTGCTTGCTTTTGTATCCAGTAGTCATACATGCATACGTGTAACAAACATGAATACTGACTATTGGATCTAGAATTTAAAACACAAATCTCAACTTACACGTTCGATATACATATATACATGTATATCCGTACCCAGCGCTTTTGCATGTTGCTTATTCACGTATTGTCGGTGCACAAATGAGACTCAATTTGGCAGAATGGTAGAAGGTTAACATTATATATATATATACTATATATATATATATATATATATATATATATATATATAATACGTATATAAAATACGAATGATTACTAGTAAAACTAAATATTATATGCAGTAATATCACAATCAGCTACAAGAGTTTCAAAAGAAGCAGTCCGATGTACTGTGTTTGGAAATGCATGATAGAATTGAAAAGCATCAGACAGATGATAAGAATCAGAAAAAAAAACTGAAATTGAAAGCAGAATATATGAAGTTTCAACCACTCCCCTCTAAATGCCAACGAAAAAACATAAATCACAATCATGTACTGAGCTAGTTCTTTCATTGCGTCTTATGTTTCGAAGGGAATATTTCTATCCACCAATATTCAAGCAGAGTCCTGTTGCAAAATTGCAAAATTGCGTGATAAAAGTTAATGACAACGGGAAAAGCAATCTAAAATTTTAACTCCCATTGAAAGTACTCGACGAAGAAACATTTTTTCTACCAAAACAGCCGCATTCAAATTGGTGGTTTGATTAATAATGAGCGGTTGTTTTTCCATTTTGAAAAATGCGTGAATTGTTCAACATAAGCAAAAAATATTTTGGTATGAAATTCAGAAGTATATGCATGCTTACACAGGTTTGTTTTAGCAAAAAGTTCTTTGTAGTAGCCTATATTGGAAATGTGAATAGTCTGGTTATGTTGTTGACATGTCGACCTGTAGTGATCCAGTTTTAGGAGACTTCGGTGCCTTTTTTGTCAGAATAAATGGCCTTGTATCAAGCCTCAAAAGTTAAAGAACAACGGATAATAAAACATAATTTTACATATCACAAATTAACAAGATCAAAGAGTATAGAAACATCTCTTAATGATAGATCTTACAGCTATTCCTTTATACCATACTGAAAATTGCAGTGGCAAGGAACGCATCTTCTTACAGTCTAAGGATTCGTCCCCCTAGAATTTAAAATTAGAAACCCACTTTATAAAGTAAACAAATGATAAAACGAATATTTTTTACACTGGTAATGTAAAGAAGGCATGTGTTACTTAAGAAAAAGATAACCTACATATTTTACGCTCCTTTTTGCATTTTATTGGCTGAAAAGAAAACCTACATCTATTCTTTATGGGGAATAGGCAACACGTCTTGCTTTTGAATGAGAAAGTTACACAATCTTACTCCCTGGAAAAATAATCTTCCTATCACTATTCACTTATTACAGGTTAAGTCTTTTGGTCATACAGTATACTTTACAAGTAAAAATAAGTACAAGATCAAATATTCTATATGATACGAAATTTTTTCCTGAACTGTTATCTTTAAAAAAAAAAAAAAAAGTGTTTTCTTTCGATTTAAATTGAATGCGTCATGAAGCCTTTTTGAAGACCAGGGTCTATAGTACCTATAGAATTACAGAACATTTCTCTCTCTCTCTCTCTCTCTCTCTCTCTCTCTCTCTCTAATATATATATATATATATATATATATATATATATATATATATATATATATATATATATATATATATATATATATATATATATATATATATATATATATATTAAAATTATTGTCATTCATCGTTTCCGTCAAGTCTTGCCTGTGAGTAGGGAAGGTATAGGACAATAGATCATTGCCTCAATAATAAAAAAAATGACTTATGGGAAATGTTAGACCAAACAATTTGTGAACATTATAGCAAGAACTTTGACCTCTGGCAAGTTTTGTGCATTAAAACCGTTTTATAATTCTTATATAAAATGTACATAACCTTTCAGCTTATAATCAAAGGATTTTCTTCGTATGTTGCTGGAAAAAATATGCCTAAATTTCAGCATATAAGGCTTATGTGTGCTCTTATAATTCCCCTCAATTATTTGGCATGATGTTGCTAGCCTCAGGACATTTTTCAGTCCAGGAGCGACCTGCATCTTTCACATAATCACCAGGTACATAATTTCTTATCTAGCTCGAAGGCTGAAAAGTGTATAAATAATTTTAAGAGAAAAACAATGTTGTATCCACTGCTGTGTTCTTCCTTTATGCCTCAATGTCTGTGAAAGGGATTGAAAGATTGATTGCGTTAATGTTGCCTGGCGTCGGCTCTGAAAGGGAAGCCCAAACATCCACATTGGGACGGTATCATTTATGAAATCTCGGAGCTATTTCCTGTCTGAATTTGGATGACTCAGGAAAAGTGTTACATTGGCCCGGAGCTTACATGAAAGTTTCTTAGTCTCGTCGTGTGAGTTTTAAAATTAGGAATATTAATCCATCTCCATTTTGAAATCAAATTAGAGATAAATTTAACTAAGAATCTTTAGCGTTGGATAATGCAAAGCCACACATGAATAGAATTTAGAACGAGTTTTGCTATGATCACCTTTTTGCACTCAACAGAGGTAAGGGTATTTATTCACTCCACTAAGTTTCACAAGAGGTTAACATAAACAAAAAACAAAATCTGTCTTACTTCTGTTTTCTTTTTCCCTTTTTTTTTTTTTTACCCAAATCTACCCTGAAGATCTGTTGGTGAATTACTAATAAACTAGGAAGCGCATCTCTGTGGAGTTTCAGATGCTGAATAATTCTCCTCTTCTCCAAAGCTAATTTTCATCCGCTCTGCAAATTGGACTCCCACCTTCTTCATTCTTTCTCCAGCCATTTTACCTAGAATAATTCCATCTTCGCTCCTGTTCCGTTATCTTTTCGGCGAGTAACCTCGAACTATTTTTATTTTCTGTGGCTTGATTTCGCTTTGCTTTTGTATTGTGGGGCTGTTGAAGGCATTATTATTCTTTATAATATGTTCATGGAAGTTTTATATATATATATATATATATATATATATATATATATATATATATATATATATATATATATATATATATGTGTGTATGTATATACAGTATATATATACACATTTATATATATAATTATATATGTGTCTGTATACAGTATATATGATTATATACCCACAGATATATATAAAGACAGGGAGACAGACAGACAGACATACAAGCGAGAGAGAGAGAGAGAGAGAGAGAGAGAGAGAGAGAGAGAGAGAGAGAGAGAGAGGAGAGAGAGAGAGAGCCTAAGTTCCGTAATCATCCTGTCAAGTGAACATATAAAAAATGAAGCAGTTCCACCACAAAGTTCACGAGGAGTTTAACCATCTCAAGAGTGTTAATAAAAGAGTAAACGTTTGGGCTTGATAACAAATACCAGACTAAACGAGACAGGATTAAGTTGCAAGAAAAGCCAATTTCGCAAAGAGATAATTCAAGGATTATGTGAAGCTACAATGCCATTCAAAACAAGTCGAGTTTACTGTAAGTTCAGACTTGAAAATATTAAAGAGAAATGTGCACTCGGTGTGTTTACGAAGTATAAGATAAAATTATTTCAGATGAACCTAGCTCTCAAACAGACTTGAAAACGTATCCATGGAACATAACAGTAGAATTGTACAAAATAAAAGACACCAAATGAAATTATCTCTTTTTAACTCTTTTAGATAAGAGTGGTTCGAGGTGATAAGTTTCTGTTTCCTTATGACTTGAACCACCGACGTATGGTATCTTGTTTGTCATTTTATCGTAAGTTGTATTTCACCAGAGATGTTTCACGTTCACAATTGATCCCTGATCCCCTATATCTGCCGACAGCAACCAGATTCGCTGAACGGCAGCGCCAATATGCAGTAAATGTGCCTCGCTGTCGAACTTCTCAGTTCCAGGTGTCCTTTATTCCTCACACCGTTAGACTGTGGAACAGCCTCCCGGAGGATGTCGTGCGGTTGGAACTTCACAAGTTCAAGCGAAAATGCAATGCATTCCTGCCTTTATACTATTCTTCTTGCATTTTAATACATTTTTATCTATTTATCTATTCATTAATTTATTTTTTTTCTTTTTTAATAAGTGGTATCTCTTCTTTTTTGTAATTCCCTTTACTTCCTCTTACTTCTTCCTAATGAACACCATATTCTTCGGAAGCTTGAATTTCAAGTCAGTGGCCCTGTAGGCTTGTTCCATATGAAAAGGTTTCATCTGCTGAATAATAATAATAATAATAATAATAATAATAATAATAATAATAATACAATACACAATAATAATAATATAATAATAATAATAATTGTTTCAGATATTCGATTTTCTCCTTTTGGGGCTGGGCCAAAATAGGTCAGCTTTTCGGTTCACGAGAACTCTTCTGGGGTGAGGTTACTAGCCCCATACCCTTATTAACCATGGTTGCGGCCACTGTAGTCGTTTACCAAAGACTTAAAAGTAACTCCAAGAATGCTGTGTACTGAAAGATTCTTGGTTATAGCTTTTGGGAACAGGCATTTTCTGTATGTGATTTTCTTTGCATGAAAGAGTTTATACCACGAAAAAACACCTCTTTCCCTAACAAACATTATTACGAAGATGGCGAACAAACCTCGGTGCCTCTGGTACGAAAGAGAAAAGAAAATGGGAGAGTAAACGAGCCGTGCACGCAACGTTTAACGACCTCCTCAGCTGGGATATCCGGTGTGTGATGACCAATCAGTGAGTCCGAAGCACTCGGATCGAATTGGCCATCTGCATGTTCCTTTTCAGTCCGAGCACCTGGATCAGAATCGAAACTCCAGCTCCACTACTACAGAATTTGTGAGCAAGAGCTTCTTTTGCTGAAATCTCCTCTCGGTGGGAGGCGTGTTCTAAACAATATTAGGTGCCGAAAAAATTAAGAACGATTGGTTCCATAAAGTCCATTTCGTGGAAATAGCTTCTTTTTATTAATAATTATTGGTGTACATTTTAGGAAACTGTAGTAAAATTCTTTTACAGCATGAGGTCTTAATTATTTTTACAGAAGTAGAAATAACAAGTTCTAGAGATATATGAAATTATTCCACTGTTATCTGTTAGTGCAGAAGTTGATTCAAAGCCATATGCCACTTTTACTTAAACATGTTCCAATTACTTACTTATCAGACCTTACACGAGTGTATTACTAACAAAGTTTGATTGTTCTGTTGTTGAAGTCATCTTAATTATTTGGGATTCAAAATTATTCACCCTTCTTGGGTGATGTCATTTTGGCATCTGAAGGAAGTGAAATCTGTTGAAAAATAATTAGTTCGTTGTTAACTTTCGTTCTTAATACGAATATCAATTAAGATTTCCATTTCCATTGAGCTGTAAAATTACCTACGCTGTCCGAATCTTTTAGTTAAAGTCGAAAGTCTATCAATTACGGTCGAACTGTGACCTTGACATTCTTCTTATTAATTTGTGTTCTCTGAAATGTTAATAACTGGATGTCTGTCTTCTTGTTCTCATCAGTTGTGTTCACATATGAGAAAGTGATACAGTGATACAGTTATCGAGAGAATGACTGCCCTTTTTACCCTTGTTGTTTAAAATAGATTCCTCTATACGGCATTTAAGCCACCGAATGTGCACTGTAAAAAGTGAGATGGGATTCGTCAAGAAGAAATCGTGAACTGCAAGTTTTGTTTTTTTTTAAAGTTGACGGTAAATATGTGAAGTCCATGCCACTGGCGCTAATCGTGATTGGCCAGAAGTTCTAGTTCGAATTCATCAGTCAATCAGAGGCTAGATAGGCTCTAGTAAACTTTAATCTTTTCAAGGTTATCTGATGAGTATATTTGCAAGTGTCACCAAGATCTGTTCACCCTTTCGTAAACATTGTAAATGTACATTTCCCTATTTTTAAACAAAATCTTGTTTTGAATGTCCTCGTAGGGGGACAGTGCAGTCAGTGCACCTCACACGGTGCACAGTAGGCATTACTTAAGGTTCTTTGCAGCGTCCCTTCGGCCCCTAACTATAACCCCTTTCCTTCTTTTTACTGTGCCTCCGTTCATATTACCTTTCTTCCATCTTGCTATCCACCCTCTCCTACCAATTGTTTTAGAGTGTAACTGCGAGGTTTTCCTCCTGTTACACCTTTCAAATCTTTCTGCTCTCAATTTTCTATTCAGCGCTGAGTAATCTCCTAGGTCCAGCGCTTGCACTTTGGCCTAAATTCTGTATTCCATTCCATGCATTGGTTGGGTAGATAGAGATTCTCTAGACATAGCACCTCCATACCAGAACCACTTTAAGACTTATGAATGTGGAAGTAATTCGTATGCAGCAATGTCTGTGAAGTTAAAACATTATTTAGATTGCATCATCATAGCCTATGGTAGATCCAGGTATCGTTATCACACGAATACATACAGAAAACAAAGTTAATTTCCTTGCATTCAGCTCTTTGAGCATGCGACGTTCCCTGTACGTATATTCACATGTTAGTATGAGCTTCATTAAAGCAATGTATATTTCTCATTTCCTTTCATAGTACATTACAGCACCTTCACCGGGCGAAAGCCACTTACGTTCTTCGAGCTGCTCCAAACTTGGGTAGTTCAGTTTGTAAGAGGCAGCCGGATTAAAAACATGCCTGAGCTGAACGACCCACTTGTTAGAGTAAAGTTTGCGAGTGTTCTTCAGCCTTTAAGGCATGCTACTACTTCTATGTAATTACATCCTCTCATAAGATAAAGCAGGGAGTGTTACGAAATATAGAGTATTTTCTCTGATGTTACAAGATTTAACACCCAATGATGTACTATCTCATTTGTATACACGCGCGCGCGCGTGCACACTCAGACTCAGACATATATTTACATAAGCACAACACATATATATACACACACGCATACACACACACACACACACACACACACACACACACATATATATATATATATATATATATATATATATATATATATATATATATATATATATATATATATATATAATATATATATTAGGCTGGCGTCGTAAAGTTTTAGCCTTTCAGATCTCAGCAAGTATTTTGGGATGAGAATGCAGGCCTCGTGACCTTTTTAACCCTGGTTACGGCTATTACGGCTACTACAATCGTCTAGCTATCAGGAATTTATTTCACAGACTTTAGGTATTCATGAAAATTTTCCACCTAGCCGTTCTTGATCGTGAGTCGAATATGGGTAACCTCCCCTATTAGGGAGGATGCTACTGAACACACTACAATCCCGGATGACAGACTATGTGTACAATGTCTTACGTTATGAGTGTTATTAATCAAATTGAGCAAAGCCCGTAATTTGCTTGTATGACTTCAGTTAGTCAAATTATTAAATCAAGTAATCCTTAACTTGCAAAGCATATACAGTATAGCCAACCAGGTAAAAATATTAGTTGTGTGGCAGACGTAATAATAGATTTTATTGCTACTGAGAATCAGTACCGCACTCATAAAATAGGTTATAACCTTTTCTTATCAAAGTCAAATGTCATTGCGCTGTCTTGTAGTCAAAAGGAATCTCACTACAATAAATCGTACCATGAGCTTCAGTACCGCACTCATAAAATAGCTTATAACCTGCTGATTTTTTTCCAAGTTTTTCCTTCATTTATCAGTACAAGTCTTTTGACGGAGTAAAGCAATAAACATCACACGGGGAATGTTTTCTCGGAAACCGAGCGACAATTTTAGAACAGCTTAGCACGTCTCACCAGACTCTTTATTGCTATTTGCTCTTCGCCTCAGTCTTCTGGCGTTCCTTGAGGCATTGTACAGCTAGTTTCATTAACTGTCGGATATCACCAGTAAAGTAAGACTGCGTGGTAGCGGCTATTTTTTAAAACCTCGAGGAAAGCCCAGATGATAAATGCTAAGTTTTTCTGGTAATATCTGACTCTTCTATTACTGATTTTTTTTTGTGCAAAAAATGAATTTAATTTTTTTTTATTTCCTGCATCCAAAACTTGTGTTTATATGCATCTAAATCATTCACAGTCGACATTTAAGTTTCTCTCGAGCGTTTTACGCTCAGACACTGAAGGAAGCACCAGGCTCATTGGTAAGCCTTATGAGATTATCATGTTTAATGAGAGGCTACCAGTTTGGGCATCATATTGTCATTTTCCATAAAAACACTGTATTTCTCATTTAGATATATGACATATATTCAAAATGAGCCTCAGAATCATTTTATCAGAAAGGTCGGTCCACAGGGTACCTCTCTCTCTCAGGTATTAAGCAATCGTAGGTAATGGTAATGAAAAACATTGAGAGATATGTAACGTCTTCTACTCCTTTTTCTAGCCAGAGAGAAAGCAGAGTACTTTATGAGCTTCGTTCCCTTTCACTAACAATGAAGAACACAAGACAAGAAATAGGTAATGTTCATTAAATTTTGTTTATCGTCCTTTGGGGCACAAATTGTTTAAAACTGATAGATATTAGTCAGGAATCTTGACAAATGATCAGATTTCGTGATGAGGTATTGTCAAGACTTGAATTTCCAAAATAACACATAATACAAAATTATTAAAACATATATTGAGGCAAAACCAAGGCAGTTCACTGCCACAAAATTATTAAGAACTGAATTATGATTGCCTAAATGACTCTGTCAGTTAGATTTTCTCGCTGCCTAATGAAAAGTAATGAAAACAGAATTTAGGACAAGTAAACAGATATGTAGTTTCTCAGAGGATTCTGTCACTAAGTCAGCAAAAATGTAGGCAGTGTGGTGTGATATACTGTATATCCGTGACTTTAAAGAGGCAATATTGCATAACTTGTTATTGACGTCACTGACCAAAAACGAGAACACAGTTTTCCTACGTGTGTGAAAAGTATGCTCAGCAGCAACTCCTGTACAGGTTACGTTGATCGTGGCCTATTTTGGGGAAATGGACTCGCAGCGGGATACAAATCCTCGCAAAGCTGCCGTTTGCTCAGGTCTCATAACATCTGGACAGATACAGAGCTATCAAGTGACAACAAAGGTTTTAAAAATGCTTTTCCAAGTTTTCGTCGTGAAATAGAGGAAAAACCCACAAGCTAAAATAGTAGGTTCTCATGCTTTTCTTCTAACATTAAGCTGTTGATATACGTTTAGAACACGCAAAAGAAATTAAAATAACAAAAAAATGTAGCTTTTTCTTCACTTCTTATGATTTTTGGTATTGCCTGAATGTTAAGAAGTTTGGCCTCGAAGGAACATTAAGATGAATATTTAAGGCATAGACATGAGGGTGAGAAATCGCTGACATGCATTCGGATTGATAAAATTTAATCTTTAAGTTTATCAAATTTAATATGTTTCATCCTAAATTCATACAGGAATGATAAATAAATAAAATAAATAAATAAATAAATAATATACAAATATATATATATATATATATAATATATATATATATATATATATATGTATATCTATACATATATATATACACATATGTATGTATATATATATATATATATATATATATATATATATATATATATATATATATATATATATATATATATATATATATATAAATCACTAAGTCCACGTGACTTGGTGATATTCTGCCAATGTCCCTTCAAAGCTGTATTGATATATATATATATATATATATATATATATATATATATATATATATATATATATATATATATATATATAATGACTTTTTATCACATCCCCGTGATTCATATACAATCAGTAGCTACAAACGTCCTTTAATATCCAATTCCCTCTACCTCGGAAATAATATATTTTCATATATGTTACCGAAGGGAATTTTTAGTTGATAATAAAGTTCTGTCGTCCCGTGGCCTGAACCAGCGACGGACAAGAACTCATGACTACAGTGGACGCTAACCTACACGTATAGCAAGTGAGGTAGAGCAAATTGATATTAAGGACGTTTGCAGCTTGATTGTGATTGTGTATATATATATATATATATATATATATATATATATATATATATATATATATATATATATATATATATATATGTATATATTTAGAAATAGACCCGTTATGGTGGAAGATGTAAAGGGAACAATGTTACAACGTTTCACTGAGGCGACGCCTCCTAGATCAAATTCATTCCAGCAATTACCTTTGCAGGCGACAAGGAGAGCAGTCCATATACTGAAGCGGAAACAGAGGGAGCTGGCACAGTTATAGCTGTTTTAATAGCAAATAAGTGGTCAATTTCTATACACACATATATATTATATATATTCAATTATATAATATATATGTATATATAATCATATATATATGTGTATATTAATATATATATATATATATAATATATATATATATATATATATATATATATATATATATATATATATATATATATATATATATATCTTCGTTTTAACGTGCTTTTATACCCATTTTTTATATGGGTAAGCACGGTGCCTTCTTTGAAGGACTTTGATTTGGCGGTGGGTAGGCCGTAACCTCGACCGGCTGCCCTGCCTGACATCGCTTACACCCCGGTACCGAACGTGTACATGTATTACTGAAACCCCCCTTTCTCCCAGCAGCACGAGGAGAACTGGGCGGGTAGTCCGACAGTTCGAGACGTGTGAGGTGTCTGTTATGTTTTTAGAAGATGTTGGAGTGGCTTTGTTTATGTGTGTATTAGTTTGTAACATCCATTTGCATTCAGCAAACTATATATCATATGTATGTTGATATATATATATATATATATATATATATATATATAATATATATATATATATATATATATATATATATATATATATATATATATATATATATAGAGTATAAACGTACACATATACATAATGATCATGACTTACTTCCCCGACATCCACACTCTATCTTCCTTTAACAAATTAATCTTTACTCTTTCTTCATACTTAAACCTTTTGCCCGTTTTTTTATTGGCCTGGGCTGGGTTCAGCCATTGCGGTGCTCATTTTGTTTTTATTTCCATTAATAAATTATTTGTGATGTAAGAGCTTCTGGTTTCCTTCCGCACCAAATCCAATATGTGAAGGAACTTGCTTCATTCATCTACTCTTACATGGCTGCAATAGTGTATTCTCACTAGGTGGCTGTCAGTCTTCATGATGCGTAGATTTTGTCGTAACACGTTATTATATTTATATGCTTTTCTTCAGCTGTTTGAAAATTCATATAAGTTTCTTCATGACCTGTGAAATTCGAATTGCAAGAGATACTTACATTCTCTTTTAGCAAGATATCGGGGAGCCATGATCACTTACTCCAGTTTCAAGATTAAGACTGGGTCATTTTCCATATAACCTCCATTAACTGCCTCTTCTTGCAGCAGTACGTGTATTCATGGAGAGAGGTCGAACTATCTTGAATTGCAACATTTAATGCATGATGCCAATGCCCATTTGTATGAAAAACAAGAAAATCATGAAAAAATGTGTGTGATTTCCAGCTGATCAGCATACACTATCTGCCAGATAGATGTTTTCAATTGAAAATGGTGACACTTTCGATAGCAGAGCACTGAATTTCTGACGTACATTTGCCTTCAAGGCCTTTGTATACTGCCAAGGACATACTAAAGAAATTCTATTTCAAGCATTCATTCAGCTGTAGAGAAAATATATTTGTTTTTTCCAGGACATGGGTGTGAATGGAAATATTGAAAATTTCTCCGTTTTTTAGTTACATCTAAACTTTCCTCCTCGTGACATCATAGCCGTGAACGAAAATGGTGAAAGATATTCCCTTTTTTCTCTCTTTTATCTAAACATTCCTCCTCGTTAGCTTGAATAAACGTCTTTTGTTACGAGCTTTTTGCACCTTTCTACGCTCCATTCCTCAAAAAATTTGAGTATAAAAAAAGGTCAATACTCTCTTGCTTCTTGTGAAGAATAGTTCCTTTACGAAATGCACTTGTTTCTATGAGAGCAGTATAGAAAATTCATGGTTTCGAATTCTTTGGCTGAACAGTACAGTCACAGAGAAACATGAACCTTTTATTTTACATTATTATTAATGCATTCTAAATGCTCACAGTCTACTATAGCAAAATGACCAAAATACAATATTACATCTTGCTTTACAGGGGTCAAGTGATACTCAAGCAATACTTAAGTTCCTGTTCCTTCTCGAGATCCCTGTCATGAAAGATGCGTCGACCGTATTACTCTGGTTTATGCAATTTGATTTTCTCTCCCCTTCATAACTCCTTGCGTACCCTGACTTGTTTCTCTTTTCCCCTCCTCCGGTTGTTAACTCTAACGACTTTCCTCGTGAAATTTTCTCGATAATTTCCAGAAATATGAGATTATGAAAACGATTCGAAATATGGGGGACTTAACGAACGCGTCCGCCTTTCCTCCTCAACGTCGTCTGATATCGTGTAAACTTAAAAATAGAGGGTTGCCCTTCCTCGCCTTTCTCGTGGAACTATAATTACTGGAAGCCTCTCTAGAATAGACGTTCTAAGATATTTGGCAAAACAGGAAGCGTAAAAGAATGAAAAACATATATCATGAAAGGCATTCGTGAAGATGAGTAGAATAATGCTTTTTAATAGATGGTAATTTTGATGTGTTTTCAGATACAAAGTAAAGCTTAATATTTTACTGCCATATATTTAGTGCGAAAATAGGAATCGTAAAAGAATAAAAAGAATACATTATGAAAAGCATTCATGAAGATGAGAATAGTAAGACATAACGTTTTACCATAGAGATAGATGTCAAAATTATTAGGATTTACTGCAATGTATTTAGTAAAAGGAAAACATTATTTAGTATATCATACTCATACTTTCGTCTGTCACCGAGAAGTGGACTATTAGCATTTCATCCCAGTTCATATACATGATGATTATGAAACGAAAACCATTTAATATTTAAACGATGACTTAATGTCCTTTGGTCTGATGAAGTTCGCCGGAGACACTGTGTTTTATATATAATATATATATATATATATATATATATATATATATATATATATATATATATTTATGTATGTATGTATGTATGTATGTATATAATATATTACATATATATATATATATATATATATATATATATATATATATATATATATATAATAGTATAGATAGCGAAAGGTGTTTTTAAACTCCAAAAGACTGAATATCTTTACATTAACTTCTCTTAAAATCTTTAAATTGTTCCTCAAAGCAATAATTTTCACTTCCTGATTACCTAATATTACATCGTCATTTATCAGTACTTGTGAGTGAAGCAATGATATCTTTCATTTTATACGTTTTGCAGTGAATTATTTAGCTTACGTAATGCATCTGCTAAGGCTTTTTGAAATACGGTTTATATACTCAGTCAACAAGAATGTAGTTTACTTTATTCACTTTCTACTCGTATGAACTCTGATCTCATGTAATGTTTTCTGTGAGAGCAATATCCAAAATGTTCAAGTAATTCGTACAATAAAAATCTATGCTCATAACTTCACAAGATTTTATTACTTTCCCCCCGAGTTAAATTAATTTGGTCTTATTCTCCCCTCTACTTCCCTCACTCTTATTTCTCATGCATTTCCTTCCCTGCGCTGCCCTTAGCACAGTGCCATATTTTATGTAATTTTCAGATATTCACAAGTTCATATTTTAAAAAATATACCATACAGTGTGTATATATATATATATATATATATATATATATATATATATATATATATATATATGTGTGTGTGTGTGTGTGTGTGTGTGTGATCATACAGTATCCAGACAACGTATATCCCAACATTTACTAATGGCGGTGACTGAAATGACTTTATATCCTCCCTTTCAGTCCAATCCATTCCTCGCTGTTTAACGATGCGTTATATGCATTGCATTTGCGTCTGTCGGAATATTCACTTCAGTACTATATTTCATGCAAATCTTCGGGCTCCGTGAGGGAACGTAAAATGGCTGGCTTTTCACGTTCATTTTCCTCTCCAAAAAAAGTAGCATACTGTATGTCATATTCCTCTTCCATGGCCCAGTCTATATGCTAATGTCCCAAAAATGAAACGATACATTCCATGAAATTTATGCTGGAGCTAATATATTAAAATGACTTCACAGCAGAAGCATAACCAATTTGGCGAAATAATTTCACTGTGACTGTTTACGGCATAAAATCTTTTATACTTATTCCATTGCTAATTTTAATTCATATGCCTGGATTAAGTATGCAGTGTCTACGAAAACGTTTTTGCTACCGGCATTTTACTCACGGACATTTTCTCCATTCCTGTATGAAACTGCGAAACTTTTAATATCAGAGTACAGTGGTGAGGCAAAGAGTAGAAATCATCATTTGCTAGAACAGAGGAGCGTAACATCCATATTATTCAAGTAGTGCTCACACTAACAAAGAAATTATTGCTATTATTATTATTATTATTATTATTATTATTATTATTATTATTATTGTTATTATTATTAACATATTTTCGTAGTGCCTATACCAACAAAAATTATTATTATTATTATTATTATTATTATTATTATTATTATTATTATTATTATTATTATTATTATTATTAAAGAATAGAAATCATTTCCAAGGCTTTAGAGGAGCGTATTGTATCCACATATTTAAGTAGTGCCCTCACTAACAAAGAAATTATTATTATTATTATTATTATTATTATTATTATTATTATTATTATTATTATTATTATTATTATTATTATTATTATTCGGGGGTTTTATTCAGTTATTATTCGGGTGTAGGAGGTAGTTCTCGTGGATGTCGATTAGTTGTTTTTGTTAGGCATCATTCAGACAGGATCGCAGGATGCACCTCAGATCCTGTCCTGAATGATGCCCTAACGAGAAGGGCGAAACTATTATTATTATTATTATTATTATTATTATTATTATTATTATTATTATTATGCCAAAAATATCACCAGCTCCTTTGGCAACTTCTCCATCGCCAACACTCTCCTAAACCCCCCTTCTCGTCTTCCCTATTTCTTTCAGTGTCTTCTTTTCTTTCCACTCCTCGATAAACAGAGGATAATCCGTCTCCTACTGATCTAGTAGAATATGAGACAATCATAGAACTGCAGGTCGCTTTAAGAAAACTGAGGCGTTGGTCTTCAGAATACTCGGATATGTATCTAGGAAAGCAGGAGGAACTGTAAGCAGTAGAAAAATGAAAAGATTTACGCAGGCGCCTACTGAGAAACCGTCCTATCACTTTCCTCTAAACTCAGTCTCCCTGTTCTTTAATAAGCACATAAGCAGTTGTTATTTCTCTTTCAAAAACGTTCAACATCACCATTTTCTCCTCTCAGTAAATGCAACAAGTTCGCTTTTGGCCCATTTCAAAACTCCCCTTGTCCTCCACTGATCTCTTGCCATTCAGTATTTAACCATTTCTAAAATGTGGCGTGACAACACCGTAGACTTTTACCCCCTTGGTTTTTTCACCCCTCATGGTGAGTTATTTTTACTTTCCTCCTTAGCTGTCTCCGACTTGCCAGTATTCGCTGATGTGTGTTCGTTTTCCCCTGCAAATGGATACCTTAAATGATTAACCACTTAACCTCGTTAAATGGTTAACGTTAACTCACACTAAGGCCGGGTATTCACGATCAGGTTTACCTGTTAGTCCACCTGTCAGTTCATTGAAGCTGACGTTAAAACTCACGTGTGGACGACAGTTTGTGGGCAGAGTCAGTCCACTCACCAGAACGGATGAACTGATAGAATTACCTAGAGTTCTTCCGACCGACTGACAGGTTATTGCACGCACGTGTGGACGGGTAAGCAACGATTTTATGACAGTTCGCCGCCGGATTTCGCCTGGAAAGGATCTCAGCTCCTAGGACCAGAATATGAATAAACTTTGTCTAGGCCTAATTCATTTCATTGTTAGACCCTGTGGCGCTATTTGTTAACCGTTGTGAGTCTTAATCATATGACAAAAAAATATATATATTTCCATGCGATACAATTTGGTATAGCCCTAGGCCAGTGTCCTGCCTATTTATGAAAGGTGTTATTAGTGAAAGTAGGGTTCACGGTCCATAAATAACTGAACCAACCCCCAGGTCTAATTTAACCTTATTCATTAATACTGTATGAGAATAGACATCTCTCTTTAACAAGCAATATTTAGACCATACTCTGTTACACCTTTTTACTTCTTTCCTAATTTTAAGTGAACTGCCGCAGCAGCTAGTCTATGTGGCTCCACCTCCTTATCAGCCAGCGGAGTTTCCTTCGCTGCCATATCGTGTTGCCACGACGAAGGCTAGGCGAGAACTGAGGGCCTCAAATTGACGGTCCGACTGACAGTTTTACTCTTTACGTGTGGACGCTCATCCGTCGAACGGTCGTGGGTGAACTGACAGGTAAACTTGATCGTGAATACCAGGCCAAATAAACCGGGTGCGAATTCGATATTCTGCCACAGGCGTCGTTAGTCCTTCATTTGTGCTTAAATGCGTGAAAAAAAATCGAGAAGTCAAAAGGTCGTTGGGGCTATTGCAAGTACGCGTACACATATACACAAACGAACACACACATGCATACACACACAAAAACACACAGATAAAACATATATATATATATATATATATATATATATATATATATATATATATATATATATATATACTTGTATATTTATATTTGTGTGTGTGTGATATCGAGACTCTATCCATAATAAGAAAAACAATATAAATTATATAACACATTATTTCACTTTAGCACACGTCTTGGGAATATTGACGAAATTTGACGAAGTAATCGTCACACTTATATCAAATTTGGCTATTGGTTTTATCATAATTTTCGTATACATAACATTTCACTGTATTCTACTTAAGAAGCGAAACTTTCGGACTGAATACAGCAATACTAGACTTAATTTCAGTACTATACAATTCCCTTTTTCTCCGTTTTTAGTCTAATGGTTCAAACAACAATCCATAGTTTGTTTTGAGTGTTTGCACTGATTCGAAAAAGTTGAAGGAAATTGGAAAGGTCTAATTAAACGTTTTGCCAAATGCTTGAAATGTGGTCTTGCTCGTCGAGAGATATATTTACTAATTCACTAATGCCCAGCAATACGTCTAAAGAAAATTACATATATACAACAAACAGGCATACAGACAGACCGACAGTGTCTAACTGACAGACAGATAAGAGTAAAGAATGAGTGAATGTCCGTGAATGAATGATTAAAAAAAATTTTGTTAGTTAACAAGAAGAGGTTTTCGGGTAAATGTGTAATATGTTTAAGAATGTAAATGCGGCTTTCTGCCATAAAATTGTGTTGCCAATCAAAAGTTTTGCAGTATTTTTACCTAAATATTTCTTCCTTTTGAAAATAGTTTATTCGTTGAGAAATCCTGCAAGTCTTGCATGTAAAGAAACTCATCCAAGGAGCATCATTAAATGAGAATCTTTCATGAACCGCCGCCTCCTCCTCTTCCTCCTCCTCAAACGTTACGTCCGGTAATACCCCGAGTTTACGAGCACAGTGTTTATCGCTTTTCCAAATTACTTGAAATGAATAATTAATGGATTCCCTTAAACTTCTAATTCCACTTTGAAATTTCTACGAATACTTAATAGCATTCTTATTTCCTTTCAGAAAACGACGAATTCTTTCTTTTGGTCAAATTAGGATATCAATAACTACTTTTCTTGCGCTATAGTATAGAAATTTGCACCCTCTACACATCAGAATATGAAACCATTTCCCGAATAGTTTTTGAAGAGGAAATTAAAAGCACTGGTGCTTGTAAAAGTGAAAATCATAAGGAAGATATATGAAATACGAACAAAATTAAAAACCAATACTTAATTATGTTCTTTTCATTCTCAAAGGCAAAACAGTATCTCGAATCGTTCCTGTATTATTAACTGGAGGAAAACTAGCTATATCAATTGCTCAAAAGCATTTATTTACATTCCCTTTCTAAGCTACACATGCACTTTAGTCATTACAAAATCGATAGTCTTTTGGACGCTAGTTCTAATCCACTTGAGGGGGAAACTTGCTTGTTCTTTTAATTGGTATATATATACATATATATATGTATGTATGTATGTATGTATGTATGTATGTATGTATGTATGTATGTATGTATATATATATATATATATATATATATATATATATATATATATATATATATATATATATATATATATATATAAATGGTGGAACTGGCTTTTCCTGCCAAGGCCAACGGCAAAGAAATACTTCATATCAGTCAGTTCAATTTCAGCAGACTTTCGGAACAATTTACGGCCATTCACGAAAAGAAATGATTTCTGAGTAACGATTCGTGTAATTCGAACCAACCACACTTTAAGCTTCATAACCATTACGGTAATGATTTCATCGCATTAATTCTCAAACGTTGTGCAAATAATTGCGTCCTGAGGAAATGCAATTAACGTGAAATCAACGACAAAAGGTTAACCACGATTCCACTGATATAAACTTATCCCCAAGGAACAAAATCGAGATTGGCTCCCCTGTTTGACTGGCCCGGAAAAGGCAAACAAAACGCGGAGAGTGAATTATCGTTTTCCGATAAAACGCTTGTCTAGAGATTAAGTATCTATCCGGGAATATTCAATCATCCGATTCATTACAGTTCGCATCAGAAGTGCCTTTCCTTAAGCTATCATTAAAGCTGTTTAATCTTTATTCGGTTTGCTGAGTAAAGACAGTCGCGTGTTTTATTATTATTTTTTTTTTTTTTGTCCTCGAAGCGGAGGGACTGGTTATTATTGTCTTATTTTTTCTGAGATGGCGTCCTAGTGTTTTTCATTCTCTCTGTTATGAAAGGTATGACAGTGCTGTGCGTTTGTGTGTGTGTGTGTGTGTGTGTGCGTAAGTGCGATCCTTCTTAGAAGGTGGCTTGTATTTTCTACGGAATTTGACTTAGCCTGTGTTACACTAGGCAGTTTTGGCAATATCATAACAACATCAAAAGGGGAATTAGTAGATAAACAAATATAATAATAATAATAATAATAATAACAATAATAATAATAATAATAATAATAATAATAATAATAATAATAATAATAACGCCAAACCTGTTAAGTTGGTTTTATGATAAGTATAAACATATAAGCCACCAGATATAACAGAAAACAATGATCTTCCAATCAAAACGTAAAGATCATCACTGAAATGCGTTCAGTAATCAATGACGAGGATTTTTGTACTACGATTGATGATTACTCATTTTAAGATTTTATACTTTAGCTTACTATTTAGGACGACGGTTTTTATATATGAATAAATATAGCTATCTGTCTATCTGTGTATATATATATATATATATATATATATATATATATATATATATATATATAGAGAGAGAGAGAGAGAGAGAGAGAGAGAGAGAGAGAGAGAGAGAGAGAGAGAGAGAGAGAGAGAGCTGAACGAGAAAAAAAAGACTCGGGGCATAAGGTGAAAAATATTGTAAACTATAAGGTAATATATATTAAACTATAGACAATCTCTCTCTCTCTCTCTCTCTCTCTCTCTCTCTCTCTCTCTCTCTCTCTCTCTCAGGACTTAATGTGCAAATAGTAGAGGATGAAGAAGATAAGGAAGAGGAAGAAGAGGAAAATGGAAAAGAAGAAGAAAATAAGATTGAAGAGATAGAAAAAAATAATGAAAACAAAGAACAGGATAAGAGTATGGATGCAGAGAAACTCATAGATTCTACATATGAGGCAATAAAGTAGCATACATACGAGGAAATAAATTATGACATGATAACCCAAATTAAATTCCAAAAAGGTTGTACCCGGATCTTCATATTGATGGGAAAGAGGAAAAAAAAGAAAAGAAAGACAGTCTGCATCCTTTTGAAAAGAGGGAATTGCAGATCTGGTGAAAGATGTTACAACAAGCATCCCAAGATATGTCACAATTATGAGATTTACGGTAAATGTCCATATCTAGATTTATATGAGGATGAATGCAAACATCTACATCCAAAAATATGCAAAAATCTTGAGAGAAGGAAAAGGATGCAGGTTCAACGAAAATGTAGATAATTGCATCCTGTAGCCATGAAGAACAAAAATCAAAATCAAATACATATTAAAAATCAAAGTAAAATGAAGCAAATAAAGAAAGGAACAAAGACCAACAGATGAAGGAAAAAGCAAGCCAACACCACGTTATGAAATGTCAGCATCGTGATATGAGGCATCAGCAATTTGTGGTACAATGTAAGGAACAAGCAATGTATCTACGATGCCAAGGGATGGGTGCAGATACAGAGATAAATGCAGATACAAACACAAAATGAATAAATATGAAGATGGAAGATCAAATATATTGGAAAAGTTGGATTTTTTAATGTCCAAATTTCTGGAAATGAAGAAAAGAACAACATATCAGAACAGGAAAGAGACATGGGAAAATCCTTATTATTACCCATATTAGATAATGGGGATAACACGCAAACCATCATAGTGATGAATGCGCAGGGTTTAGTTTCCAATAACTCAAAAGAAAAATAGAGTTCTTAGAAGAACTAACCCAAACTGGAAAAAATAGATATAATGAATATAAGTGAAACCTGATATTCCTAAGAGACTGGTAATGATGATCAGATAAAAAGGTTTTCCAAACTTATAGATCAGATAGAAAAATAGGAATCAAGGGGGAACTGATATATGAGAGACGTAAATTGAGGAAAAAATCTGTGAGAAATATAGTAACACAGAATGTGAATTAATAGCGGTAGAATTTGAATCTGAAAATTAGTGAACATTGTAATATGCTGACCCCTAATACTAAAGAGTCTGACATAATAATAGACAAAATTGGATGATATATATGTAGAAATCACAAAGACTGACTATACTCCTATCCGAGACTTTAACTTTCCTTTCGTAGATTGAGAGAACGAATAGGAGATTGTGGTTGTATTTATACATATAAAAAGAGAGTAATAGTAGCGCAGAAGATAAGAGGCAATTTGAAAAGCTATTAGATATGCTGCTAGAACATAACATTCAGCAAACAAATCACCTGCCAACAAGAAAGGATAATATTTTAGACCTAGTATTTGTGAACGAGGTGAATTATGTTAAAGAAATAATAGTGTCTAATACGAGTAGTTCAGACCATAATTTCATAGAATTAACAGTCCGTTCCAAAGCAAGTGAAAACAGAGATAAGCAAGAGACAAAAAGTGGGAAGGATATGGAAAATACAATTTCTATAGTAAGAATATAAAATGGTCAGAAATAAATGAAACAAAGATTGGGAAAACATATTCGTAAGTGATAATATAAAGGTAAATATGGATATATTATATAAAATATTAGAGAAAATAGTGGATAAATATATACCAAAGAAGAAAAGTAAACATCAGTCATGCATACCAAGAGACAGAAGGATCTTGTTCCAGAAAATCAGAAAGTGGAAAAAAGGTCTTGCAAAAGAAAAGAATGTATGAAAGTGATGGAACTAAAAAGTAAGATAAAAAAAAATGCAGAAACAAAAAAGATTATACAATCAAAAGAAAATGAAAACGGGTCTTAGAAGGAAAGACCTACAAAATATCAAGTAAAACTTAAAACATTTTACTCATATGCAAAAAATATGAGTAAAAGAAGAGTATAAATAGGCCCTCTAAGAATTGAAGGACGATTAACGAATGAAGAAAGGAAATATGCAACATATTAGCAGAAAGATATAAGAGAGAATTTACACCTAGAACTGACAATGAAGATAATGATACAGAAATAAGAGATGAAAATAGTGAACATTTTTCAGACATAGATATTAATGAAGCTGATATTGTGTAGGCTATTAATGAAATTAAAAATGGATCAGCAGCACGACCAGACGGCATCCCTGCCATTTTGTTAAAGAAAGTAGTTTCTATCGCAAAGCCGCTCGCAATACTATTAAGGCAAGATTTATGATGAACATAAATTAGCATATATTACCCCTATTTCAAAAGTGGATCAAGACTAGAGGCAAGTAATTATAGGCCTGTGGGTCTAACATCACATATTATGAAAGTATGAAAGAGGGTAATGAAGAAAATATAATGAAACATTTAATGAAAAATAGTTTGTTTAATATAGGACAACATGGTTTTGTACCCGGAAAAAGTACACAAACCCAACTGTTAGTCCACCATGAAAGCATATATAAAAATATGATAAATGAAAAAGATATTGATGTGGTTTACCTAGACTTTGCAAAAGCTTTGACAAGGTAAACCATAATATATTAGCGAAAAAAATTAGAAAACATAATACTGTGGACAAAAGTAGGAAGATGGATAAAAGAATTTTGCAAACAGAAACTGATAGTGATTGCAAACGATGAGAAATTGATGAAGCTATAATATCCGGCGTGCCACAAGGTACGGTGTTAGCTACATCGCTGTTTGTTATTATGATTGAAGACAGACAGTAATGTTAAGGACTCGGTAGTGAGAAGTTTCACCGATGACACAAGAATAAGTAGAGAAATTACTTACGTGATGAAGATAGGAGACTCACCCGAGAAGAACAAAGAGTTCAGAGGTCTGGTTAAACAAATCATTTATAACTAACTAAACAAAATATATGAATGGGCAAAGGTAAATAGGATGATATTTAACTCTGATAAATTTGAATCAATAAATTATGGTGATAAAGAAGGAACGCTTATATGCATATAGGGGACCAAATAATGAGACAATCACAAATAAGGAAGCTAGTTAAAGACCTTGGTGTGATGTTGAACAGAACATGTTATGCAATGATCAAATAGCAATACTATTGGCAAAATGCAAAGCAAAAATGGGAATGTTGTTCCGGCACTTCAAAACAAGAAAAGCCGAACACATGATTATGTTTTATAAAACGTAGGTGTGTAGTCCACTTGAATATTGCAATATGATATGGTACCCACACTAGCAAAAGGATATCGCACAAATAGAGAGTGTACAAAGTTCCTTTACAGCTAGAATAGAAGAAGTTAAGGATCTTCACTACTGGGAAAGACTACAATTCTTAAAATTATAAAGTCCTGAAAGGAGAAGAGAACGCTACATGATAATACAGGCATGCAAACAAATAGAAGGAATTACGGATAACATCATGGAGCTAAAAATATCAGAAAGAACAAGCAGAGGTAGATTAATAGTGCCCAAAACTATACCAGGAAAACTAAGGAAAGCACACAGGACATTAATCCACCAGCATCGATAATGCAGCGTCTATTCAGTCCGTTACCAGCTCATCTGAGGAACATATCAGAGTGAGTGTAGATGTTTCTGCATGCTCGACAAATATCTGCTGCATCCCAGACCATCCAAGATTAAACATGCAAAATATACCGAAGATGCATTAGCAATTCTGCTGGACACAGAGGTGCCTCATACTTAGGGACCTGAGGCAACCTGAACGAACTGTAATGTCTCTCTCTATCATTTCTGTAATTGTTTAAGACTTCATTTGTTCACAGATTTATGGATAACCGTTTCTGAGATAATATAAAAAAAAGGTAAGGAATCTAATGAATAACCCTCGTATTACAAAGTCTCGTAACAGCCAGACCCGTTTCCCAGCATCCAGTCGTTTTCACCGACCCACGCGGACCTTAAATGCACTTACAACGTGAGCGAGCCCAGCTAAACTCCTTGTAATGTCTAAATTCAATCCACTTCCGCCACATATCTGCTTAATGGGACAAAGATGTTCGTGTCCTCATTCCCTCCTTCTTTCTTGAAGTCTGTGGACGTAGCAACGACAAGTCACCTGGGAGGTTTTTTTTTTTACTGTGAGCAATGGACCTTGCGCTTGTAGATTTTTTTTCAGTTATATTGGTACCTATCGATATTTGTTCTTAGCTTTACTTTCCTTTGAGTTTGAAAGTGACTTTCTTTTCATTATAATTGCATTTTTTTTTAAATTTGTTCGTAGATATACAATGTTTCTAGTTGTTGTCTAATTGTGCTCTGGTTTCTTATATATATATATATATATATATATATATATATATATATATATATATATATATATATATATATATATATATACATATTTGTGTGTGTATCTGTGTATGTATGTGAGGGTGTGTATAAGAAACCATAGACAAATTAAGTAAAAACTCAAAACAGTGTATAGCTATAACTAGTATTTCATTCCTTCCCCTGTTGTATTTCTACATTTAGACATCACGAGCGCCGTTGATTTCAAGCTTATATATATATATATATATATATATATATATATATATATATATATATATATATATATATATATATATATATATATGTATATGTATATTTATATATATATATATATAATGTGTGTGTATTTATATATATATATATATATATATATATATATATATAATAATGTATAATAAATATATATATATATTTATATATTATATATACATATATCTAGAAATAATCAACACACAACCCCGTGTGGAACAGATAAATTTCTGACTCACATCAGATCGAATCCAGGGCTTTCAATTGAAAGGTGAGGGCGCTGCCCACTAGGCCATACAAGTCATAAAAGGAGTTGGAACCTGAGCGCCACTGCACACAAGGAATTGCCTGGGCAAGCTAACTGCTTGCATACCAGCGTGTTTTCCCCAACCTCCCGACTCACCAATGACCCAACTGACAGCATTTCATTCGAATTACCCCTTCTGGAGTGAATATGATAAAATAATCAACACACAGTCACGTGAACAGAAATAAATTTCTGACTCACATCAGATCGAATCCAGGTCTTTCAATTGAAGCAAGGGCGCTAATTGTAGGCCACACAAAGTCATAAAAATAGTTGGAACCGAGCCACTGTACACAAGGAATTACCTGGGCAAGCTAACCGTTGCATACCAGCGTGTTTTCCCAACTTCCGACTCAGCAATGACCCAATTGACAGCATTTCATCTGAATTATCCTTCTGGAGTGAATATGAAAGAAATAATCAATATACAATCACGTGCGGAACAGAAATAACTTTCTGACTCACGCCAGAATCGAACCCAGGTCTTTCAGTTTCTATCATATTCACTCAGAAGGGATAATTCGATTTAAATGCTGCCAATTGGTCATTGCTGAGTCGGGAAGTTGGGGAAAGCACGTTGGTATTCAAGCAGTTAGCTTGCCTAAGTAATTCCTTGTGTGCAGTGGCGCTCAGGTTCCAACTTCTTTTATGACTTGTATGGCCTAGTGGGCAGCGCCCTTGCCTTTCAATTGAAAGACCTGGGTTAAAGCTTGAAATCAACGGCGCTCGTGATGTCTAAATGTAAAAGTACAACAGAGAAAGAATGAAATACTGGTTATATGTATATACTGCTTTGAGTTTTATTTAATTTGTTTATGGTTTCTTATAAACACACACTCACATACATACACAAAAACATATATATATATATATATATATATATATATATATATATATATATATATATGGTATATATATATATATATATATATATATATATATATATATATATATATATACATATATACATATACATATATATACATATTTTATACACTGTATATACACACACACACACAAACATATATTTATATACTGATATATATATATATATATATATATATATATATATATATATATATATATATATATATATATATATGAGAAACCACAGCAAAATTAGAAAACAACCTTAAACATTGTATATTTACGAACAAATATAAAAAGTGCAATTAAAACCATGAAGCTAGGTTTTCAAAAAGATTTTTGTATTTTAGAACTTCCTTGTTGCGTCTGCTTAATTTAGTATAATATTAATCTTTAAAAAGCAGAACAATAAACTTTGCAACAGCTGCGACCTGAACTCTCTCTCTCTCTCTCTCTCTCTCTCTCTTCTCTCTCTCTCTCTCTCTCTCTCTCTCCCCAGGACTTCCATCAATAATTTTCTATTGAAAGCAATTGTTTCCTAAATAATTAATATCTCCTTCTCTTAACTCAAACTGAAAAGTTTTCACATACACTGAACTCATAATAGTCTTTTGTTTTTCAGAGGAATTCAGAAAATATTGATATAATTGTCCCTTAAAGAAACTAGTTTACGTCCGGCTGCAAGCCACAGAGAACCATTTTCTGTGCCAGTAATTGTTTACTCTTTGTTTTAGTCACAATCAAAGCAAATGCCAACGGCATTACCTTCTAACAATTTTCCGTCCTTTTAGCGTTTAAAATGTTCACTTTGGCAAACCCCTTCACAACTCTTGATAGCTTGTTTTCACTCCCTTTAACTCACAAATTGTTTGGTGTTTGGAAAAGTCCAAGTTCTGAGAAGCTGCCTGGCAAATACTCAAACGGGAAATCTCAGTTTAATTAAACAAGCGAGGACGAATTCCATCAGAGAGAAAGGTATTGTTCCTTTGCTGCACTAATGTTAATATTTAGTATTTTTGCTCGTTTCTATACCTTAAGGTTAGCTGAACAATTATCATTATCAGATATAATAGAAAGTATTTCACAATGGCTGATTAGTGTCAATTAAGGTAATACTTTAATTATTACTCGCTGATGACCTAGCGTGATGTGGTTTCTGTATTTCCTTCTTTTAAAAACTGATACTAAAGCAATGAAGTATGAAATAAGTAGAGGAAAATACTACGATACTGACAGAGATGGGAGATCTCGCTGTCCTCAATTCATTTCCTTCACAAATCAATATGAAAAAATATATCCAAAGATGGAAGACTGTCGAACCCATGTTCCCCTCAGCATTGTAATACACCTTATTCTTGTTTCCTTTATTACTTTTTCTTTCAAAACAAGATATGAAACTGACTTTTAAGATTGATTAAAGGAATTATACCATGATATCTTAATATTAAAATTGCTTGAAATATGGGAACTCTTATCTCTTATCAGTTTCTCACACTTTTCGCTGCATAGAATGGAAGTGATATGCAAGTCCAGAAAGCATGGAAATGTGTACTTTTTGAGAGAGAGAGAGAGAGAGAGAGAGAGAGAGAGAGAGAGAGAGAGATATGATGATGAATGATATGACATTGTGAATCAGTGAGCAAGCTCATAATTATGTGCAAATTCTGTACAAGAAGCTTATTAATATGAAAATTAATTACAGTGGAAATCCTGTTATGTTAACAACGCCGAACGTTTTGACTAGTTAGTAATATCAAAAAAAACTAGTAAATTTGGTTATCATCTATGTAATGTCTTCCAAATTTCTAATGAAAAGATTAGGAATAAACAAATAGGATATCATTCAAATTCTTTCGTTTTATAGTAGTAAACAGAGCGCCATTACTCACCATAATTGAGTGGGTCTCTTGGAGCACACAATATAATTTGAGGAATAGAAAATGGAACATACCTTGTTACGGTACGTTTTAGTTACATTTGTATTGGAGATAATACATCATACGCAATCTCTAGCTTTAGAATTTTGAATTTATTGTGAATAATAATACACAAGACAAGCTAAAGAGAATTCAGGGAGATAAAATTATGAGAGGCAAAAACAAAAATTATACACACACACACATTATATATATATATATATATATATATATATATATATATATATATATATATATGTATATGTATCCCATGATCATCTTAATAGCCACTGAAGCTGTAAATTATTCCTAAAGTCAAACTGAAATTCTAAACAGATATAAATTTTCATAATTTCCCTATCTTTGCACTGAGACTGAAACCTTTGGAACAGACGAGATAGAGCTAATGGAACTAATCACAGAGAGTGGAGGATTTTTATGGAAAACGAGAAAAAATTGGCATCTCTTCTTTACTGTAATCTTTATCAAATTTCTGCAAAAATAAAAACTAATCTACCAATATAAATGAAACGTAAGAAAACAAAAATCATAGTGTCGATAATATCGGTATTCCCCCTCAGACAATAATGGTTCGAAAAGTAATTGAAAATTATAAATGTTTTTAAGAGAGGAATTCTTAATGACATAATGGTAATTATGATTTGGCAAGGCCACGATGATGTGGAATCTTAAACTGCCTCAAAATAAGTTAAATGAAAATCTCATTTCTTGGAACTGGCTTCACCAACCCATGGGATTGATTTGTGCTTTTATTTTTTAACCAAGAATGCTACAGATATGTCTCTAAAACAACAAGCCCTAGGCAAAGCGTTTTGTAGATGATTGTAGTTCACTACAAAATGTTTTGTAGTGGTTTTGTAGTGATGTGCCTATCTTGCTGAGAGCTTTTCTTCGGGAAAACCAAATAGTGTTTATTTCATCAATCTGTGCCTTTGTGTGTGTGTGCATGTGTGTGTGTGATTGTGTGTGTGTGTGCATGTGTGTTTCTAATTTTGCGTGTTTTTTATAAACATTTGCAACAGCTAAATCGGTGTTATGTAAATAGCTAAAGGTTATAGGAAAGCCTCTTCCTAATATTGTCGTCCTCTCATTGGAGCGAGACAAAAAACCATATTAACCTTTAAAAATAATTTTTCTAACCTGGGCTGGGGCACTTGAATTCTGCATTAACATACTCTGAGGAAAAATAATTGAACATAGATATATTTCTATAAAAACGGAATTACAAGATAGTTTGATTTTACATGCTTTAAGAGTTCGTTACCCATAGCATATATACAAGAATTTCGAATATTTCAAAAATCAAAAGAGAAACCAGTATGTGATTTGTATGGAGACATATGGATACAAGGGTTATGCACTGAAGATACTTTATATAGAATGTACTTTGTTTAGTCATAAACAAATCCTGTGACAAAGGAGAAATGGTTACAGACAAAACACTTAAAGATTCATTTCATTCTCAATGGATATATCTCATTGGATATATCACTGACCAGCATCATAATTAAGTGGCACGGCTTTCAGAAGAAACAGCTAATACATAGACCATTCGAAACGTAGTATTTAAAAGATGCAAATTTGGGCGACAGCTAGGTTCTTCAGGAAGACAATGGATAAACTACAATTCCCAACTTATCACTGGTCGTTCAAACGATTATTTGTAAAATCCATGCAGTGGCACTAAATACTTAGAAAATGCTGCCTATTTCATATAAACAACTTTTCTTTCTTTTTAACTTTTGGGCAATTTGTAATCCCTCTCATGCTAAAGCTGAGATTTATCTGAATAATGAACAGTATATAAAGCAGTAACATTGTTACCTCTGTCCTGGGGTAAGTGTGTCTTTTTTCATTGATTGATTTTTACATTTTCTCAGTCGTCTTTTCCATGTGCAGTTTAGATTCCATTAAGAATGTTTTTTTTTTTTATTCAAACAATCCTTTCAGACTTTGCTCAAGTCTCTTCAACTAATCCTCTTTTTGTTTGATATTATTTGTGCATTTATTTCGGTCACGTTCTCAATCAAATCCCCTTTTCATTCTCACCCACCCTTTTTTTCTTTGCTCACCTATCACTCCTACACTCATTACCCCTTCCATTCATTTCTCCTTTCACATTTTTATCACAGAATCCATTATCCCATCATCAGCTTTCCTTTCATCTCCTATCTCGGTCCCACTGAATCCTTTCCTTCATTTATTGCACGCTTTTCTCATCCACGTTTTTTTTATCGCTTTACTCTCGCTTTTCAGTTTGTTCCAAATCTTTTCGATTACGGTGTTCGTCATTGAGACTATTTCCAAGAGTACACTTTCTACTCATAGGGAGTTTTTGCTTATTTTTTACTTTTTGCATGGTTATTCATCATCTTGGCATCTTGTCTTCCGTTCCTGCAACATCTCTCCTTCCCTTCGCCTGTTAAAATGACGGTGGTTTAATAATTTTAGCTTTTCAGAGGTAATGCAAATGTCTTGTTATTACGGTATGAATAAAGTGAAAATTCACTTTACGAATAATAGTTGATCTTAAGCTCTGTAGCCCAAATTAAAGAGTAAACCGAAGGCTAGAGGTACACTCAGATGTTCCTTTACCTTATTCGTTTGTTTATTCCTTTTATATTTACTCAGTATATACATACATACAGACATATGTGTGTGTGTTGTGTAAGTGGGTGGGTTTGCGTTTATGTATGTATGTATTTACGTATGCATAGTTATGAAAAATCACCCCATGTGGAATCAAATAAAAAGCCAAGGATATCGACTTGCAGTACCTTCCTTTTTCCAAGCATACGTGGGTAGTGATAGCAGGAGGTCTGGTGCAAAAAGTTAATTAGCAAGTTGACTGGTACAGAACTCAGATGCAAAGTTCTTGATTTTAACGGTATTCTCCTCTCTTTAATGCTGTTGTATATCTGCAATATGGACGAAGAGCTATAAATTGTTTGAATAAATAGTAATTGCCCATATAATTTTCTGAATAGCTTGTTCTCATGGTTCTACCTGGCTTGCTACCTGGCGCAAACCAGCAATTATTTGCTCACCTGCAGGACATGAGCATATATATATATATATATATATATATATATATATATATATATATATATATATATATATATATATATATATATGTGTGTGTTTGTGTGTGTGTGTGTGTGTACACATATATATACAGTACATGTATATAAACATATAAACATATAATAAATATATATATATATATATATATATATAAAATATATATTTATATATATATACACAATACAAATTACATACATACATATATATAAATATAACATGTGTGTTCTGTAGGCCTGTCTGAAAACGATATTTGGAATCCAGCAGTTAATAATCTAAGCGAATATGGTTTGAGAGTCTTAACTAGTTCGTAAGGATCTAGTGAATTGGCAAGTGAGGTTTGGGAATTGACATCACATATAATGGATGGTATCTCGAAACACGTGTATAGTTGGGGAACAGTTGATAGAAGGGCAAACTGGGAGGTGCTGTGAAAGTGATAGGCAAGCGGAGAATAAGAATGACAAAGGAGAGATATAAATAATGTAAGACGAAATGGATCCACGGGCGGCGAGCTAGAGGAGGGTGGATTTTCTCGGCTTCAACATGCATACACACGGACGCTCGTACTCATGTATGTATGTATGTATGTATGTATATATTCATACACGGATTGGTAGAGATCTTAGGGAGATTATCTGAAATTATGCATCACAGCACTTTAGATTTCAGGGAGTTAATTAAATTAATGTCCATCACAAATGTACCTACATTAATATCCTTAAATATGAAAAAACTTGAAGTTCTGACAGTGATAAAGTAAACAGATCTGTTCAGGTAGTACGACGTAGCAACAAACCGGTTTAAGAGAAACAACAAAGACAAGGGGGAGGAGATTAAGTCATGGTAATTGCTGAGCAGGTGAATGCTTGCTGGAGATCAGCAAACAGATTCCAGAACCTCACATGAAGCAAGGCAATTACTCCAACCTCCGCATGCTTCGGGCTTCAATGTATGCTTCTGTCTCCATAATATTCAAAGTTGAGAGATCTTAATTTATTGCAGTTCATCTGCAGGATTTAGAGTTAATTAAATTAACCCAGTCTGTAATTTATTTTTCCTAAATATGAAAAACTTGAAGCTCAGCGTTTAACATCTGACGTTGAGGCCATAAACTACTGCAATATATGTATGAATTTGAACAGGTGAATGCCTCTCTCTCTCAGATCTCAGAACCTCTCTCTCTCTCTCTCTCTCTCTCTCTCTCTCTCTCTCCATAATGAAAGTCTCTCTCTCTCTCTCTCATTTCATTTCATTTTTAGCTATGATTATACTATGAATATTAGTATACCTGGGTATAACAAGTAGACATGAAACCAGAAATTCTCTCTCTCTCTCTCTCTCTCTCTCTCTCTCTCCCCGAAATACAGATGATAAAACATGCATTTGAAATACAACGATATTACTAGCAAGTACCTCAGTCAATAAAAAATATCGTAATGACAATGCAAACTGAGTTGAAAAAACCAAAATATTTCCTTGAAGGAACTCCAACTAAACCAATATTTTTAGGCAATATTTTCCTTCGTCACTTGTGAGCTTCATCTAGTTGGCTCTTTTGCCGGCAGTTCACATTTCACAAGACTCCAAATCGACCTTAATGAATAATTCAAATATCCGTCTTAAAGGCTCATGATGAGAGAGAGAGAGAGAGAGAGAGAGAAGGAAGAAGAGAGAGAGAGAGAGAGAGAGAGAGAGATCAGAGCTGAGAGGGAGACATAACAGGTTGTGTCAATATTGGTGAATGTTGTAAGTTGGCAAGAATTCATACCAAATGTAATTTACATATAGGAAAATTCTCATAGGGAGCAATGGATTTATTGTGATTCAAATAAGTTAGAATGATAACAGAAGAACTAGTAGGTGAAGAGCAGCGTGTGTATAAAAGAGAAAGAGAATGAGTGAATAATTAGAAAATTTAATTTTAATATACTGATTCTTTGACCCCGTATAAAAACGGGACTAAGCTGAGAAGAAGATTGTTGGACTCAGTAAACATCAAAAGTCTTTTGGTTCTTTGAAAGAATAGAAGAAAAGACAAGACAGAGCAGGTAATGAGTAAAAAGTATAATTTTTTGAAAAGTTAAAATAAAATTAAATGTCTTCAGAAATTCTTATAATTATCCTTCGTCGTTTAGAAGTTAAATAGTGCCCAACAACATTTTGGACGTTTTTGCAGGTATGACCCTTTCTTAATCCAATTTTTTTCCTCCATTTCCTTTTATCTGTCTCTGCTGTGATGTTACTTGAATTTCTTTTCGTCAGCATTTATCGAATGTTAGCATTTTTCGTCCCGAAATTGATAAAGTTTTAATAAATGCAAGACTTTTTTTACCTTTTAAGTTTCCTCAGTTTTTTTCCTTTCCTTTTATTAACCCTTTTCCTTCCTTCTGTTCTCTCTTTTCGTTTCCTTCCTTTCTTTTTCTTCTTCTCCTTCTTCGCATGTCAGTCGATCTGACACTGAGTGTGATCCCATCATGCATACATCTGGGAAATATTTCTTTTACCATGGGACCAATCGGAGATTTTTCTTGCCATTGAGTCTCACTTTGTGGAGATTTAGGGTGCTCTATTATTTTGAGCTAAAATTAAATGGATTAATTTACAAAGAAAGACATCCGCTGCTATCACATATTCATTAATTGATGAATCAAAGATGAAACCCCCGGTGCAGATCTCTTCCTCATGAAAGTGTAGCAACATAAATGTGATATTCATTCGCATGGTACGTCACGAGAAGGGCATCGTGATGATACCCAATCAATAATTCAACTCATATTTTAGTGCAACGTAATTTTAATGATATCTTCCCCTTTACTTATGAAATTAATTCGCGGGGACCCCAATGATGGATTCTGAATTATTATTGTCATCATTTATTTAGTCACAGATTGCTACCAGGCGTATGGATATTAATACAATACCGATGGATAGTTATTTTAAATTGTCATTTTCGATATTAACGCCGACCAATAGAGCAGCGTGTCCATTTATCTTCAGAGGTTGAATTGCAATAACTATTGATGGCCCATAATAGAGGTTGATGATATTTGATCGTGGTAATAAAGTGCTTCATCGTTTTCGCATCGATATGAGATTAATAGGATTTGCATTCAGTTCAAAGATATCATAATGACAGGAACTATATATATATATATATATATATATATATATATATATATATATATATATATATATATATATATATATATATATATATATATATATATATATATATATATAAATATATATACACAGTATATATAATATATATTTATTATAAATGTATAAATGGATATATATATATATATATATATATATATATATACTGTATATATGATATATAGGATTCGAATGGTCAAACTCAGTATTTTATTACTGTATCTAAACCAAAGCCCAGGTTCGTAACCTTTCCGGGCCAGGTGAACTTATCGATGATAATTAACCCTCGGTGAATTCGATATTAATTGGTATTTGTGAATCTAACAAAAGTCACGCGTGTACAAGTGTCATAAATTCACACATTGTAGTCTACCTTTGAAATCCTGTGCGTTCTCTTCGCAAAAATACGTGTTCATATATCTCTGTTATGCAATGCACTTACGCCCCTCTTCCTTTTAGATTCAGCAAAGAATCATTATACAAATCCATAAGATGAGTGCCCACAACTATTTTCAAGGTCTGTTATTATATATATATATATATATATATATATATATATATATATATATATATATATATATATATATATATATATATCTGTCATGATCTTCGCCAAAAGTAAATACAAAAGTGAAAGTATTTGTTTTATATTGTTCTTTATAATACAGCATAAAATCATTTGTAACTCACCTCAGTCACTTGAAAGACAATTAATAGCATTTCTGAACTCTATTTTATATATATGTAGTCTCGTTTCTTATTATATCGGCAATACTAAACTAAATGGTTAATTTCCGGTTTCATCGTGCTTTGCAATTTAGGTAAGCTTTGTATACTGTATATGCGATGGTCTTGATTTGTGGTAATGCGATTTCATCATCTTATTACCTATAATCTTAGAGTAAATCACAAAACAATTATCTTTTTAATTTGGTCTTATCTCTTGATTTGTATTAATTCTCTTATTCCATTTACAAGTGGCAAAAAAGAATTAACACTATGATTTTTTCTACGGATCGGAAAATCAAACAACCCATTGAATTAAAATTTGGAAAAAAAAGTTATAGGCAGAGCACGACCACAACCATAGTAGTGACAATAGAGACTGACACAACGAAAGATTATTTAAATTAGTAGTTCTTGTTGTAGACTTTCTTAATCTCGTATTTGTCCATGCATCAGAAAGACTCACTAAAAAATGAAGGTTTCATTGCCCCTGGAGATCGTTTGAGTGAAAATTTCATCTGATGTTGTGTCCAGGTACCGGGGTGTATATGGACAACAAATCTAACCAAATAGAATATTTACCTCCCCATAGGAAATTCTGTTAAAGCGGGTCAGTTACCAGAAGCGAGTGAAAAACTCAGCTGGGTTCCCTTGCAATCGTGGAAAAAGTACCTTGAATTGAAGCAATACCAATTGAGACCTAAATATACGGAACCCATTTAAACCTGTCTAATTGCAAGATTAAAAAGTCATACGAACAGTTAACAATGAAAATGACAATTGTCCACGGATAAATGAGAATCATGATTGAAAAGATTTTTTGAGATATTCAAGTTCCGAGAATGAAATCCCATGTCAGCTGTAGCGATAGATGATATTCACGGAGAACTTTGAAGTTACGACTAGAATTAAAGTACAGTTACACTGTAGACTCTGTAGATAAATTTGCTCTAGGTAAAGTCCTCAAGATAGTATACATGGGAGCGAGAGTGCTCTAAGTACAGTCACTCTCAGCTCTTGCGAAGGTTGTTCAGTCTAACCAGCGCTTCAGTGTACCCGTGATTCTGAGCTCTCTTTGAGACTGCTCCTGGTGGCTTCGTTCATATGAATAGCTTTGCCCATATCGCTAGAGTGCTGCCACTGAGATGTCATCCGATGAGAATTACAAGTGGGGATAGTGTTCAAACAATGTTTTTCATTGGAATGAGTCATTAAATGAACATTTTTTAACGATAAGAGAGCAAGTGCTATAAAAAGAAATAGCAGTTATTAAAGTTCGTGACTTTGAAATCATAAGAAAGTGACGAGTCTGCGTGGTCAAATAAACAGTGGAGTAAGAAACAAAAATGGCAGGTGTGCATTGATGTGCTGGGAATTTCGTGAAGCCCTTCATTTCATCACTGGATCCACTATACCGCAAAGAACCACTCAAACACACTGGTAACCTAACCATGAAGTTGAACATGATGATTTAATCTTATTTAATTTTAACGGGCTATATCCTACATACGACCGGAAAACACTGACATATATCTGACAGGTTGAGAAGTAATTCGATCCAAGCGGTACTATCATTATTACTGGATTTTCATATATCAAGAGGTGAAAAACATTGAAATGACACATTGAATTAAGTATGGTGACGTATGTTTTAAGATATGACTTTCATTTTCTAGAATTTCATTAATATGCCGTGACGTCCACTTAGATTCCAGTGAAACGAAATGATGTTTATGTTACGTAAGATTTTGGTCAATAACTGAACCTTAAGGTCATGAACTGTACTGAGAAAATTAGTGACGTCGAAAATAAGACATATCAAGCCTTACATTCAAGAGTAGAAGAAAAAAAAATCACAAAACAAAGCCAATTTTCTCTCAAACATTCGTTGGTAATTTTAGTTTTGAATTACGATTTCCATTCCACTCATCGCGTGAAATGAGCGCGAACACATTTGTTATGACCATGGACAATAGCTTGCAGATGGCGCTTCCTTTCAAAGACAAACGCAGAGATAGATCGAACAAGCGAGGAGCGAAATCCGCTTTTGTTAGCGGCTACCCCCAGAAACATAAATGAATGATCACAGCTTGTTAGCAGCCGTGTGAATATCCAAACAGGGGCTCGCTTTGTGTTGCATTAATTGTTATCTCTGTTGATATAGCGCTTTGTTTGGGAGCATCGGCCAGCAGCAGGCTGAATGGGATCTGCATGAAAAGGAGAGTTATTGCCCTCGTGGCCATGACTGGCTCCTATCCAGACAAGTGGAGACTTCCACTGAATCCTGCTTTTATTCTATTTATATTTACAGAGCGTTGCAGTAGTGGCCTTTTTTGGCAGTGCGTATATACGCACACCCACACAGGTGCATACACACAGACACACACACACACACACACACACACATATATATATATATATATATATATATATATATATATATATATATATATATATATATATATCAGGATGAAGAGGTAAAGCCATGTCTCTCGTAGG
>NC_089795.1:40835267-40842767 GCF_040412425.1 Macrobrachium rosenbergii
GATGTTCTTAGTAAACCAAAACCAAAATTTCACTTAAATTTTTTCTGTTCCTGTCAAAGGTGCCATCTACGGGCCATAGAGCACGAGCTGTTATAAGATTTGGTAACATTGTCAGAAATTTATTGGGAAATTTCAATGTCCAAATTTTCTAAGCCACAGGCTGGCTTGTTAAGAGAGTATTCTGAGTAAGAAGAATTGGAAAAATCCTATTCTTACGTTTCCTCTGATACAATTCTTTTTCTCCAAGAGACGACTTCAGGTCAAGAGGTAATGTCAAACTTATGATTCCAGCAGAAACAGCAGGTTCACTTCCTGATGCAATAAGCCGTGCCTCCAAATCCAGTAAGTCAGGCTTATGAGAACACTCTCGTGAATCCTGCTGAGTCTGGAGTAATCTGTCTCTCCATTTCTCTATCTCTGAATTTTTTTCTAGGTACTTCTGGTCTTATTTATTAGGGTAACTAAGATTTGAATAAGGATATATGCTCCTTTCATTTTTAGCGTAATTTTTATAACAGAAAGGTCGAATATTTTAAGAGCTCTAGAGAAAAAGTATTTTTTCATATCCAAATAATTTAGAACTAGAATTTGGTCTGTTTTTTATCAGTAGTGTATCATGGAAGAGATTAAGCTGCAGATGAGTCACTGTTCATTTTTAAAGTTGATGGTTACCAAATAAGTGATGTTTAGTAACCGAAACATCACTAATTTGGTAACTATCTTACTTTTTGTAACTAGAATTGAACAGTGACTCATCTGCAACGCAAATAAACGATGATCAGATAAGTATACATTAATCCCTTCCATGACGCAATACTGATAAAAAAAAACAACGAATTTTAGTTCTCAGTTCTTTGGATATGAATAAATAAGACCTTTTTCTTTAGATCTTTTAAAATATTCGACTTCTCTGTTATAAAAATTATGCTAAAAATGAAAGCCGCATATATCCCTATTCACATCTTAGTCACACTAATAACGGAAACAGAAAAATAGAAAAAATTCAGGGAAATAGAAGAGAAATGGAGAGACACTATTGCTTTCAGACTCCTTGAATTCACAATCGACTATCATAAGCCCTGACTTGCTGGATTTGGAAGAGAGGCTTATTGCAGCATATTTACCAAGTCATTCAGTACGCCGAGTGTATCCTTAATCAGAAAATAAGTTACATTTTCCCCTACCATTAATTAATCTTCAGATATATCGGATATTCCATTACTAACAGTTTTCTACGGAGACAGTCAAATAATTTTTCAAAATAGACAATATACAGGATGAGTAAGGCCAATGCAATGGAATGATATAAAACATGGACAGATGATGCCCGGAAGTCATCAGCCTAAGCTGTCGTTCATGATTTTATTTGGAACGTCTCCATTATATTGCATTTGCCTTTCCAACATTCCAGCTGCACACTATTGACATTTACCAATTTCAATCATGAATCTCAGATCCGGGGCATTTAAGTTATTCATTTTTTGGATTCTCCTTTTTCCCTCGACCCGGAATACGCGTAGCTCTCGCTTTAATTACTGAAATGTCATTTAATACGACGCTCCCGTTTCCCTTGTATGTATATTAGGGATTTTCATTTCTTTTTCATTCTATTTTATTTTTACCGTTGGATTCTCGTTAGGTTTTTATATACCTGAACAAGGCTTTTTTTTTATTTTTAGTAATAGCTCACTTTCATTAGTTGGAGACTCATGCTTATCCAATCTTATTTTGGCTTTTGTACATTTAAAGTGAGTTTGATGTCGAATCCTTTACAGGTAAACATGATTACATGACGTCCGGCCTGACCTTTGTGTCTAAATAAAATTCAATATGATATTCGTTAAAGCTAGATATGATCTATTTCGCTTGGAACGTTTAGATGTGTTAAATATAGGAAGGAATGAAACTGTCATAAATTATTTTGCTTTTTTATGAAAGAGACAACAACGAAGTCGAAAATGAATATTAATATTCTGGTAGATATATATATATATATATATATATATATATATATATATATATATATATATATATATATATATATATATACAGTATATAATATATACATATATATATATATACACACATACATATTAAGCTTTATCTGCTCTGTCATTAATACAGTTAATAACAAGACCTCATTTAAACAGAATGGTATCTTTTTAAGTGAGGTCTGATATATATATATATATATATATATATATATATATATATATATATATAAACAAATTTTAAACAGCCTATAAGTGGCTGTACCAATTGATCGGGTCGTCTTTATTGAGCAGAGCCAGAATCTGACAATCAATAGAACTTTAACTGCTGAAGCTCCATCGTAATCACAGGCACTGACACTGATATGTACTAACAGGAATGTAATACTGGGCGAGAATGTCTGGCTAAAATGGTCGGCCTCCTAAATATTGATAGTTACATGGCAAAACCACCTCGCTCAGCCATCAGGAATCACTTTCAGGAATCATTTCCAAGTTGAGGAGCAGCCGATATTTGGGGAGAATTTTTCGATTTCAGCCTCATCGAAAGACAGTTCGGATCTGACAATAATGGTGGCAATTTTCCAGCGTAAAGGAGAGCCCCAAGGTTTGGAGGAAACTCTTCTTCGAATTATTTTCTGTGTAAAATGCTTATTTTCCTTTTATGCTGGCATCAGTGGGACTTCCTAGTGTTAGTTTTTTTTGTTTACAGTTAGACCTATATTATTTATTATACAAAAAATTTTTTAATTTTTTAAAAGATTTTCAGTCAGTAAAGTGAAATTTGTATGTTCTTTTTCTGCTGTGGGCGTGTTCGTAATGTTTATTGTATCCTAAGTGTTTTATTTTAAGTTTATGCTTGGTAAATGTTGTTATTTCTAACAGCATAGTACTAAAGTTCTGTATTGTCCCCATATATATATATATATATATATATATATATATATATATATATATATATATATATATATATATATATATATATATATATATATATATAAATAATATAATATATATGTATACATATTTATATATTTACATACATATATACATACTATATACATATATATATATATGCATATATATATATATATATATATATATATATAATATAATATATTGTATACATATTTATATATTTACATACATATATACATACTATATATACATATATAATATATATGCATATATATATATATATATATATATATATATATATATATTATTGTATTAGCATACATATTTGCATATATGTATAATTTTATATGTAAATATATGTATATATTTCATATATAGCCTACATATACTTATATACATGAACACAAAGTTCATCAAATTCCCCATCGCCTAAGTTAGGATAAAAAGAAAGGTTTCTTTCTTTCTGCTAACTTGAGACGATATCATTCCTCCAGGAATTTTGCTTGAGATGCAACAGACAGAATAACAGATTTAGCGCTTGCAGTCTTGGTGAAAATTTTATTAAGTAGTCGCGAGTAGGCGAGCCAGCAATATCAGGGTTCTTGGCTGAGTGAAGAAGAGGTGGGTGGATTCACTCTTATAGCCGCTCTTTAGGGAGAGTGTAAGAAAGAGATGAATCTATATGTTTTTTTAGTAAAGAATTCATGGTATTAATTCTTAGATGCTGAGTTCATAAAGTATTACTACCCTAAAACAGTTCTTGTAATTTAATAATTTTTTATATAATTATCTGTTTATTTATTAATTTATTTTTTTATTTTTCCTCCAAAAACTGATTTCGATTTGTGTTTCCTATTACAAGTGGTTATTTCTTTCAAATGAACACCATATTCCTTGGAAACTTAAATTTCAAGTCAGTGGCTCCTGCGGGCATGTTCAATATGAAGAGGGTTCTTCTTCTGAATAATAATAATAATAATAATAATAATAATAATAATAATAATAATAATAATAATAATAATAATAATAAAATAGGAGGTAACAATGAAATGCTTCACAGTTTAGGAAATTCTGTTATAAGAAAGAGCAGTGATTATACAAAGAGAAGAATGAAAGGGGGTCAGTCAGTCTGACCGTTTTTCTGTTTAAATTCTTGTCGTTGCAAGGAGATCTTCTGTGCAAGAGGACATTATATATATATATATATATATATATATATATATATATATATATATATATATATATATGTGTGTAAATGTGTGTGTGTGTGTGTGTGTGTGTGTGTGTGTGTATATATATATATATATATATATATATATATATATATATATATATATATATATATATATATATATATATATATATATATATATCAGAGAAAGATGGACGAAAACCACACATCACTAGGCTGTCTTTATTTATTTTAAAACCAACGTTTCGTAATAATTTGTAATTTAATTATCTTCAGGGCTGTGCACAAGAAAAGATAAAAACATAAAAACAGTTATAAGTACAGTCTTAGAATACGTTTAAATGTTACAGTAAAAATGAAATAAATGGTAATAAAACACAACCAACCCAGAGGTGAAACAGTATGGAACTAAATGGAAAGAAGCCACCAGGCGTTGCTTAAATACAGTTGACCAGCGGATGTGCGAGTATTTAATGATGGCATGTTGTTTGATAAATAACGACTCTAAGATTGTTAAGTCTTGAGGGTTGGCAGTATGACCGATGACGCTAAAATCTTTGTTCTCAATGTAGGTTTTACATTGTTTTGAATGGTTCCTGATGTTGGAGTGCTCTGGGTTTGAGAGATTCTGCTACCTGTGCGGAAACTAATTCCTCGATGTGAATCAATGCGCACCTTTCCTCCATTGGTGGATCCCACGTAAATCCCTGAAATACATTTAGGGCAAGTATATTTGTAGATGTCCACCAGAGGACATATAAGGACACAGCTGATCCTTTACCTTAAACAAAGAGCCAATACTTAGAGGATTTTTGGGAATTAATTTGGCTGACATGGCTGGAAAATGTTCATGAATAATTTTCGTAAATCTTTTTGAAAGGTTAAGTCACTGATATATGGAAAGGTTAAAAAGAAATTCATTTTTGTACTGTTAGGACTTCAGGTCTTTTAGAGAAATGCTTATTTAGTAACTGATTTAACTTTCTATATACTAACCTGGAAGGAAAACAGTTACCTCTAAAGAAATTAACTAGAAATAAAATCTCATTATGAAAGGCATTCCAGTTAGATGAGGACCAGTGCTCTATTAGAAAGGTAAAAATGGAATTAATCTTTAAAATTAAAATAACAGCTGATATAAAATTATATCCGAGTCCTGTAAAATTTTAAGATTAATTCCATTTTTACCCTCTTAATAGAGCACTGGTCCTCACATCTAACTGGAATGCCTTTCATAATGAGATTTTATTTCTAGTTAACTTCTTTAGAGGTAACTGTTTTCCTTCCAGGTTAGTATATAGAAAGTTAAATCAGTTACTAAATAAGCATTTCTCTAAAAGACCTGAAGTCCTAACAGTACAAAAATTAATTTCTTTGCAACCTTTCCATATATCAGTGACTTAACCTTTCAAAAAAGATTTACGAAAATTATTCATGAACATTTTCCAGCCATATCAGCCAAATTAATTCCCAAAAATCCTCTAAGTATTGGCTCTTTGTTTTAAGGTAAAGGATCAGCTGTGTCCTTATATGTCCTCTGGTGTCATCTACAAATATACTTGCCCTAAATGTATTTCAGGGATTTACGTGGATCCACCAGTAGGCTTCTTAAGGTGCATTGATTCACATCGGGGAATTAGTTTCCGCACAGGTAGCAGAATCTCAAACCCAGAGCACTCCAACATCAGGAACTATTCAAAACAATGTAAAACCTACATTGAGAACAAAGATTTTAGCGTCATCGGTCATACTGCCAACCCTCAAGACTTAACAATCTTAGAGTCGTTATTTATCAAACAACTTGTACCATCATTAAATACTCACACATCCGCTGGTCAACTGTATTTAGCTTAACTCTTACTGTGGTGGCTTTTCCATTTAGTTCCATACTGTTTCACCTCTAGGTTGGTTGTGTTTTTATTCTTATTTATTTCATTTTTACTGTAACATTTTAAACGTATTCTAAGACTGTACTTATAACTGTTTTTATGTTTTTATCTTTTCTTGTGCACAGCCCTGAAGATGTAATTAAGTACAAAATTACGAAACGTTGGTTTTAAAATAAATAAGACAGCCTAGTGATGTGTGGTTTTCGTCCATCTTCCTCTGGATATGCTTCCTGGAGTATTTCCCTGTTCCCTGTATCACCGTATATATATATATATATATGAAATTTTTATCACACCGTGATTTATATACATTCATGAAGCTACAAATGTCGTTTAATATCCAGTTCACGCTACTTCGGGAATATCCCCGATGGGGAATTATCACCGAAGGGGAATTTCTAGTGATAAATGGATCGGTACCGCCGGGTCTCGATCCCTCGACACGGTAACTTCCAGCGACTCCAGTCGACGGTCAAAGCACTGAGCCACCAAGAGGGGTATAAGTGAATGCCGAATCTGCCGTACTAATTAATCTCGAGAGCGGGGAAATCATACGTGGCTTCGGCATTAACCCACCTCCACCATGATAACTCACTGGTACGTTTGAAACACGCAGCTCTTATTATGAAATTTTTATCACACCATGTTTTAGATACATTCATGAAGCTACAAATGTCGCTTAGTATCCAATTCATGCTACTTCGGGAATATCCCCGATGGGGGATTTTCCCCGAAGGAATTTTTAAAGTGATAAATGGTTTGACCGTCGAATGGAGTTGCTGGAAGTTACCGTGTCGAGGGATCGAGACCCAGCGGTACCGATTCATTTATCACTATAAAAATTCCCCTTCGGTGATAATTCCCCATCGGGGATATTCCCGAAGTAGCGTGAATTGATATTGCTTTGACATTTGTTGTTTCATGAATATATATATATATATATATATATATATATATATATATATATATATATTTATATTTATATATATATATATATATATATATATATATATATATATATATATATATATATATATATATATATATATATATATATATATATATATATATATATATATATAATATCCTGCCATCATCCGACTTCGCGCTGAAAATTACAATAACAAATTATAATTAGAAAAAATGCTAATCTAAAAGTACATATTACAATAAAAGAAAGTAAAATAACACCAACGACACTGAAGTACCATTTCCAGTACAGGAGGGATCACTTTCATAACACAGCTATTACTTCAGGTACGAGCGTTTTAATCACGTTTTTTCCTGTCTCATACATTTATTTATCCTGTTTGTGTACCTATTTATTCATGTATGTCTTTATTGGTCTTTTATTGTTTATCTGTTATGGGGTAGCAAGGATTCTTCATTCAGACATCAGTCTTACCAAAACTCTGCAGTTGGTGGCTGACGATAATATGATAAACTGAATATTTTGTGTAATCTGGCGTCGCAACGATAATAGTCATCGGCGCCATGAATCATAATTGAA
>NC_089795.1:40847767-40852767 GCF_040412425.1 Macrobrachium rosenbergii
CTCTCTCTCTCTCTCTCTCTCTCTCTCTGGGACAAGTAAAGAGAAAATTATTATATGTAACCCTCCCTTTTAATTTCCCTTACAATTCTCTGTCAATTAATGGAACAAAATCAAAAGTGAGGGAGCACAAAACATTAAAAAAATCTTATATATATTCACGTTGCTTACTATGAAAATGAAGTACTGTACGGACTGGGATTAAAAAAACTCCATTATGACCTTTGTGACGATTCCAGCGAGATGTTATTTTTGTATTTTGTATTTAGAAGGGATTTAACGAACTTACTGATATAAAGATGAACCTCTTTGTACAGCAAAAAATATATATATGTAAAAAAACATATATATGTATATACATATATATATGTATGTATATATACACATATATATACATATATGTATATGTAATCTATTTTTTAAAAAATCTCATTTCTCCTCTCGATTTTCTTTTGAATTCTTTTACTCTTCTTCTGGCCTTCCCCAACACCCGACCCTCGTATATCCTGAAGTTGCTTGTCTGGCCAATCAAAACCTCAAACCCTCAATTCATCAAGTCGTTTTCTCTTCTGTTTCTCTTTCCACTATAACTGAGAATATACGGTTTCGCTTCTCACCTCTTCAGGGATACCATCCTTTATCCTCAGAGACACTATAGATGCTTGTAACTCGTATGAATGATTATTCTTTTCTTTTTTTTTTTACTAAGATTTTCCTTATATTTACTGACATCTCCTTTCTGCACTCACTCATATTAATGAATTATAAAGGGCTATAGATTACAGGGATGAGGCAGGCACACAGAAAGAAGTAGACAAGACGCATTTATTCATTTGTTGTTTGTAGGTTAAGCAAAGTGTTTTCATGTGTGTTTGAAGAGTTATATAAGCGCAAATATTGAAGAAAAAAAATCCACTGGTACGTAACTGTACAAATATATTTACAAAGTTAAACGGGACAGAGAGCTTTCGAGAATTCGAGATTACTACTGCCATGATTGACTTTTTATTGCAATTATTATAATTCACAATAATATTACAGTTATCATGTAGGTATAACTGATGTTGCCTGCGTAGCCCTTCTGTGTAATGTTAATGTTACCATATGTTAATCTGTCACACACACGCTTGGTTCACTACAACTCTGTACTCAGCTGTTGAGCGTTAAATTCAGTGGGGAAACTTCCCCATGACTTTTCTAACAATATATAACATTATGGGTTTGCCGGTCAGGTCACTGCCAAGTTTGTGGGTCCATGTCTACTCGATACTATCAGGGTTAGTAAAGTTGTTGTTGCGAATTCATGAGTTAGCATTTTTGCGTGAATGACGCTTAATCTATGAACCTCATCCCATATTTGAAAATTAATAGACTAACAAGGAGGCACACACTGGAATCTACCCACTGTATGTAGAAATGAAGTATTCTATATATATGTATAGGTATGTGTGTATATATATGTATATATGTATACACAGTGTGAGTAGGTGTTTGCATATATATTGTCTTGTTCTTCTCTGAGATTTAGGTTTCACGTTAAAAGAGTTTACTGTAAACCGCCATGATTTCACGCGCGAGTTTTTAAATAACTTACAATAAGCTTTATCTTATTCCGAGCCAACGTATCACCGTATAATTATTATGACATTTATATATAAGCTGGTGGTACAGGAAAATCACATAGCAGAAATAAACGCGTAAAAAATAACGGACTTAAATATAATAACTGCACATGAAGTTAATTGTGGCTTTATCAGATTATCTCTGCATTGCTCTCGTAATAGCGATCAAACACATCGAAAAGAAGACAGAAATTTAATGAACCAATTCCAATCGATGTCTCCATTTCATCATCCACTTCCTTTCAGTGAGGTTCAAGTTTGATATTTGTCGCTAATAATACTGTGAGCTCGTTATTAAACTTCATGGCGACTGATAATTTGTTAAGATCATCGTCAACTTGATTACCAAGAACTTGCAGAGTTTTTATTTTACACAGGAAATTAAATTATTTTCATCACTTTGACTCTTGGCTACAATGATTTGTCTTCTTTTATTCATATTTATTTTTGGGGATAAGTCTCATTGGTCCATTGCTATTTTCACAACAGATAATAACCTTCAACAAGAACACAACAATTAAAAACTCAAGAGACATTTTAAATGAAAGGTTGACCTTTGCAAATGAGTGCAGAAGGAAGTGAGGGTACAAACTGAATAAAGCTGGTAAATAGAATCTAAGTCTAACGATGTCACGTCTGTCTTTATTATTCTCTTTGCAAAGGCTTTTGTGATCAGATGTGAAGATGAAAGACGGAGTCAATCATTATCTGAGAGAGAAAAAATGGATAAAAGATAAAAATCGCTTTTCGAAAAATTCTTTCGTTTGTGTATGTTTTTCGTAAAAGGATATTCTTCCTCAAGACTGGGTAATTTGCTAGAGATCGTTTTGAACCTCTATTTTCGTCTTTTATTTTGGAGGCTTTCCTTCCAAGTAATTTGGACCACCTAATACGGTTCCCGGTTTTGACGCCATCTTGCAAATTTGTCATAGTTCTGTTAATAGTGTCCTGATTTGCGCTGCTCTGACAAATGCTTTGGACTTTATTTGCTGCTTTTATTATTGACGTTCTTTTCTCTTTTTTAATGACAAAAACATTCATTTACATTTATATCATGAATAAAATGACAATTTATTATTAAGTAGATGAATATTTACTAATGATTATCAAATTGCAAAGAGGTTTAAGCTTTACGAAAACTGGTTTTTGCCAGTTTAATTCCACTTTTTTCACTTTTATACATGCAAACGATGCGGCGAGTAGTTTCCTTTTCCCTACAAGTACAAGAGGAGTTGGCTCATTTTACGTAGCTGCAGTCCCCATAAAAGCCAGTGGAAAGCCATTTTCTTTCACTTCAGACCAAATTCCCAAGTCTCTGTAGGGGGTAGCCGTCAATGCGCATCTCGCCGTGCACTGTACGAGTAGGCATTATGCAAGGTCCTTGAGCAACCTTTTCGGGCCCTCTAGCTGCATCTCTACTTATTCACTGTACCTCCATTCATATCCTCTTTCTTCCATCTTGCTATCCATCCTAACAATTGATTCATAGTGCAGCTGCGAGGTTTTCCTCCTTTTACACCTTTCAAATCTACTTACTCTCAATTTCCCTTTCAGCGCTGAATGACCCCATAGGTCCAACACTTGGCTTTTGGCCTAATTTCTATTTATTCCATTCTGTTCCAAATTATCAAATCAGGGCGACATATCATAATGCAATGGTGTTGAACAAGGATAAAAAAGTATATCTTCAACTAATGACCTGTTCCATTCTGCTTGTAAACTCCTCTTGTAATTTTTGTATCACAAAGATGCGTCGCTGTGAATGTGACGAAGAACTGAAACTAACCTATAGGGCAACCCTTTCCTGGAGCAATTTTCAATATGACAGCTTACAAATCGTCACCATAAGACAACTGATGCTGTAGTTATCACGTCATAACGACGTCACAGTGTTATGTCGTTCAGCTAGAGTTAAAATAAATGTTTTTTTTTTTTGTCATCCTCAATTTGAGAAAACCACAAGATATAAAAGATTGTCTGAATATTGCAGAATATGCTTCTTAGATGACGAAATCCTATCTCGGGCAAATGTAGACGTCGAGGAATTTATCTGATTTTCCAATATTTTCCCGGACAAACAAACGATTATTTGCAAAAGTGCAAGTTTCCTTCGAATTCATATGATGAGCTTGGTTGGTTGAGCGTTGGGGAATCTCTCTCTCTCTCTCTCTCTCTCTCTCTCTCTCTCTCTCCATTATTGGAGTATTCTTCCTTTCTTTCATCTCTTTAGATTATAAGGAACATGTGTCATGCAAATAATTTAAAAGGAGCGTAGATTTTACATTCTTATTAGAATTAAAACATTCATTTTTATACCAGTATAGACTTTTTAAAGTAAGCCGTAGTTACATCCGAAAAAAATGAAAATTATTCATTATGTGGCGTCCCCGTTGCTTTTATTTATTTATTTATGTTCATCTTATGTTACAGATTTACAAAGGAATTCCCTTCATCTTAGGGTAGCTGTAAAGATGAACAGTTTTTATATAATAAGCGGTGTGCAGAGAACTGGAAGGATAAGATATGCCAAGGAATGCAGAAGTAGTAAAAGTAAATGAAAAGCTGGATCAGTGTTTTGAGATGTTGGTCAGAAGACGATAGGTTGGTAAAAGGAGTGTATTTTTCAGAAGTGGTAAGCGGGAGAGGAAGGAGAAATCCTAGAATTTGCTAAAATGAAGATGTGCATTTTCTGCGTTGGTATACGTTAACCTACTGTATACATTCACAATAACAGCCACAACAGATGTACATGAAAGCTTTCATGTAAGTTCCCGGGCCTTGTGAGTTTAAGCAGCATTTCAGACTCAATGTGGGTATCAACATCCATTGCAATCTGAGGACTATGCCATGCAGTACTCTCACAGTAAAATAAATGAAAGCCGTTTGGTACTGATTTAAATGACTGGTGTTGAGGTGACCAACAAAAATGAAGAACAAATGACTGGAAATTCATGAATTATTTTGCAGTAAATATAATTTTCTATTAAGAAATAAATCTACTTGGGAAAACTTGAAAAAAAAATAACAAAAGGGTGTACAAGGGTGGGATGTTATCAAATTTCTTTGTAGTTTTAGGCCGTTGATGGCTTCCTTCCCCAGGTTTTAATATTTTTTTTAAAGAGAACCCGATTCTTAAAGCGTATATACGGGAAGCAAAAATCAACGTTCTTTGCCAACATTTTTCTTTCTAAAAAAAAACTTCAAAGACAAAACGAAATTTCAATCTGGAGTCATACGACCGTTAACTGACCAGAGGAGTGTTAACAAATTTTCGTTTGAGTTTTTTCACAGGTATTTTGACGGCCGGAAATATTTCTAAAATTGTGTGGTGCTTCACAAGAAACTGTTTTTCATGAAAATAGACAGTATATACCTGCCTGC
>NC_089795.1:40857767-40927767 GCF_040412425.1 Macrobrachium rosenbergii
TTAGTTTAGTAACTGTACAGTTAAAAAGTTATCCAAGGTTTCCAATTTGACCTTTGACCTGGAAGGATGACCTTGTCTTTCGTCTTATCAGTTCATTAGCGAAGTACGCACGCCAAAATGAAGTATTTACCTCAGCTTAAAGGCTATCGTTGTGGTTAAATTCTTATTTAGAATATTAAAATATATGTAAAAATCTGCACACATCTCTTTGTGTAACCAGGTTATAAGTAAGACAAAAATAGAAACAGTTGTTAAACAAACACAAACAAAGAGACACTAACAAAGACATATAACCAGGTTATAAGTACGACAAAAGTAGAAACAGTTGTTAAACAAACACAAACAAAGAGACACTAACAAAGACATATAACCAGATTATAAGTACGACAAAAATAGAAACAGTTGTTAAACAAACACAAACAAAGAGACACTAACAAAGACATATAACCAGATTATAGACAAAAAGAAACAGTTGTTAAACAAACACAAACAAACAGAGCACTACCAAAGACAAAAATAGAAACAGTTGTTAAACAAACACAAACAAAGAGACACTAACAAAGACATATAACCAGGTTATAAGTAAGACAAAAATAGAAACAGTTGTTAAACAAACACAAACCAAGAGACACTAACAAAGACATAAATACTTAGCTGAAAGAAGCTGAAACAAACCGATTTCTTTATGCGGCGAAGATTGAAACTGAAATCGAGGTTTTATGTATGTAAATGTCTTTTTCTTTTAAACGTAAAACTACAAAGCATTTCTATTATAGTATCACAACACGCCACAATTATTTATGACATTTGAATGATAAACAAAATTATGTCCGGTAGCATTGTATATATTCATAAAAATATCTTCATCCCCTTCTTGAATGTCCAAGAATACAAAAATAATGAAAAGTCTGACATGTTTATAAATACATTTTACTTGTTGATTAATCCTGTCTCAAATGAAATATCGCAAATATGAAACATCTTTCGTGGAACAAATTTCTTATTATAAAACCATCACGTTTAGTCATTAACAGAATGACAAAACCCAATTACTTTTCTATCATTTTTTCAAGAAAAGCATTTATTGTGTCATAACCACATACACACAAACACCCCTTGATTGCAAGAGGAATGAGCAAGATTCCTCCTCCGGGATTCTTCTCCGATTGAGAAGCACAGTGTATTCCCGACGCCTCTGATTCCCGAAGGGAAATCCTATTACCGAAATGAGTCCGAAGGCGCTTCTTGAAATTGCAAATGACATTAGCAATGGAACCTCATTCCCTATCGCTCAGATGAACGTGTGCCTCGCGGGGGGTGGGGGACCCACAAAGAGAAAGTAAATTAATTTTTTTTCTTTTTTCCGTCTGGTTTCCCCTTTTCCAGGTAATTCTAAATAGGGTCTTCGACTATAGCGGTTGGAAATGAGCGGATGTAGAAGGAAGCTTCCAAAATGAGAAGCTTGAAGGTATAAATGTTTCAATTTCATAATTGAAAATAGTCTCATGCTGGAGTTTTTCAGAGTTGAAGAATAAACAAGCTTCTGATAAGTATGAAGCCTGCAGTAAAGTGTAAGGGAGATGACTCAAGGTTGGCGACATTAGTTATACATACATAGATACATACATACATACATACATATATATATATATATATATATATATATATATATATATATATATATAATGTGTGTGTGTGATATATATATATATATATATATATATATATATATATATATATATATATATATATATATATATATATATATATATATATATATATATATATATATATATTATATATATATATATATATATAATGTGTGTGAATACTGTGTTAATATGGTAAAGCATTTGTTCATTAAGCAATAGTTAATTTCACCTATGTTTTCCTTGATTTGTTATTTATTTAATATTATATTGGATAATGTATGAGTATGAATATTTTTTCATACACTTTAGTCTTACTTTTTTAAAACCACTTTTCCTAGGAACTTAGGGATGCTTTTATATCTAAGCTAGCAAAAAGAGTTGTGCGTTATTCATTTCAAAACATAAAGTCTAATTGATGTCGCCAACCTCGAGACAGCTCTAATATCTTTTTTTGAGTATCACACTTCACTGCACGTTTCATACTTAGCAGATGTTTGTTTATTCCTCAACTTTAAAAATGAAATATTTATCCCTTCAAGCTTCTCATATCGGAAGCTCCCTTTTTTTCCATACGCTCATTTCCAGCCGCTATAGTCGAAGACCCTATTAATAAACGCCTGGAAAAGGAGATCAAACGGAAAGTCATAAATTCATTAATTTTCTATTTGTGGATCCCCCACCACCCGCGAGGCACACGTTCATCTTAGCGATCGCGAATGAGGTTCCGTTGCTAATGTCATTTGCAATTTCAAGAAGCGTCTTCGGACTCATTTCGGTAATAGGATTTCCCTTCGGGAATCAGAGGCGTCGGGAATACACTACGCTTTTCAATCGAGAAGAATTCTGGAGGAGGAATCTTGCTCATTTATCTTGCAATCAAGGGATGTATGTGTGGTGTGTATGTGGTTATGACATGCAGGGATTAGGTTACGTCATTCTGTTAACGACAAAACGTAATGGTTTTATAATAAGAAATTTTTTCCTCGAGAGATGTTCCATATTTGAGACAGGATTAACCAACAAATGAAGTGCATTTAGAAACGTCAGATTTTCCATTATTTCTGTATTCTTGGACATTCAAGAAAAGGATGTTAACATTTTTACGAATGTATTAATGTTATCAGACATATTATTGTATGTCATTCAGATGTCATAAGCAACTACGCCATATCGTCATAATGTAGTTGAAATGCTTAATACTTTTACATTTAAAAGGAGTACATGTTCTCATAAAATTTCGATTTAAATTTATATATATTATATATACATATATAAAAGCATATATATACATATATATATGCATATATATAGTAGATGTGTATGTGTTTATTTATGTATATATATATACTGTATATACATATATATATACATATACACATATATGCATATATATACACATACAGCGAAATTGAAAATAGAATTAGCTACAGTCGAAGACTAAGTGCTCAGAATGCATTTACAATTCCCATTAAGGCAAATGCATTTAAACTGCAAGAGGGGAGAGTATAATATAGTGAGAAGGGTGATGAAGAATGATCTAGGTTTAAAAAATGAGTTCTTAATCCCAGGATGGGGTCAGTGGGTCAGCACAGTTCCTGTGGGTATAAGTATGTACGAAATGGGATAAGAGAAAAAGAATATCGGTTTAGGTGTAATCGCAAGACAGAGGACAGGTTCGTGTAAAGGAATATAAGAAAGAAGCAATGGGCCACTCAAAAGGAGAGTTATAAAAACTAGAGGGAAGTAAGCAAAAATAAAAATTTTGAGCTATCAAATCCTGGAATAGTTAATACAAATACACACACACAAAACACACACACACACGTGTGTGTGTATGTGTGTGTGTGTATATATGTATATATATATATATATATATATATATATATATATATATATATATGTATATATATATATATGTATATATATATATATATATATATATATATATATAATAAACACCATCGTTATAGTATAACCTAACACAAACCCAAACCCTATTCCACCTGCTGTCCACGTACTTTTGTTCATCCGGTATATGTATATATATATATATATATATATATATATATATATATATATATATATATATATATATATATATATATATATATATATATATATATATATATATATATATATATATATATATATACATGTGTGTGTATATACATACATATACACATATATATACATATATATGTATATGTGTACGTGTGTACAGACAGAGAGACATGTAAGCCTTGGATATATAAAAATACCTGTATTTGGTACCCCTTGTTATATAGCTCCTGGTACTCTTTGATTTTCTGCTTGCAGCTGCCTTCCACATAATAATTTCCTGTTGCTTTTAATCAGGAGGAAGAACAGGAAATATAGACATCGTAAAGTACCCTCGCTAGAGAAATAAGCCTCGATAATGAGCGACTCTGATGCAGATTTAAGCCCTGGTTACGTCTGATGTCTTTGAACTATCAGCAATTTCCTCTGACATGAATAAAAGCGACGCTAAATAAAACACACGTTCTCACTTAATTTCATCGCTGTTTATTCCAGTTATCTAGTGTGATGTCTCATGGAGTTTAGCTTTTTTCCGAGAGAGAATGATTACAAGATTTTATTTCTCCTGAAGTTCAACTGACTCCTTAGAATAATGAGAAAGCAATTACAGTATTATACAAGTAAAAAAACGCGCTACGCTTTCTTCGGCGCAATCGAGTTTTCTGTAAAGCGTATAATCAAGGCCACTGAAAATAGTTCTATCTTTCGGTATAATGCAATATCGGCCGCGGCCCATGAAACTTTAATCACGGCCCGGTGGTGGCGTATCCTATATATATCGTTGCCAGGCGCACGATTATGGCTAACTTTAACCGTAAATAAAATAAACACTACTGAGGCTAGAGGGCTGCTATTTGGTATGTTTGATGATTGGAGGGTGGATGATCAACATACCAATTGCAGCCATCTAGGCTCAGTACACAGTTTTTAAGATCTGAGGGCGGACGAAAAATGTGCGGACAGACAGACAAAGCCATCTCAATAGTTTTCTTTAACAGAAAACTAAAAATTAATTATGTACCTGCCAAACGTTGTAAAATAAAGATCAAGATCCACATTCACTCATTTCCTTGTCTTCAACATATAGCGTCCTGATTCTTAGTATTGCATCAGTCGTGCAATATAGATATGTATTATGTAACTTTCTTCATAGCAGTTAGTGGAATGGCTTTATTTGCCTTGCTTGAGAGCTAATACCTGCACTGGTTCCCTTGTCTTGCTTGAGAGCTAATATCTGCACTGGTTCCCTTTCATAAAATATTTACACTCATTAAGAAGAAGTTTTGTTTCATATCAGAGTATCATTGCATAAGTTAATCTTGGCATAGCTCAAAATTTTTTAGTTACATTCCTTTAACTGCATGGAAATTTACCAGTATATTCAAGACTTTCAAGATATAAATAAATTCATAACTCACATATGGATCAAACCTAGGACTCTCAAATGAAAATGTATTTGGAATGTTGGAGCCGGCCAAAACCAGTTGTGGAATTAACCGTTAAAGATAAAAACAGCTGGATCACCAACAACAGCGACCCCGCCTAGGAATTAATCTCAGTAAAACAAATAAAAATTACATGTGTGTATCTATATATGTGTGTATGTGTGTGCGCGCGCGCGTGTGTTAGTCTCAGTACATTATATCTACATCCAACTAATCAGTAACTCCGCCGGAGCGAGGAATTTTATCCAAATAATGCTTATTGTATAAACATCAAACTAATTAACGCTTTAAGACCAACAAATTTTAAAATTCAGGCTTTCAGTATTCTTCTCTGATGCTGATAACTTTCTGAAACTAAAACAATTAAGTCTCCGTATTTTATTGCAAACATAATTTGACAAGTTTGTAAAAAATAAAATAACTAAAAAAGAAAGTATACCAGTTTCAACGGCTCTGGGCAAAAGAGGCTTAGGAGTAAAAAGAGTGAAAAGAATTAAATTTTTTTCCCCTGATACCTACGGTCATTCCCAGCACGATCCGCTTGGTGGTTAGGTGAGGGTTTGCAAATAAATGCCAGCGGCCCCGACGCAAGATTCAGAATACAAAAATTGCGGTCATTTGGAAACAAAGCAGCTTTGTTCCCTAACGTATATGCCTCCGTCATTCCTCCTCTTGCAAGCGCATTCTCAATTACTCCAGTTTACTCAGTACTATATACTCCTCTTTAATATATATATATATATATATATATATATATATATATATATATATATATATATATATATATATATATATATATATATATATATATATATATACATACATACATATTGAATGCAGTGGGTCGTAGCCAGTGTCAAGTAAAGGAAACACCATCTTACTAACAGAACTGGCTGTTAATCGGAAAATCAACACTTCTTTAGCGAAAGTGGTGAGTGTATGTTTGCACGTTGTACAAAAGTTACTGAAGAAAGTTACTGGAAGCGAAATGATATTGATTTCCATTTAACTAGAATATATTCCTTTAGCCAAGTGCTCTTACATTATCGAGGATATTTTCGGAAAGCACATCATTAAGTTGTCAAGGCAGCGTTGATCATCAAGTTGTGATGACATCATACGCCATTCATCTTCAAGTCGTGAAGAAATTCATCATGAAACCTCCCGTTTCAGAGGGATTAGAAGAAGACGAGAAATTCCGCCATGAAACAGATTGGTCGCGTGGCTATACCGGTGCTGCTGAAACCCACAGCAGAAAATGCAGTGAGAGAGAGAGAGAGAGAGAGAGAGAGAGAGAGAGAGAGAGAGAGAGAGAGAGAGAGAGAGAGAGAGAGAGAGATCAAAAGGATTCTCTTTCTATGCGTGTGGCAAAGCCGCTGTTGGGGGAAGAGAGATTAAATGGCCGTTAACATCCTACTGTAAAGCCATTAGATTACGAAAAACGAGGAGGGAATTTGATCTTCCTCTTTTTTTTTCTTTTTAGGAAAGTCAATACCTCGTCTATAAATATTAAGCTAATTTAAATGCCAAAGAAAAATATTATCATGGAATTTTATTATATATTTTTTATTCGTAGAACTACTGGACAAATTACGAAGAATATTAATTTCTAAAATGTACTTTTAACGTGGGCCAGGGGTTCACATTAATTGCTCACAGTTAAGTGCAAACAGTACGATCTTTACCACAACTCGTGTCTGATAGACCAGTAACTCGGCCTCATTAAGCTTTTTTGCGAGTAATAATCTCATTTCCTTTATTCCTTTGATTGGTAATCTAGTAACACAAACTTAAAATCAAATTTCTTCTGCCGAAACAGAACTATTTCAATAAAGATGATATTTTTGGTATTGTACCCTAAAAAAATCAGTGCAACTCGCTTAAAAGATTAATCTCCTTAGATTGCAAAAACATGCGCAGAGATCTAACGTAAATTCTGGACCATCAGTGGATTCTCTTAGGGATTAACCTGTCTCAGGTCGAATGCATAAAAATGTTTTGGATTTTTTCTTTTTACTTACACTGAATATGACACAAGTCACTCTTGCACATTGTCAAACGAGAGAGAGAGAGATACAGTTAAAAGTGTTTTGAATAATTTAATGATTTAATGATTCCTTTTATTTCAGTTAAACGACACACCGTTATCTTTTCAGACTAACTAAATTTACTTCCAAATCCCGAGAAAAATCTTTATAGCCTAACCTAACAAACGATTGAAATTTGCTTCTTATACCGACGAGGTTTAACAAACAGCAAGTTTGCAAACGATTTCCATTAAATCCATAATATAACGCTGCGGATTACAAGGGATTTCTCTCTCATTACGGAAATTGTCTCCGGTTCCAAGAATTCTCGCTCAGTGTTCATGCACATGGTGCGTACCATTAAAAGAAAAAAAAAAAATTCCAGGAGATTTTTCTACACTGACGGTATAACAGCGGGACGTTAACGGTCACGTAAGCTCTTCTGACCCAGAATGACTTTGCCACAAAAAGGGAAAGAGAGTCCCCCTGATCACTCTATATTTTTGGGATCCTGTTGGTTTCGGCTGTTAGAAGCCGATACCATAAATGCCTTACCTGTTATTTCTGTGCCAACGCGTTTGTTCAGTGGTAAAGGAAATACCTAAGCATAGGCATATATACAGTATATATATATATATATATATATATATATATATATATATATATATATATATATGTGTGTGTGTGTGTGTGTGTGTGTGTGTGTATGTATATATGTATGTACATGTGTGTATGTATGTATGTACATGTGTGTGTGTGTTCATCAGACATTCCGCACTTCATTCACGACTTATTTGTTGATGTCCTATCTTTTCACCTACAACCAATGTCCTTTCTCAATAAGATGTGTACGGTAATGTACACAAATGGTGATTAATTTTTATTTCTGTTCGTAAATAATTCGTCAGTGTATTCTCATCCGAACGGCTATTGGCGACATACATTTGCAAAAAGGTCATAGTGATCGCTGTTAAATACAGAGCTACAAGAGAACAACTTGACAAAAGTTTTTGTTACACTTTCATAATGCATGATCAAAATGCATCTCTGGTTAAGAAAATTTATATTTTTAAGCTCCGGTCAGCACTACAAACCTTGAATCCGAATTCGTGTGTGTGTGTGTGTGTGTGTGTGTGTGTGTGTGTGTAGTATCGTAAAGGAGAAATCTGTACCTACATTCAAAAAGGGCTGTCCTTAGCTCCTCATTGCTCCAAAAAGCTTCGTACAAAACAGACAAATAAAAAAAAAGTTCTTCACCTCTCTGCTCTTACGCAGGTCGTATTCAATGACAGAACTATAGGAACCATTCGCTTTTATCCTAAGTGTTCCGGAAAGTCCTTTGTCTCTGATCAGTGCAGCTCCAACACCCAAACTAAAAATGGAGTGATGCATTTGCACCTCCCATCAACGGAACATGTGTGGCGTGAAATATTCGGCTGTTCAGAGGAAGTTTGAGTCAGAGGATCTGCGTTGGACCTTTTTTGAATTTCTTTTGAATGGATCTCCGATACTCCTTCCTGTCTAACATTCCGTTTGCGTAGCATAATCAATAAACACTTTAATAAGGCGTTCCCCTTTTGGGTCATTCGCAGCCTAATGTCAATTCCCTGATTTTATTTTGTCTTCTATTTTTTGGCTGACTTTTAGAGAGAGAGAGAGAGAGAGAGAGAGAGAGAGAGAGAGAGAGAGAGAGAGAGAGAGAGAGAGAGAGAGAGAGAGAGAGTGTGTGTCAGTGTTATTGTATGCTTGAACAGATAAAAAAAATTCTCTTAACGTTTCGATTTTATTATTAGAACTACTGTATGGCTTAAATAAATATGAATTCATTAGTAATCACTTTCTGTTAAAGCATTAAAATAACAACAACAATAATATTTGTGAAAACCAATATGTTTAACCTGTACTGCTTTGGATGTTTATAACACTGTACAGTATGTTATTTTTCCTTGGTAGAAAAACGGGTGGGTACACAATAGTTGTTCATTTGTTTACTTTTATTTGTGGTAACTATTATGTAGAGACCTTTGTCATCAGAGGCAGTAATATTGCTCCTCTTTCAATTCAGTGTTGAAATCTGCTCGTCTGTTTCGGACAATTTAGCTCTATGATTTTGCAAATAAAATCCAAATCGCCTAAAACCTTCTAAGCATCTTTAAGGATTAATATTTCTGCTACACGAGTTTTCTAAAATTCTGACTATATTTTCATTTCTTATTGTAGAGATTAATAAAGATATTACCATTGTTCATTTGGTCCATTTAGCTTTACAGAACTCGAATTAACAAAATCAGTAACACTGGCTTTTTTTTTTTTTTTTTTTTTTGAGTGGGGAGGTGGTACTTGTTTTTTCCATAACTAAAACCGCATCTCTGGAAAAGCACAACTGAAGGTCAAATAATTCTGAATACCGCGGTATTTATTCCTGCGTTGCCAGTATGATTACAAGCAACAGTTCATGTACATTAGAACTAATGGGAAGATAACAAAGATGTATGTACTTATAAAATTACATACCTTTATATAGTATAACGTTTAAGGTAGAACATGTCATATTCTTTAATATTTTTTCACAATTCTTTCGTGCGAGAGACCACATTCTTTGTATTGTACATGTTTGCAATATTTTTTATAACAGCGTGACCGACCGAAGACGGTAAAACAGACAAGTTCACAAAAGTAGCGAATGTTTAAATTACGAGATTACACTACATCCATGTATGGATTGCAAGACACCGTATTCCAAATATTTCATTTACATCTTAATAAAACTTAATGCGCTTAATAGTAACGTAGTAATGGAGATAAGCAAAGCAGGTAAGATTCAGTATATTAAGAGAGCAAATTAACACTGTGCAAGTTATGGCAATAACATGCCACAAGCGGAAGGTTATAATTGTGCTACCTTTCCCCTAAGTAGGTGTGTGCCCTTGATTTGTGTCAGCCATTTTCATTCTCAAGGCACCACTCGACCAAACCTCTTAATGGGATATTTTAACCCTAAAATATTATAATGACCTTTAGAATTTAAAAATGGAATAAAAGGGTGGTAAGCTTTGCCTTTTCTTGCCGATTGTGACAAGATGTTTGGGTTAACAACCTTCCCTCTAAATGCGCGCGCGCGCGCTCTGTGTGTGTGTGTGTGTGTGTGTGTGTGTGTGTGTGTGTGCGTGTGAATTAAACGGCATTACATGACAACCATTTCAGAACTTGCCCGTAATTATGGTCATGGTTTTACCCCAGATGACAAGATGATCTAAATCTCACAATTATTGAACTTTTCGCCTCTCTCTTCAGTCCTGGTGTTCAATTTGCAATAACAGAGATTTTCCTGTCGGGGTGTATGTGCGTGCTGCATGCGGTAAGCAGTAAAATAAATAGCGATTTACACGGCAAAGGACGCCATGATAATAGAAAGTATTAAGTAGGGAGAAATGATGAATGTGATTCTTACCTCTGACATATTAATCCCCTCTGTACGGGGACAGGATTCAGACTGGATTATGTTCCCGTCTGGAAATGTCACATTAATCTTCATTATTCCAGTTGTTTTTATCGGGAAGCAATTCCAGGTTCTTAATGTCAGGTGTTCCTCCTTCTTAATCCGTGGATGTCAATTAAATTTCCTCAGCAAGAGCTTCAATAATGTCATTTCTTTGAACAACAAGAGTAAAAAATACGATGACAGACGGGTACCAGCTTTCCGAAAAACTGTTTAATTAGGGATGACTTGCAAATAGAGAAAACTTTTGAATAAAATACTAAGACTGTAAAACGAATAACGAATGTAGTTACTGATCAAATATTTCCATCCTTATCGAAGATGTGTTCAGGAATTAAATGAATTTTGGAAATTTCATGCTTAAACACTGAAGTATTTAAAGAAATGTCTTCCTGTATCAATGATAAGGTGAAAATATGCCCTACTAGAATAACGGTGTGACAACGAATGTCGATCAGAAAAATTGAAATAAACGGATATTTACAATGCTAAAAATCCTTGTTAAATTTTTTAGTAATTTTCTTCTAGGAAATATATAAAACTTTCGCCTCTAAATTGTCATACCTAATTGATATGTTGCTATAGTATAATATTAAACTTTACATTCTTCCTTATATAGGGTACTTTTGTCAAAATATTTTTAAGTGGGCTTTGCTGATGTTTTATGGAAATCATATCATAAACTATGATTTTTAATTTTTTTTTTTTGCTCATGGTCTCGTTTTTAATGGTGTAGTTACGGCCAAACATTGTGGTGGGTGCTGTGTAATATTGTCCCCAGGAAACAAATAGTTTTAGGCGGGTAAAAGGCTTAAATGTGGATAAAAAGACGGAAGAAAACTCCCATCCTGGGACCAAATACCCTCCGTTTCGGCTCTCCTAAAGTCTCGTAGCTTCAAAGGCATTTAGCAGGAAGTCTTCAGCTTAACGCCAAATAGAATGTGCCCGGAATGTCCTTGGTATCACGTTAGAAATTGCACCGTCTGCCCCTCTCTCTTTCTCTCTCTCTCTCTTTTACCCAGACTAGTTTTCCCCGCAGAGCTGCATTACAGTTTCTCTCTCTCTTCTCTCTCTCTCTCTCTCTCTCTCTCTCTCTCTCTCATTACACTACAGTATTATCCCTAGGATAGCCGGATTCTAGACTATTGTTGACAAATGTTTTACATTTCTTACTCACATAAAATGATCTCAAGTACAAGCAGATGGTTTTGTCAGAAAAACTGAAATAACTTTGTGTAACTGTGTATCTCTTCTTGCTTTATGATTTTCGGGTCTTAGGTTAATTCAGTTTATGTCGAATAACACTCCATTGTTCCATGGATACGATTTCCAAGATGTATTTACTATTTATATTAGTTATTTTGACGTTATAACACAGATTTCCCTATTCCTTTTTTCACATTCGACTTTGTCATTGCTTCTTTACTTTGAAAAATAGGAATTTGCATAAATGATATAAAAACGGATTTTCTTTGTAGAAGAACATTTTAAAATTTGGCAGTTTATAAATTATATTACGAATGATCTAACTGTCATCAGTAACTATGATTTTATTGCAATTCCATCTGTTTATTCTGTTAGTGCATCTGTTGATGCGTTCGGAGCACTTCAGACTTGAAATGTTTATGTAACCCCCACCCCCACACACACACATGTATATATATATATATATATATATATATATATATATATATATATATATATATATATATATATATATATATATATATATATATATACATATACATAATGTAATGTGTGTATGTGTGTGTAAGTGTAGATTTGTAAGGAAAAATGCTTGCCAGTTATGATAAACATGCTAGTTTTTTCGTGTTCTTATGTTTCCATCTGATGTGTGTGTGTATGTATTTAATGTATATGTATATGTATATATTCATGTATATATATATATATATATATATATATATATATATATATATATATTGTATATATGTGTCTGTGTGTGTGTCTAGGTATGTATATATGTGTAAAACTCCTAGCCAGTTATGAAAAACACGCTAGTTTTTTCTTTTGTCTTATAATTCAGTCAGAAGTAAAATTATCTATATTCACTTTCTCACAGGTACATTCCTTTAAATCAAAAGGTAAAATGCATATAACTGGCGACCAAAGTTAAGGAAATGTAAATTTAGCAGAATATTGGTTACCCCAACCTCCACTCGACATGGTCTGTTGCATGGACTTATAAAGGAGTGGAAATCAAAGATAAATAAAAACTTTGAATGGTCTACATATTTTTTGAGTAAAAATTTACCATTTTAAAAACAAGTAATACAGTAAAACCCAAGATAGCAAAGGCCGAAAGCTAATGGATGGCACACATCGTTACCAAAGATTTCTCAACCACTGAAACTGATAACTAATTCATGATATTTACCGGCAACATCACTTACGAAAACAGCTCATAAAGTATATCATTATCATTTCATTTTCCTTATTTCGGAAAACAGGGACATAAGTTAACAAAAACTGCGATAATATTTATCTATCTGAAACGACCAATACAAGTATTTTTTTTTATTTTTTTATTAACCATATCAATAACTCTTACATGCTTGCGAGACTACTAATGGGAACAATTCATCGTAGGTTTGATTAATATTGCGTTGTTCGTCTGGATACAATACGATAATACGATAAAATCAAAATGTAGTGTACGAGCATTCCACTGAAAAAAAATTGCAATTTGAAATTCAATTACGTGATATAGTGTGCACTTCAAACATGTAATGTGCCGTCATTTATCCAAGCTGCGAACCTAATGTTTCATTACAAGGAAAATGTAAACAGTTCGCGCGATAATTTTTTTATTAATAATAATGATATTCATCGGTATAACCAACAGCGCGTTCAAACACCAGGCGTATTAAATTATCAGTTTATGTATGATATAATGAATATGTGATGAAATTTCCAATGAATTAAGGATACGACAAGGCTCACAAGTACCAGAATTAAATAAACTTATTGCATATGCTTAATGTATTATGGTACTATCAAGGAATGGGAGAAAGTTAACAATTGATTGTTGACAGAAATTCAACCAATTCATAGGATACTAACAGGAAGCTCTTCTCATGTTTGTATCTAGAACTGAAAAGGTGTTCTTGTATACATTGGCAAGAAAGTGAAATCAATATGATTACCGGGAAGCTACGGCACATATAAAATTATGGTATTCTAACTTCTCATAATATCATGAGCAGTGCCGTGAGAAGATCATGCACAATAAATATCCTGTTTATGTAAGAAGAGCTGAGCAGACTCTTTAAAACTCTCTTCCTATAGATTTTAATCAGTCTAGATAGAAGGGAAGTTGTGGTTATCTCTCTTCACTTAAAAATAGTGTCCATATTCTAGCAGCTGTCTATCTATCAGTCAATATGAGACATTATTTAAATATCATGTGGGTTGATGACGTCAGACCTAAACCTCAAAGTGATTTGTGTATTGAGTTTAGAAGCTGCTGTCACCAGGATCTTGATATCCCGTAGATATCAACTGATAATATAAAAAACTGATAGGTAGTGGCCACTATTTGGTTGGTTTTAGATTATGCTGGTTATATGCTAATAGGGGTCCTTTCTTAGGGAGGTTCGTGATTGGATTTAGGTGTTTTAGGGTATGTGGATTTTGTGTGGACCTCTGGACTCGACAAACCAACAGAGACGAGAAGTTACTAGCCACCCTAGTCATATAAAAGTTTATACTCCTGAAGATTGATTGTACGTTTCATTATAACTATTGTTTAAAGTGTTTATTCATATAAAAAAATATGTGCTGATATGATAGTTTATTTTCCAATGGACTCATCTAATGAACCATTCACGATTCATTCATTTTCTGTTTTTGCATTTTACTTAGTGCGGGCCCAAACTACTTACTGGTTTTTGCTCATTAAACGAAGACAAATTGCTTGACCCATCTCGGAAATTTTTATGGCAATCAAGAGATTCATGATCAAGAAACATATCAATCAGATAAATGTAATAAAATGAGCTTAAATGTTTACGATGAACATTACACTAAAACTTATTCTCATACAAAATCATGGTCAAAATCTTCATTTCAGCCGATCGTTGATACTTTACGTCACATGAGACACGTGACCATTCTTATGGCATTTACCTGTGTATTAGTCGATTTTTATCACAGTGAGCTCCTCACTCAATCATGTCTTCTGTCAGCTTAAGTTCTATTCTGGCGCACTGCATCAGTTACTTGGACCAAAGTAGTCTTTACTCTTCATTCCTACCATTCATCGTAAGCTTGCATATTATGACATATCGAAACGTACATGTAATAAGATTAAATATGGAGTAATCGGAAACACATACATACAATACATATATACATAAATATACATTATATATATATATATATATATATATATATATATATATATATATATATATATATATATATATATACTGTTTAATAAGGGGCACATTTCACCTGAATCATGAGCAATCGTATTTCATCTACCTCCAAAACCTATGAATATTTCTGTCGACTTTAAAACAATACTCTTGATACAAAGTATTCCCATTTCCTGTTTTTTATGCACATTTTTGGATTTCTCAAATGAACATCTTAATTAACTGTAATGTATAATTATGTCCAACAGTTCGAGTTGGGTTCCCTATTGGAGTCCATTCCTTTTTCACCAATTTTTCTTATATTTATGTCTTTTGAATATTTTTCAGGGGCAAAGGACCTATGACTCGTCATTCTCATTACTGTCCATTATATTCTTTCTTTTTTATAGGTTCTGGAAGTTTTGCTTTGCTCTCTCTCTCTCTCTCTCTCTGACACACACACACACACACACTTGCACACCTAAACCAAACATTTATATAGGTTAAAAAATATAGAAATAAACGCTAGTAATACGAATATTCACAAACAAAACGCGCGCGCGCGCGCACACACACACACACATACACACACGTACGTACGTGATTAAAAGTTAACTCCCTTTTAGCTGCCCCTCCAGTTTTACCAAAGGCAGAGTTGCATTCATCTGCCCAGAAGAGATTTGATGCCAAAAATCGGGCCTGCTTCGACGCTTCCATTATCCTCACTTCACATTTCCAGCAAATTTTTTCAAACTATGAATTCTGCTTATTTCCATAATTTCACTCTGAAATACATTTGACTTTACAGATGTAATATATCTAAACCCTGCATTACTATATTTTCAACAATGAGGTCACTTTTTAAACACATTTCCTCTGAACTTTCTCACGATTCTTGTTTATTCCGAGCATTTCATAGCTGTAGGAAATCTTTTCGAATCAGAAATGTTAAATGAGATTTAAATGTTCCATTTCCATAACATAATGCTATTGCGTTCTTCCCAGTCCCTCTGTTTATTCCTGGCCTTCCATTTCAAACACTTTTGTTACTCTGTTCACCCACCATAGCAATTACAAAGTCATACTCAACAACTAGTAGGAACGATGTTAATTATTTTAAATAAAATAAAATTTTTACTGCAAATATTTTTTCTTCTCACAAGATCTTCTTAACTTTATTAGAAGCTGTAATGACAAATTTTGTACAGCTTAGATCAACCGTCATTTCATAGTTAACTGTAGCTTGTTATAAAACAATATATCCTAAATAAAACACCTTAGAGAACCCTTAACCACAAAGGTTGTACAACCATGATAAGTCGTGTGTCAATTGTATAAAATTTTCAAGGCATTGCAAGAGTGAAATATATTCTAAAATAAAGAGAAAACCATGAAAGCGTGAGCACCTTCTGAGGCAGAGGAAAGAGCGTGGCAAGTAAGGCTAATAAACGGGCGTCTTAATTTGCTGTTGAATGCCCCTAACGACGTCGTATGTCTTCCAACATTAACCGTTAAGATGCTGTAAACAGCCTCACGCGAGCCTGTATTGCTTTTCCCTCGCATAGGAAATGACAAAATTAGATATATAACCAGAGGTTTTTCCCTACGTTATGCAGGCGTTTATTGCTTTGCCCTCACGTGTGGAAAGACAAAATCAGACACATAACTCGGGGTTTTCTTGCCTTATGCAAGCGTTTATAGCTTTTCTCTAGCATAGCCTAAAAAAGACAAAATCAGACTTATATCCAATAGGATTTTGTCGTTATTTGCAGGCCTATTAATGCCTTTTAAAGACTGTTGACGATAGTAAGAAAAAGATACAAGGAGGAGACAGAGGTAACAGGAGAAATCCACAGTTTGGTAGGAGAATGAAATGGAGTAGATGCAATGAAATTATTATTCGCAATGAATATTTCGTATTCGTAAGAAATTTCAAAATTTAGAAGAATGCGAGGAACGTCATTTTATCCGACGTAGTAAAATCTTTCCATTGATTTTTTCTTGTTTCAAAATGCTTATCTTGCATAAAATACGGACTTAGCTTAAAATCCGCCAGGAATATGAAAATTACTTAGCACGTGGATAGGATATGTAAATTAGCAACCGAATATAAAAGCAAATCAAGTTATGGACTTACTGTACAATTCAACTTTTTTATTCTAATATCACCGTAAAACACGGGAAAGGTTGTGATAAGGAGGCGGTGAAATTATCAGACAATTAGTCACAGTCCTAATTTAAGGAAACCATTGAAACTGCTCTAAATGCAATGAACAAAAGAATGCACATACGAAAATAATAGCTAATATTTCGTGTCAGACAAAATAATAACACACATATTGAGGATAAGGTGAGCAACTTAGCGATCTATCAATAAGTCAAAATTATTCATGAAAGTGATTTGTGGATGTTGTGTAGAATTCAAAGAGAAGTTTACAGCTTTATGAGTGAAGTAACAAGGATTGGAATAGTGAAAACGTTAGGGGAATACCACATAGTAAAAAAAACTTGTTGGTGAGTTCAATAGTAGTGCTTTGCGACGCCTTGGTCAGGTAGAGAGAATGGAGAACTATACGTCTGTGAAAAGTTGTTTTTATATCTAGTCGGCCTTATGCCAGCACAGGCTCACAGATTAGCCAATAAATGATGATGGTAATGTGAAAAAGATTTCGGTGGTCATAAATGAAATGAAAACTTGAAGAGGAGAGACTGAAACCCAGGGTACCCATAAATGAAATAAAAACTTTAACAGAAAAAATTCTGAAACCCAAGGTACCCGTAAGCAATGGAAAAAGAAAATATAATAGTTAGCCCTGGCAAATCGGCGAGAGCAGTATGGAAAGTGGGAGTAATTTATCTTTAGAGCTAGTATGAAAATTCTGAAAATGTCTACGGATATCGAAACCCACGTTTAACTTACTCGCAGAGTGTTTTGTTAATATACTGTACTTACAGCATCGATCAAGAAGTGGTAAGAAATAGGTGGAGGGTAAAAAATAAAAGAAAAAAACTAAGTAGGAGAAAAATTGATTCGTCCCATAGAATGTAGGGAAGATGTATTACTGTGCACGTCTGTCATGCAGAACTGTAGATTGTCAACATATCTACTAGATCATTGCTTGTTTGCCCCTCGAACTAGGGCTGGAGACTGTGAATATAAAATTGTTCCTTGTGTTTCTCGCTACAGTGTTGGCAAAAAGAATAGGAGGTAAGAACGAAATAAGTAGGTAGAGAAATAATTGGGCAAGTAACATAGGACCTGTTTATATTTTTACGTTTGAACGAAAATCAGCAGGTTTCGGAAAGTTTTCACAGTGAAGGTTACCCTTCTTGCTTACCCTGGTCAAGGGAATGATCGGAGAAAACCAGCATAAATTTGAATGTTTCACAATAAACTTCGACAGTTTTACAGCTTTCTCATTTTTTCTGTGTAATTTTCTGGGTATCGTTGAGGTACTGTTGCGCCCGTTTTACGGTACTTTTCATGGTCAAGGAATATTTATTATTCTTTTTCGACAGCACAAATATCAAAATCTAAATCTGCGTAATTACGGGTTGTCTGTGTATATATATATATATATATATATATATATATATATATATATATATATATATATGTGTGTGTGTGTGTGTGTGTGTGTGTGTGTGGTGTGTGTGTCTGTCTGTCTGTTGTTTCATATTATCATGTATGTATGTGTGATATATATATATATATATATATATATATATATATATATATATATATATATATATATATATATATATATATATATATATATATATATATATATATATATATATATATGTATGTATATATATATATATATATATATATATATATATATATATATATATATATATATATATATATATATTAAATTTACCCTTCATTATTCAATATACTTTATGATAACGTGTTTATTTCGACAATATCTAAATTATTTTCTGCTGATATAGACTCAATAATACCTGGAAAACCTGGAAGGAAATGCAAAAGCCTCCGTGGTTGCGTCAAACCCCAAATCCAGTTTGTGAACGAAAAACTGTTCAAACCTGAAAAAAATGCAAATATATTTCACTTCTTTTTCGAGTTCTGTGAACGCCGGACTTTTCCCCATGGACCGCATAGCAAGCAAAATCTCCACCCGACAGTGTGTCCAGAAAAAAAATATATATCCTCAAAAGATTCTTGCTCGAGTAACGTAAAAACAGTCTTATCTTACGTTTTCCGAGATCATCCTCTCATAAAAATTTTCGTGTTTATAGAAAAATATTCATAATTGTTTTAGGCATAGGCAAACTTGTGCAGTCGACGGCGGTTTGAATAACATCATCGCTGAAAGCGACGTTTTTACCTGTGCTTGTGACCAACAAGGCATCCACCATAAATATTCACGCGTACACCAATACCAAACCGCGCTCTCACTAGGTGTGTTCGTGTGTGTGCGTGTGTTAGCGCGTACGTACGCGAAGAGAGAGCGCCAGAAACGATCTAGATAAATCTCTTCACCAAAGTCAGTTACATTCGAGCACATTTTGTCTAATTATTGTAATGAAGGAGTTATTACTAAAGCTCAAGTGGTATATGTAAGTATATTACTGTTTAAGTGAGAGAGAGAGAGAGAGAGAGAGAGAGAGAGAGAGAGAGAGAGAGAGAGAGAGAGATTAGAACTTTTTAGAGGGTAATTACGACAAAAAAAGAAGAGGACAATTAACGGATTAGTTTCCGTAATGCACACTCTTTGTCATTTCCCCTACAGGGCTGCTCTATTTTACGAGTTATTTTTTTTAAATCCTCCATCGTTATGTTAATGGAAAACACGTGTAAAAGCTCTCAAACGTTCAACGAATCACAAGAGCAGTATTTTACAACAAACTATTTTAATTTTTTTTTTTTACATCCAGCTTTCAAATTGCTTTTACAGATATTAAAATATGCATGCAACATACCTGTGATAACAAATTACTTTTTAACATTATTGACTAAAGTTAAGAAGAGAACTGTTATCAAGACTTGATATTTAGCTTAAAAAGAGCAATAACGTATATATTTTTATTTAGAACGTACAAGCGTGCAACAGAAAACAAACTCGAACGTTGTACAGTTAAATGAAAATAATAATTTATATTTCACTACCAGGAAACTAAACTATAAGAAACACCACTGCACAGATTGGAAAAAAATAAAGTGAGATTCTATTTGTAAAACCCGGAGAGGGAAAAAAAGTACAAGTTCGTCATAAGACTGTGAAATTCTGTAAGAAAAATTTTAAAGTATTATTTAACATCATCGAGGAAGACTAGATGGTTACAGCCACAGACTTGTAATTATCATTATTGTGGTAATATATAAGGATTGAGATGATTAATATTGTGAACAACACAACAACCCATACTTTATATTTATTGTACGCCATATAAAGCAACGAAGTCACAGACACGTATGATAACTAAAATATGTACTGACTACATATATGTGTGTGTGAAAAAAGGAGTGTGTTTGTGTGCATGTGTGCAGATGTAAATGTGAGTGCGTTTGTGCGTGTGTAAAGGTGCTTATTAAGGGAAAGTTCAATTTTACCGTAATATTGTTCTTATTCTGGTTACGATTGTACAGCAGACGACTGAATGCAGACAGAAAATGAAACGGATGAGGGAGCACGCTCCCAGAAATTAAATTGTATATATATAAGGTGTACGTGTATGTGCGGATGTATATGTGAGTGCGTTTGTGCGTATATAAAGGTGCTTATTAATGGAACTTTCACTTTTAACCATAATATTATTGTTATTCTGGTTACGATGGTATAGCAGAAGACTGAATGCAGGCAGAAAATGAAACGGATGAGAGAGCACGCTCCCAGAAATTAAATACAGACTATGTTAAATAAAATAGAAGGTACGAAAAATACGTCAGTTTTCAAATCATGAAAACGGACTTAATATCCTTTTCTTTGCGGGAAAATTCTACACGTGGGAAACTGATAAAATACAGCTCTTCATGGGTATAGAATTAATTCATATACGCTGGTCATTAGTTTTGAAAAACCATGCTGTCTTCTGCAACGTACCATATAGCTAAGAAAATTTGTTCCTCTCAAACAGCTCTTTGGCTACCCTTATGGGAAGCGTCTATTGTCCCCAAACACAGGCCTTTGTCTTCAAATGGTTGGTCATTTTTTAAAACCGCCCTTTGTTGAGCGATGCGGACGTGTCACCAACGCCAGAAGTTACTTATTGAGATGGCGGTTATGTAACCGGATTTTTTTTTTTTAGGTCAGTTAGTTTACTTTTTCGTTCCCAAGTTCAAATTTAGGAATAGGTCGGTAGAATGGAATGGTGTTTTTGCCCTATGTTTTGGTTAACTTTTTTTATCTATTTACTTTCTGAAAATGTTTCTTCTCAGGTTCTTCAAAAAAATTAGATCTCTCCATGCTCTATGATTCCATTCTTTGATGATAGTTCTGGTTTCTTTTTTGATTTTTTTTTGTATCGGTTATCATTAATATTTCATTTTTCATTCCTCAGTCGCGTCAGGAATAACAAAAAACAGTCCTCAGAAATATGGTATTATATCCTTGATCTAATCTAGAAGGTAAATTAATTCATTAGTTTCCATATACTGCTGGTAAAAGTCCACATTTTTGTTTTCGGCTTTACATTGAAACTCTCGTGGTTGCACGTTACAACATATATCAAACCACTGAAAACATTCTAAAAGGTTGCAATGTTTTACAAATTGGAATCCCTTTTATACATAGAATAAACTATCGATGTACCTCTGTTTATGATAGATTTTTTTTTATTTTACACTAGTAAAGTGCAGCATTGGTAATCGTGGATTTAGAAATAAATACTCCTTAACTCTTTAAATGTATGATGTAACACAGCGAAAGATTTAGGTAATCTCAATTTTAAAGTATAGGATATATCTTCTGTTCAGACCAGAACCTGATTTGTATTATTTTGAAATGAATACTAGTACTATGGAAATACAACTTTAAGATTTTCGTTCTATAATGATTGTTCAAAAGGGCTTACTTCCAGAAAGTAAGATCACTTGGCAACGAAAAAAGGAAGTCACATTTATCATCCCTAAACACCGTATCAGTAAAATTCATTTCTAGGTACAAATATGACAAAATTGTCTCTCGCGAACAAATAATAATTATTTCCATATTCCACAGAAATAATTACTATTCGTGAAGGGTTTCATAAACACGAAAAAAATTAACTTTATGCCACTCGTTAACGCAAGGAAAGGTATATAATTTTCTTGAAATATATTCCCCTTCAAAATCTAGATGTGAATGCAGTTCATTACAGCGTGAGGGATGTTCCAGGGAAGTCGGTTCCTTTGTTAATCAGGACGCCTTCGATGCAATAATCAAAAGCAAAATGAAGTTTAAAGTCTGAAATATATGGAATATATGTTCTAAAATTAGACAAGTCTTCTCGTAAAACGAAATCTGCTTCTAGTCTGTGATATTCGATTTGAGATGAAATTTTTATTTGTTGTGGTTGTACACTGATTCTCCTTTAGTTACTTTTAATGGAAGCTGCTTTATGTTTCCACTGTACTTACATTCACTGAACGACACCTTGTGGTCCTATTTTTCAATATTCTGATCTTTGAAAGTGTTGTTCTACAATATTCTGCTCTTTGAACATGTTATTCTACAATACTCTGATCTGTGAACACGCTGTTCTACAATATTCTGATCTTTGAAGGTGTTTAACAATATTCGGATCTTTGAAGGTGTTGTTTTCAATATTCTGATCTTTGAAGGTGTTGTTTCACAATATTCTGGTCTTTGAAGGTGCTGTTTCACAATATTCTGATCTTTGAAGGTGTTTCACAATATTCTGAGCTCTGAAGGTGTTGTTTCACAATATTCGAATCTTTGAAGGTGTTGTTTTCAATATCCTCATCTTTGAACGTGCTGTTTTACAATATTCTGATCTTTGAACGTGTTGTTTCACAATATTCCGATCTCTGAAAGTGTTGTTTTCAATATTCTCATTTATGAAGATGTTGTTTCACAATATTCTGATCTTTGAAGGTGTTGTTTCACAATATTCTGATCTTTGAACGTGTTGTTCTACAACACTTCACTTGAATCACCATGTGCCGTACTTAACTCTAAGAAATTTGTTTCTATTAAAAATTGTATTATGAATGTACTTTCTTGATTGACTCACTTCTTTGAAATAAACGATCTGTACTAAATTTTGCGTTTTTGATAGTGTACTGTTTGTGTTCACGAGGCAAAGATATAGCTATTCCTTTTCAATTTTAAGGTGACATCGGGAAAGGAAAATATTTTCGCACATCAGCCTGATGAAATACCTCTAACAAGCACAAAAAAAAACGCATAAACCTTTTGGAAACCGGAAAACAGAGAGAGAGAGAGAGAGAGAGAGAGAGAGAGAGAGACTTGTTATAGTGAACCAAAACAATGATGACACTCAACCCCATTTATGTTTCCATGAGACATCATTTTACTGATCGTATGTTGTAAGCTGATTTCGAACTTATATTGTAAAGTATCCAAATGCTTATAAACGTTCTGCCTGTCGTTCTTTACTCCCTGGTATTCATTTCCTTTTTAAGGACCCAGTGAGGGTTTACTATGCTGGCCTATCAACTGACGAGGAGGAGAAAGAGAACAGACGGACGCAAATTGCGAGTAACAGAGCAGAGTGGAAGTCCAGGATAGCGGACGTCAAGGGAGAAAAGTTAATGGACTAATGGATTGCCCCAAAAAAAGCACTTCACGGTAAAGAAAACAATTGGGTTCTACGTTTTTTCTTCTTCCCAAATTTGATTCCCCTACCTACACCCCCTTGTTATCTAGAAGACTTTATTATCTGTGTCGTTTTCTCCTTTTTCTTCAGAGGTTACATAGGACTAAGACACTTCTTTGTGAAACCAGAAGTAATTTTCGAAAGGTCAGAATATTGATTTTGTACGAAGGCTTTTTCGTAAAGAAAACAGAAGACGATAAGTCCTTCCTAAATCCCTTGACAGACACTCTAATTATTCCCGGAATATCCATTGACATTCTCTCAACAATTCTTGTTTGTAAAATCATTTTTTCTTTCTCTTCGGTAAAAATTTCAACTTCCTCGAAGTTCATTCATAACGGTGAAAATACTTTTCATAGGAAAATATTCCTTGAAAATGTCTTACAAATGAATGTAATATTCTTTGCAATAAAATATATTTCTGCGACCACATAATGTACGTAAAATTATAAATGAATCGTCGACAGGAACTTTCTTTACAATTTCACTAGATTTTGATGGTAAAAGTCAAATCTTTTCTCGCATAGAATCTTACATTTATTTATACAGCAAATCCAAGGAATATTTGACCGTGATAAGTATTTTCATGTTTTTTCCCCAATTCCCAATTCCTCCATTTATACCATTCTCATTTTTCCCTTTGCTTATGTAGATGGTTGGTGGGTTGGTTGCTTGGTTTAGATTGAGACGGCCTTATGTCAGCAATGACCTTTGCCCCATGGCGACCGGTAAGTGTGGTAAGTTGTGAAAGGGTGTTAGGATTCCTGCTGTGTGTCCCTAGACTCTGACCAACCAACACAGACCTTCAGTGTAGTTGAACTGATAGACGATGAGACTCTGTACAGCTGTAATACCTTTAAGCGTCAACACTTCCGTAGTTTTATGAAGAATCGGTGTCGATTGACTAATGAAGTTCTCCAGAAATTAAACCCCGATAGTTAGAGAGTCCCCTTTCATTCCTGAAAGCAGTAGTGATTCACCGAAAGATATTGGAGTTAAAACCGAACCGTATACTATACCCTCTAATTCCGTTTTCTGGAAATAAAAAAAATGCAAAATTTAAACCACTCTTTCATTCCTGAGAACAGATGAAAACAGTAGTGACTCAGCGAAAATGAATATTAAAACCAAACCATAAACGATACTCTCTAATTCCGTTCTCTGGAGACAAAAAAGAAATGCGAAATTAAAACCATCATCTCCTCTATCACCTGTTTCCCAGATCAGTTGGAGGGGAGCATTAAAAGCTGCAGCGAGATACTGCAAGCCAAGTCCGACATTGCAAGATCGAATGTCTTGAGGAAGTTCAGAACCAAAGTTTGAAATATGAAGACGCCTGACTGAATTTCTCACGCTTTCACTCTACTCTAAGACGAAATGGAGTTTGTGGAGTGGGCGGTGGAGTGTCTTGTTAAAAACAGAAAGAAAAAGGTTTTTATTCTCCGTCTGATTTTTTGGTGCATATATATATATATATATATATATATATATATATATATATATATATATATATATATATATATATAATATAATAATATATATATATATATATATATATATATATATATATATATATATATATATATAATAATATGTACAGTTATACACACACACATTATATATATACATGTGTGTGTATGTATATGCATATAATGATGTATGTACACACATATACATATAGGTAGACAGACAGATAGATAGATAGAAACTTGTACTATTTCACGGTAAAGTCAATGGGAATATTAAATAAGCACTTAAACTCAATAACATTGTTGCTAAATTTACTCTCCGTTAAGAGGCCAAGGAAGAAAGTAGCATTCAAGAGAAAGGGGAAAGTCATTAAAACCATACACCATATATATAACTGACTCCTAAATCAGAATGACTAAAGATGTTCAGACATTATCTCGTTACCTCGAAGTAATCTCTGCCTGTAAAGTTTCCCACAGTGGAGTTATCCAACAATTTCAACAAGGAAAAGATGAAGTGCACTTGCAGTTGCTCCCACCCCACCTCCCCTCGTAACCACCCCCATCTCCCCCCAAAAAGATTAAAAACTCAACGTTTGGCGTCTTGAGCAGTTGCTCGTCAAAGGAGTTTTGGGAGAAAACTTCCTAAGGACATGATGAGCATCTCCCTCCTCCCAGTTCCCGTCCCTCGGCATGAAAAATTTCCCCTCCCAGAAGTTGGTTGAGACGTGATATATTGGCCGGAAAGAAATGAAATAATAAAAAAATTCAAGAAACAACCAGCGAAGGTAGAGCTGTTACGCACGTGAAATTATTGCCCAGACACTCGGGAATTCATCAACAGCCTAGGAACGCATGACGGTACCTCAATTTTCTTTTTGTTTAGCTTTTCTTTAATTTTTTTAGATATTTTCCTATTATCATTATTATTAAGAAAAGCCCCAAATTGATGTGGAGCAAAGCAAACAGGGGCCATTGACTTGAAATTCAAGCTTCCAAACAATATGATGTTCATTTGAAAGAAGCTACAAAGATAATATGAAATACAGAATGAAGAGACCAGTTTTAGAAAATAAAAAAAAAAATAAAATATACCATGAAATAGGAAAATAATAATAATATATCTGAACGTACCTCAATCAAAACCACTTGATTGTGTAAACAGCTATGACGCAATTAAACCATAGGAAATCTATCTTTATGTTTCAGAATACCTCAAGAATGGCCAAACAGATATAGATGAAACGTTATACGTGTAATTACTACTTACTTTTATCGAGTTGATCAAATTATCTAAAAACGACTTAAGAACTGTAATTGTTTTCATGTAAACAAATCGTCAACAGATTTCAAAACTAAAGCTTTCGAAAAGTTCCTTATTAAATTAATTATAATAATAAATTATTTTGTTGTGGTTATTGTTAGTTATATGATTATTATTATTACTGTAAGGAAGATTTTTATGAAGATGATGACAGAACGTACTCACTTCAGAAAGTGATCGAATACCGAAAAAGTAAGATCCCGTGCTGGCATAAGGCCAGCCAACCTATAAAACAAGTAACAATACTGTATAGTGAGTATGTAGTGAACTGTTTAATAAAAGGAGGATCTAATTTTGTTCTTTTTTCTGGCTCTTATAAATGATTCTTTATTGAAGACAACTGCTTTGAAAAATTGCTTTTGGATCATGACCATTTAGGAATAGCCGATTAAGGTGTCATTTCCGTTTTCAATCAGGTAAAAACCAGAAAATCGTTGAAAATATTCGTTTATTTCATGGCATTATGATTCCGTTTTTAATGTTTACATAAAAATGAGACAGGCGTCTTTCCTCAGCAGAAAGAAAAAACGAGCAGAATTGTCATTGAAGAAAAGCGTCTCATCTTATTTATTCGGTATTTTCAGTGAAGGAGAAATATAATAAAAACATATCACTGGTTAACAAGCTCTCTAGGCCTGGCCCAAAGTTAGACTTATTTTACGTGGCTAAGAACCATTTGGTTACCTAGCAACGGGACCTACAACTTATTAGTGGAATCGAACCATTTTTACCGAAATGAATTTCCATCACCAAGAAATAAATTCCTCTAATTCTTCATTGGCCGGCCGGAGTTTCGAACGCGGGCCCAGCAGAGTGCTAACCGAGAACAGTACCGACCCGTCAACGAGGAACTGAAAGATGGAACAAACGGCATATGGCCGAAAGATTACCAACACTAGCTACAAAGCATAACGATTAATTTTCTGTTTGAATTATACAGTATTTTCCGGGACTGTTATTTTCTAGGCTAGGTAATAACTTTAATGGAGCTTACACGCATTTTCCTTTAACATTTTATAAGATAATCATATCACAGTAAATTTCCAACCATTATAATCTCCTCGGCTGAAAAATACTTCAAGCGAATTAAATTCATTTACCTCTAATATCCTATATATAAAAGTAAATAATGAATTATTTTATAACATTTCGATTATTCGTGTTACACTATAACCACTGTGAGTGATAATCATGTCAACATATATTTTTTTATAAAAGACTCCCTTTAAAATCATATATCTTAAGAAAAATAAGATGATCTCACTTCCGCCGTAAGAAAATGCTAAGTTGTTTGCAGCTTATCCTGATCGCCTTGTTATTCAGCAGAATTTGCATGTGGAGAAAATATCCTGAAATTCTTAACAAAAACAAAAAACCAGAAATAATACGTTCTCGTTATTCTTGGAAGGAACCTGGAGTCAAGACAAACACGGACATCAACAGTAATAAGTGGCTACGCATTTTTCTTTCTGTTTTCGCCTCTTTTTCCCCATGTGCTTTCCAGCGCCAAGATCAGCTTCAAATAAACAACTCTGCTTTCAGACCTCAGAAACATATGACCGGAACAACTACAGTTATGTTGAAATTATAATGCTCTGGCCAGGCAAACACTTGCGTAATACGTACACTTTCCATACACAAACATTGAGGCACCATACGCCATATATACGGGCTGCACGAATGCAGGTATGAAGAGTTTTATATATTACTTAAGTGGGGAAGTTTATATATTTTATGGACCAATTTAGCAGTTAGGATCAGAAAAAATGTAAACATATGTATTATTATATATACATATATGTAGTATTAATATATATATATATATATATATATATATATATATATATATATATATATATATATATATACTGAGGTAATTATAGGAAACCAAATACAAAGTTTAAAATAATATTATGTATGATAAAAGTTTCGCTGGGATTTTATTGGCTAAATGTCAGTACTCAGACAGAGTTTTCTTACTCTTATAACACATTCGCTGGTATAAAGAGCGATCCACTCACTTCCCTAAACAATGTTGTCAAATATTAAGATTCCAAAAAGGATTATTGTTTCCACAAGAATCCAAAGCAATCCCTATTGATTCGGACGAAATTTGTTCTGCAAATTTTTAGAGGAATCCGACCTCGAACTGTAAGAGACAAGGGTTAATATTTGTTCTGAAATTACAACCATGCAAATTGAACGCACATTACGATGAACCTTGGCCAATTTTCAATTAGGACGGACAGGAGAACACAAAGGTCTCTTCATGTAATATTTAAAGGACTACAAACGACCGATGTTAGCTCTGAAGTGCATATCCTTTCATGATCTAACCAAGGTACGTCGGCTTTTGTTCCGAAGATAATTAAATAAGATCTTGATTTTAATTTTAAAATAAATTTGGCAAAATACATATTATAATTAAGGGGAAAATGAGAAGAAAAATAGTTAGACGAATAGAAACTTCTGACAAAAGCCCTCCGGAAGGATTTTTTTTAGATACGAATAGAGCTCATGAAGCAATTTACTGAATGTACAACAGGAATCATGAACCAAAACAGTAATAACATTAAATTCAATATATCTAGAATTTTATGCAAATTAACTTTTAAAAAAATTAAACAAAATATAAACAATAAATAAAATCCTTTTATAAATCCACAAGAAAAAGTGAGATATCTGCGGCGTAAATAAAAGAAACAACATTAAAACAAAAACATATAACAGATAAAATGGGATGTTGTTTTACATACCTCAATTAAATGTCTTCTATCTTGACTTTGGGAAGCGTTGTATGATCAAGCTTTTTATAATACAAATTCACGTTTTGAATGAATTAATTTTTATACCCACTAAACGTGAGGGTATGAAAAGTGCTGTAAATCTTAAGAACGTGCCGCGAGTCGAGAAGTTTAAATGAATTACGCAATAGTGACATATTTTCCAATCGTGTGTCCCCTGTTTTCTTAACGGAAAATGTTCTGCTATCTATATGACAATATGCTTTCTTTTTGTGAGCTTTTATTTCGTGTCCTCCATATTATATATATATATATATATATATATATATATATATATATATATATATATATATATATATATATATATAAACCATCCCAAAACAATTTATTAAAAAATATGTAACAGAAATTGCATCTTTCCTTTTCTGAGGAGACGCAATAACAGCACCCGGTGTGGACGTACATCCTTACAAGTCTAAGAAAAATACACGTCTCCGTTCCCTTGATGTCTTCTTAATTCTTATCATCCCTGCGTTGGCTTCATATCCCTTCCAATCTTTTCATCCACTCCATGAGGGGAAAAATGCGCAACATTTATCATCCTTTGGAAGAAGTATTCAAGAAAGATACGCATCGGCGTGACACACGACTTCATATTCCTCCTTTCTTGCCTCTGATTTTATCCTCGGTTTCATTCTTTTTTTTATCTTTCCTTTTTGTTTTAGTCTTATGGTTCTTCCGTCCTATATTCTTCAGTGCAAAGCGATATCTGCATCCGGCGTGGTCTCATGTAAGTTTATCTCCGAGGTAAGAAGGGGCTATTATGCTGAGTTTGCTCGTCGTATCTTAGGTAACAGGTGACAGGTAAGTTCCCTAACAAAGGAGTGTCCTATAAGCGACTTACAGACGATCTCTGTTACCCACTTTACCTAAACTGTATTGTTTGTTCATAGTGCAGAAGGGAAGACATCCTGGAGGGAGGTGTCTATAAGTTTGAAATATTACAGCATATGGTTCGAAGATGATTTTAAGTTACGTGAATTTTATTAATGCGAATTTTAGCATTTTTTCAATCTTTTGCAATATTAAAACAATGCTTTTTTTTGCTTGACCACATTTTACGTGTCTTGCTCTTAATTAAACAAGAAATTAATGCATATGGTGATGGCCATTGTGTCGTGCATACCAAGAAAATGGGCTTCTTATCTGGATGGATTACTAAATCCGGTAGAGCTGAATTTAAGAAAAGGAGAAATCTGCCTTTATATTGCATTTTTGTAGGGACCAGTGTACATGAAATTCATTTACGTGTTAAATGCATTCTTAAGTGGTCTAGGGTCTCATGACAAGTAAATGAAACTAAATATTAAATATCACTAAAACTTCATCGTAACAGCACCATTAGCAAGAGAATTGTCAATAACACAATTATATGTGATCTCTCATATGCCCGGTGATATCACAGTACAATGCTGCCTAAACAAAAGGCAAGCCTTAGAATAAAATCACTAGTTTCCCCTCTGACGCTGGTGGTGTATTTTCTATTCCAGGTGCTAAGGCCAGCGCAGGTACGTTTTCCTATCACATGCCAAACAGTTTATTTGGTTCTGTGCTAATATATATATAATATATATATATATATATATATATATATATATATATATGTGTGTGTGTGTGTGTGTGTGTGTGTGTGTGTGTGTGTGTGTGTGTGTGTTTATTTATTTATATATATATATATATATATATATATATATATATATATATATATATATATATATATATATATATATATATATATATATATATATATATATGAAAATAAGAAAGGCCCATAAAACACTATTTAAACATTGAAACCATATATTTCAGGCACTTGTTTCTGTGCCCCTGTTCACTAGTAAGAATATGGACAGGTGGAAAGTTACAATGGTATATATCAAAAACATGAAGTGTGGCCTTGGGCCTCCGATGTTAAGGAGGTGGCGTTTCTTAAGAAGGAGGAGATTGACCAAATTCCCTAGTGGTTTTTAGCCTCATTAGCTCCCGTTTGGCGATGGATCTGGCGGTCGCGTTTTCTTAGGTCATCCTCTTTAAAAGGGTCCGAGGATTAAGGTGTCAATGGCGTCCGATTTCCAATGTCCTCCTGACAGGTTCATATTGTTTGGTTTGATTGATGATAACAGATTCAGCATCTTTCTTTTGTACGGACAGCTACTCTTGGCTCCAACTCCGCCCCTCAGTTAATGACATACCCTGTATTTCTAATATGTGAGGAAAATTCCCGAACTCTCCGAAGCGTAACATTACTGATCTTTTATTGCTCTGTTATTCTTTGCGAGCGATCTACCTGTCTCGCCTACATAGATGTCATGACAATTACTACACGGTATCTTGTAAACTCCGGCTTCTTCCCCTTTTTGTTATTTAAGTATACATTATGCCGAGGCGAACTCCCGATGGATTTGGGATAATGGAAAATGAAAGGATTATTAGAAATGAGTTGCTCAGTGGCCTTTTGGATGTTTCATCGTATGGAAGCTTTATTTTGTTGTTGAAATCTATTGTCTGTTGTGAGTGGGACCTCTGTAGTATATTTTATTTTGCTTTATTAATAGCCCTCTCGATAATGTGCTGGTGGATAGAGCAGTTGCGTTGGAGGTGTTGGCGGATCGTGTTAAATTCTTGTCAGGTACTCATTTGAACATATCCCTGGTTAGTCTCTGAGGAATAGGTTGCACCCTACCATGATTTTACGGAGACGTCGTGGTAGCTTAAGAAATGAATGTAAGGAACAGCGAAGGTGGGTTTTCTATATACTGTAAATGCATACCTGTTCTGTTTTCTTATGATCAGTACATCTAGGAACAGCAGTTTTCCGTCCTTTTCCATTCTGTTTTAAATTTTATGGGTCGGAACTAGCGAATTTAGCCTATTAAAAAATTCCTTAAAGTCCCCCCAGCTATTGTCCCAGAAAGTAAAGATATCATCTACACATCTAAGCCAGATCATATTATGGGGTTTGATAGACGACAAAAGTTCTGTTTCAGAAATATTCCATGTACAAGTTTGCTAGAAGGGGTGATAGGGGACTTCCCATGCACTACAGCCAAATTTTGTTTGTAAAAATTACCATTGAAGAAAACACGTTGTTAGTTACACAGAGGGTTGATAAGTTTTAAAAGTTTATCTATGCCAAGAGAGGAAAATGGTCTTCATATAGTTTAACTTCCTCTCTAAGAAAAACAACACGTCGGCAATCAGGACTTTAGTAAATAATGAATCGACGTCTAGACTGAGCAGTTTGATGTTGTTTGAGGGGATGTTTAAACTATTAAATTTTTATGTAAATCTTCTGCATGTTTGACGTGGGAGGATGAGAAGGTTCCCTAGAAAGAGGTGATGACAAGTCTGCGAGCCATTTTGATAATTTGTACATGAAAGAGCCCTGCTAGATATTATGGGGCGTAAAAGGAATCCCATCTTTATGTGTTTTCGGGGAGGCCGTAAAAATAGGGGAGAGAGAGGTTGATTACCTTGAATGTCTCTAGTAATTCTATGTCTTTTTGCCCCTATGGTTTCTAACTGATTTGTTAAACTGAGCTGCAATATTTGTTGTAGGATCTTTCGTTAATTTGTCGTAGGTCTCCGCATCGTTTAGAAGTTCTTGAACTTTATTGATGTATGTCTCCTTGTCTAACAGAACTATTTTCCCGTCTTTGTCAGATTTGTGATGATGATATCCCCCTTTTTTCTTAAGCTAACAAAAAATTTGGCTGTAGCATGGGAAGTCTATCACCCCTTCTGTAAACTTGTACATGGAATATTTCGAAACAGAACTTTTGTCGTCTATCAAACCCCATAATATGATCTGGCTTAGATACGTAGATGATATCTTTACTCTGGGACAATAGCTGGGGACTTTAGGAGATTTTTAATAGGCTAAATTCGCTAGTTCCGACCATAAAATTTAAAACAGAATGGGAAAAGGACGGAAAACTGCCGTTCCTAGATGTACTGATCATAAAAAACAGAACAGGTATGCATTTACGGTATATAGAAAACCACCTTCGCTGTCTCCTACATTCATTTCTTAAGCTACCACGACGTCTCCGTAAAAATCATGGTAGGTGCAACCTATTCCTCAGAGGACTTAGGATATGTTCAAATGAGTACCTGGATCAAAATTTAACACGATCCGCCAACACCTAACGCAACTGCTCTATCCACCACACATTATCGGGAGGGCTATTAATAAAGCAAATAAAATATACTACAGAGGTCCACTCACAACAGACAAATAGTTTCAACAACAAAATAAAGCTTCATGCATGAAGCATCCAAAAAAGGCCACCGAGCAACTCAGTTCTAATAATCCTTTCATTTCCATTGTCCCAAATCCATCAGGAGTTTCGCTCGTTAACGTACTTAAATAACAAAAGGAAGAAGCCGGAGTTTACAAGATACCGTGTAGTAATTGTCATGACATCTATGTAGAGACAGGTAGATCGCTCTCGCAAAATAACAGAGCAAAAAGATCAGTACGTTACGCTTCCGGAGAGTTCGGAATTTTCCTATATTAGAAATACAGGGCATGTCATTAACTGGAGTGGGGCGGGTTGGTTTTCAAGAGTAGCTGTCCGTACAAAAGAAAGATGCTGGAATCTGCTATCATCAATCAAACCAACAATATGAACCTGTCAGGAGGACATTGGAAATCGGACATTGACACATAATCCTGGACCCCTTTTTGAAGAGGATGACCCAAGAAACGCGACCGCCAGATCCATCGCCAAACGGGAGCTAATGAGGCCAAAAACCACTAGGGAATTTGGTCAATCTCCTCCTTCTTAAGAAACGCCACCTCCTTAACATCGGAGGCCTAAGGCCACACCTTCATGTTTTTGTATATATACCATTGTAGCTTTCACCTGTCCATATTCTACCAGTGGGCAGGGCACAGAAACAAGTGTTTTGAAATATATGTTTTCAACGTTTAAATAGTGTTTATGGGCCTTCTTATTTTTTCATATTACTGTAGTATTACAGGAAAAGACATTCATATATATATATATATATATATATATATATATATATATATATATATATATATATATATATATATAAATATATCATATATATATATATATATATATATATATATATATATATATATATATATATATATGTTACCGTATGTACGTATGCATGTGTTCTGAGATATACTTTTTCAAGATACAAGATTTACTGAATATTTTTGCAGATGTGAAGCTGACTGCGAACTGCAGAGAGAGAGAGAGAGGCACTGAAGTAAGCAGAATATTGAGAGAGGCACTGAAGTAAAAGCAGGCTCGTGTATTTCCTTTCATTCTTTGTGATCAGAGTTGGGAGAAAATCAGCGCGCGCTTTTATCTGAGGTCTCGTGTTTACTGTCGGTATTTTAGAGTTGTTTATTTTCTGCTCTGCTTCTCCGTTGTACAGAAAGGCCTTGGGAGAAAGAAAGCGAATCCAAAGGGTTGTTTTGCTCTTACAAGAACACATTAAAATTCCAGTGTATATGGCCATTTGCCCAAACTTCTCTGCAGAAGAGAAAAAGAAAATATAATCTTGTTTTGTTACTTTCTGTTTCCTCTTTGGCTTTCAGTTCTTTTTTTTTTTTTCTTTTGTCAGGATTACCTGGGAAGGAACTCTCTCTAAGAAGTGCAGGAACAGAAGCAGTGTGTTGAAGTAATTCTCTTTCTGATTTAACACTTTACTCACTCCTCTAAATTCTTTGCCTCATGAGAAATTTGGTGTAAAACATGCAATGTCGGGTTATGTTGTGATTGGTAAATATCAAAATGTTTGTTTTGTTAATCATATGCAGTATCAGAAATACCCTGATCCTAATTTTTCACCTGAGGCTCTGAATTTGGCAGTTATAATAATCTTCAATATTCAAAAGATAAACCTTTGATGTTAGTTTTAGAGGTTCAAAATAATCTGCTTTATTTGCGTAATGTAATTTACTGTAAGATATAATCTAAAATAAATACTGTATAGTTCCTTAATTTGAGGTAGTTCGTTTTATTTAAGTTGTTACAGCATTCATTCACTAGGATTTCAGAGGAAAACTAAAAACTGCTTCCCTCTCCCCCTCCAATAATAAACACTTTTTATTCGTACGTTTCACGTGCTTCGCAATACTGAAGGTAGTAATAGAAAATCATTGCAAATTCGTATATCGTATTTGAACATAGCTACAGTATGCAAATGATGCTAACCTTGACAATAACATGAATCATTCACTCTGTAATTGAGCATGTTGCAAGTGGAATTAATGTTTCAGGAAAACGTGCAAAAGAAGGCCTATGAATCGTCAGCTGAATGAAGAAACATTTTTGTTCCCACACAAATTGTGCCTTTTTCTGTTATAAAAATGAACTGTCACAGTGGCAACGCTTCATTTTATAACCACCGCCCCAAGACATTTTGACATTTTTGTATTGTGAAATGAAATTCCCCTGGTTTTCGTCAATTTTCATACGAATAGATACAGTCTGAGGAATTTAAAAATAAAATCAAGGCTGTGGTCAGTTCTGAATTTTAAGCTACCGTTGACTGTGTTTTTTCACTTTCATAATGGAATCGCTTTTCAGTGAGTTTATTATCCATGAACTTTAATCGAACAGGCTGTTGTTAAGCACAACAATTGAATATTTGGTTGTGGTATCTAGAATCAACGTTGGTAAATAACTTTCAACTAAAAATTGAAACGATATCCTAGGGTTGGTGAAACAAATTCGGAAAACGTTCATTTGTGTGGCCAAAAGAGCAATATTACTTTGCAGCCTGATATCATAAATTTTTGTCATCCTATATATCTGCATGTAGAAATCTCAAACACAAACCCTAACACGGGAAATAACAAACACAAATATTTATTTATGTATGTATATATATATATATATATATATATATATATATATATATATATATATATATATATATATAAATATATATGTGTATGTGTGTGTCAATAAATATATAATATATATATATATATATATATGTGTGTGTGTGTGTGTGTGGTTCAATTCCCTTTGCCGTGGGAATGACTTACAACCATGGGAACTATTTATAAGTACATCACATCCTAGCTAGAGATTCAGCCTTTATCTTCCTGGCAGAACATTCCGGCTATCACTATCATATCTATCAATCATAAGCAGTTGGAACCTAGGCCAGGTACATGCACATTTCTTAAAACTATCTCATACATAACTCTGGCTCTCTCTCCCTCAACGACTAATAATAATAATAATAATAATAATAATAATAATAATAATAATAATAATAACACACATGCACATCTAAGTGAAAATTATATGATCCCTCTAATCCTTAATTATGATACGAGATTAAGTCCTTTTCAAAATTTAATTTCATATTTGTTGATTAAAATGTTTCTGACGATAGTTATTAATTTAATGTCTACCATAAGAAATAAAGCAAACAAACAGGAAACCGCGGAAATAGTGGTCATTTCTGCAATGGTCAAGAGCCAACACATATTCTTGGAGGAACTCCATGTAGTTCCTTATTTCTAGGCTAGAAATTTATTGTCTTCCTAATTGGCTATCGACATCATTAAACTTATGCTGCCTACGTCATGAAATGGTTACCATATGCAAAATCCTTCCCTAACTCTGAACCGTTATTTACTTGCACATTTTCTTGTCTTTGTGTATGTGTCCATTTCACAATATTTAAAATCCTATGTAACATATTTTCAAAATAGATCTAGAATAAACAGATGCCCTTAAAATGCTAATTATTATTTTTTATTTTCGTCATCGGAAGAAGTGACCAGTTTTCGTTTTAAGTGGCGTAAAGCGTAGTCGTATCAAGGAGTCTAGGTAATAAAGAAATGTAAAAAAAGTTTAACGCAGTAAGCTATAACATTGAATTTCCTTCTTAAATGCTTTTTATTTTACTGTGTGCATTTTTCAAATATTTATTAAGAGATGAACAACAATTAACGATGCTAAATGCAAAATGATTTTGTAAGAATAGTCTACCCTAATGGATTTACAATGTAGGAAGGCAGAGCATGCATAAGTAACGAAAAGACTAGTCGATTACTTTCTTGGTTGAGAACTGAGAATTCTTCATATGAGGCCAAGAGCATATATCACTTCACCTTCAAAGATTCCAAACCTTTAATAGCTCCTGATGCAAGTGAATATTTGTCGAAAATTAAAATCTGCTATTTTAACGTAGTATTCATAGACTTGGGTATTCTCAGAGAGAGAGAGAGAGAGGGAGAGAGAAGAATCATTATAGTCAATCATTTCCCGCAGGGTGGAGTGTCATTAGTGCCCCTCACGCAGTTCCTGCTGGCGTGGTGAGGTTCTTTACAGCGTCCACTTCATTTGCAAACCTTTTAGTGTACCTCCGTTCATGTTGCTTTCTTCCATCGGATTTTCCACACTCTAATAACTATTCAATAGTGCAACTACACGGGTTTCCCGCCTGTTTTTGCTTTCAAACAGTTTACTCATAATTTTCTTTTCAAGGTTGAATGACATCATAGGTTCCAGCGCTTGGCACGGCTTAAATTTTATATTGTTCCATTCCCTTCATCCTTAATAATTACATTACTGCCGGTCGACTGAGCTTTCTAACGCTAATATATCTATAAGATCAAAGACAAATCATCTTTAATCTTGCAATATAAAATTCCTTACAACCCTGTTGCCTAATCTTTCCCATAACCATCACGACCTTTTACTCAATCAAGAACCGAGAGAGTCCACGCTTTCTACAGTATATCGTCTGCCGCTAAAAATCACAAGTCACTGTACTACTGGGGTGATGCGCAGGATTGTTGGATCGTATCTTTTCTCGGATTGCTAACGGACCCAGTGCAAGATTTCCTAATTTTTGTTAACCTCTTCAATTAAGTGTATTATTTATTTTGTAATACGGTTCACTATAACCAATGATGATTTTCATGTTTTCTTACGAATTTCCTAGTTTCAGTGAAATGAAAAGTTTTATATATATATATATATATATATATATATATATATATATATATATATATATATATATATATATATGTGTGTGTGTGTGTGTGTGTGTGTGTGTGTACATATGTATTTGTGTATGTATGTATGTATGTGTATGTATATATATATATATATATATAATATATATATATATATATATATATATATATATATATATATATATATATATATATATATATATACATATATATATGTGTGTGTGTGTGTATCGCGTGTTTTTTGTGGGTGGGCGGTGGGCCTACTTGTGAGCTGGAAAATAGACGATCTAAAAGATACATGAAAGTGAAACCATTCATTAGGGGGGCCATAATACCACCAATGAGGCTGAAGTGTGCAGCCGGCTTTAATTGATTTAAACTATAGATAATCCATCCCTTATCGAGCAGATATATTCTCTTAGCAGTATATCCGCCAAGTTCCAAGAAATTTCGTCCATCCCTTCTCGAGATATCTTTCTAAAACAGACAACCTTGTTGGAGAAGGTAATGAACACACGCCTGTAGAGAAAGACGAATGACTAGAAATACAGTCACTCCCAATTCGTTTTTTTCCCCAAAAGTTCGGACTTGGAAAAAAAACGGAGTGACTCGAAGTTGAAGCGGTCACTATCCTAAAGACGAAGTAAGGCAGTAGCTGCAGCGGCAGCAGCATACAAACGAGCGCTTTGCTCTTGCAATACAGGAGAAAGTAAGCAGAGAGGCGCTCAACGAGTAAACGCTCGCGAGAGATAAGAGATTCGTGTGTTTTGGATCGGCACAGAAAAAGTTTCAACGATAAGGGAACAACAGTTCGAGGCCTTTTTAGAGAGAGAGAGAGAGAGAAGGAGGAGTAGAATGGAACCTTGGAGATAGGTAGAAAGAGCAAGAGGGGAGAAGAGAAAGTTGGAGAGGGCAAATATCCTACTTGCATCAATAATCTACAAAGTTCATAGGAAAATAATGGATACATACTGGTAACGTTTCAAGTGTTTGTTTTGACTTCTGAACTGGAAATTCTAGCCCGCTAGTCGAATGGCTTAAAATGTGAAGTTCTCTCTTGTCTTAATGAATTATGAATTGCTCTCTTACATGTGAGAGAGAAAGATATAGAAAGAAAGTTTCCGCTCTAATTAACTGGAAAAATCTACCCTTATAAACCCATAGCTTTTATTCTGCTTTTCTGAAGTGGCATTCCCTAATCATTCACTTCCACTGACTAAGAAATATTGGCTAATTAATATTTTCATACTTGCAGACCAAAATGATATTTAATGATGTTTACTTAGAAGTCATCTGTTCAGCAATACGAAGAGAGAACTCAGTACACCAAAGAGAAAAATATATCCTCGAGATCTTGCTCAGAAATCTTATAAGAGTGGAATGGTCACCCTTCAAAGGAAAAAAAATGTGAAATAAATCTCTATACACAAGGATATTATTGAGCCCTCATTAAACCAACTATAGATTTCCAGATTCTACAAATAAATGGCCATCTTAAGCACAATAAATCTCGTTATCTTTTTCGAAAATCCTTGTAAAAATTTACTTACCGGTGACAAATGGCAAAAACACCATTGTGGTAATATTGAAAAAAAAGACAGAGCCACCAATCAACTATGAAATTAATGACATCATTAACAGCCTATCATAGCTGAGGATCTTTCCCGAGAAAATGTGTTACCTCTGAAGACCCCAGAGACTTACGGACTGCTGTTTGAGAACTCTCAAAACAGCCAAATTTTCAGCCCAGACTTTGTTGTGATTACGGTCCAGATATTATTTAGTTTTTTTGTAAAATAATGAACTTTTAGTTTTAATGTACTCTTCTCACTGAAGGGTGCCTTGGTTTTTATTTCAAAAATTGAAATAGTACGACAGACTTTATTGTTGTTTTAAACCAATGAATTGATTTGATATTACATCACACTTCCTATTTAGTAATTTAAAAAATAAAGTAGTTTAAAACTGTGATTGGCTACAAACGTTGTCGTCCATCTCTGTGCTGATTTGGGCTGAAAGAGATCTCTTAATTAAATTTTATTTTCAATTCTTCAGAGTGCAATTTCTCCCCAAAATTCTAAATAAATTAGTTAACAACACTTAACTTTACATTTATATTGGTGTGATGGTATTAGGAGTGGTTTTACGATAGCTAGAAATAAAGCTTTTTCTTTCCTTCACACTTTACTATAGAGTCATTATTCAAGTAGAGTCTTGATGTAAACATCAGTTTCCATGGCAACCGCTCAACGCTAGTGAGTCCAAGTGGTTTCATGAGTTGCTGTTTGAAGAACTTCATTAAATGGCAACGGAAATTTTCAAAACAACTTTATTACATTCTCAACGGAATTTTCAAAACAATTTTATTACATTCTTAATAAATTTTATGTATTAATAAGCTTACTCTGTATCATCAAATTAATCAATTTATGTGCCTCATGAGAGCACATAAATTGATTAACATGTTTTGATAATTCCGTTGGAGGTGCCATTTCTGAAGTTCTTCAAACAGCAACTCATGAAATCACTTGAACTCACTAGCGTTGAGCGGTTGCCATGGAAACTGGTGTTTACATCAAGACTCTACTTGAATGAGGACTCTGGAGTAAAGTGTGAAGGAAAGGAAAATCTTTATTTCTAGCTATCGTAAAACCACTCCTAATACCATCACACCAGTATAAGTGTAAAGTTAAGTGTTAACTAATTTATCAAGAATTTTTGAGTAAAAAAATTGCACTGAAGAATTGAAAATAAAATTCAATTAAAATAAAATTTAATTAAGAGATCTCTTTTAGCCCAACTCAGCACAGAGATAGACGACAACGTTTGTAGCCAATCACAGTTCGAGAATCATCCCGCGAAAATGAAACACGCCAGCGTAGAACAGGTTGCCATGGTAACGAGTATTTTAATCGAGACGCAGGTCGCTCAATGATTCTGGAGTGAAGACATTACCAATTGAAAATCCATATGTATTTTCAACAATAAAGCCATTCACAAATATTAACATACTCATAAAGATTTATCAATACGTAAATCAAAGAAAAAGGAATATAATCCCCAGATCTTGTCCAGAAAGGATTGTTTACAATTCAAACTTCTCATTCATAATTTTGTGAAAGATGAACTGGTCACGCTACAGAGGAAATAAATACGAAATAAAGCTCTAATGATCAACATAAACACAATACATCTCCTTATCTTTTACAAAAATCTCTTTGGAAATTTACTTACCATGACAAATGGCAAGAGTGCCACGCTGTCAGCAGCGGTCACCAATCAACGATGATATTAATGACGTCATAAGCAGCCAGTCATGGTCAAGATCAAGGACTCTGCAACGAAATTGAAATAAATAGAAGTCTTTATTTCTGGTTATCTTAAAACCACATACAATATGTGAACACGAACACCCCTAGAGATATAAAGGTTTCATATTTTGAAGAAATATATTCAGAATTAAGAAAAATAAGGCTCTCTGAACCATTAAAATAAAATATAACAGGAAGCTCTAGTTCAGCTCAGATTGGCTACAAGTGCATCCATCTCATTTAAATACTTTATAAAAAGGTGAACTTTCAGTGAGGTAACTACGAAATAAATCGCTTTACAAAGCGGTAATATTGTAAGACCCATTATAAAAATTAAAGTTTTATCATTTTAGCTTATAATCATCGAAAAAACGAAAAAATTCCTTATCTTTTTTTCTAAAACTGATCGAAAAATTGACTTTCTGATGACACATGGCAAAAATACCTCGGCAGAGTCCACCGACCAGCTATGAGATTAATGACATCGTCAACAGCCAGTCATAGTCGAGAATCTTTCCCGCGCAAAAAGGGTTACATCAGAGGATCCCCGAGTCTTATGCGTTGCTGTTTGAAAAACCACAAAACAACCGCACTTTCGTCTGTGAAATTTATTTATTATTTTATTGGCTTTTTATTTTATTCGCGTGTGAAATTAATCAACTTTTGGTTTTGATGTAACAGATTTTGTCCAGAATTTTTTTAGCATAGAGCAAACAGAGGAGGGATAGTGAGAAGGGGGAGGAACAATTAATTATGCATTTTACTTATTTAGTATCTATTTAATATTATCTGTTTAATAACACAACATACTTAATATATACAGTAGTCATTTTTGAAAAAAAAAAAAAAAGAATTATGTAGGAACTTTGAATATCTAACGAAGTTGGATACACACTATTCAGGCCTTTTTTGACCTGCAATATTGCCAGATTGCAATCAATTGTCCAAATATTGCCATTTTCCATGCATAGTGATCATTTGCTTGCCAACTGACTGCATTTTTCACAGTTTGAAGGAAAAGTCCGTTTGACCCCCAAAAAACACCCACAGGAAATAAATACGAAATAAATCGCTTTACAAAGGGGTGATACTGAACAACCCATTAAGCACATTCATATCTTTATCATTAAGGTTATGGTTATCAAAAACATCATTAATAGCCTCATCTTTTTTCACGAAGCAGCTTGAGAAATTTACTTACTGTGAAAAATGGCAAAAGTACAATGGCAGTAACAAAGTAAAAACAAAGGCCACATAAGATTAATGATGTCATTAGCAGCCTATCATAGTTGAGAATCTTTCCAGAGAAAAAGAGATACTTCTGAGGGTCCCTAAGCCTTATGCGTTGCTTTTTGAAAACCCACAAAGCAGCCACATTTTCTTCAGTACAGAATTATAGAATCATGATTTTTTTTAATTTTTGGGAAGATGCTCACATAGACGTAATCAGACATTTTCATGAAAACTTTGAATGTCTTCGACAAATTGCATCTCCACCATTTCTGTCAAAATTCTATATCTGATTTAGTATTTACACAGGGGTTTGGGCGTGAATATAAGAGAGAGAGAGAGAGAGAGAGAGAGAGAGAGAGAGAGAGAGAGAGAGAGAGAGAGAGAGAGAGAGAGAAGAAAAGAACACGTATATACATAAATAGTTAAAGGCATACCCAACAGCGATACACAAACGCACACACTGCGGTTGCGATCCTTACCGCTTGTTTCCTGATGAATCCATTTGCCTGTGTTGAACTAAGCAGCAAATTAGACACCTGGTGCTTAATCGACAATAGTGGATCGTAACTGGGACAATGAAGGGCATAGGACTAAAATTCTCAATCCAAAGTCTTTTTGAGAACTGGAATGCTGACATCATCTGAGCCACCCTTCTGAAATACAAAAGAACTTTTGAATATATATATATATATATATATATATATATATATATATATATATATATATATATATATATATATATATATATATATATATATATATATATATCTATCTATATGTGTTCGTGTGTGAGTGTTCGTCTGCATGCCTTGATCTTTGGCTGTCTGACTGTCCTTTCATTTATTTCAAATACTTCACTGTGGAAACTACGGCTATTTTCATTACAAAATTATTGTTGAAGTGTTAAATACCTATTTGAGAGCACAACGCTCTTCCACACTTTTTAATTTTAAAAACCACGCGGAGATACTAACGCAATACTACAAAAACACTTTGTCAAAACGGAACCGGAAATTTTACTTTAGAGAAAATATGAAAGCTGTGGTTAAGCAGAAAGGTACTTTTAAATATTTGTACTTGCAAAAAACTCTACTGGCAAAATAACTTAAATTAATGGTTTTTAAAGCCACTTTCATCATATTGAATGATTCTTTCTTCCTTTGAAGAATAGTATCTGTCCATAAAATGACGACGTTAAAGGTATTCCATTAGCTGTGAAGAACAGAATGAGATTGACACGATTTAAATTTCACAGAACTCGAGTAATAATTAAACATGTTTTGTCAGAGAGCGCTGGTGTGTGACTCTCTTTTATTTCCCTAATGATTTTTATTTCAAATGAGTAAATTAGGACTATGTCATTTTGGTACATACATAGCTTGCCTAGATCCAGTGTCAGGTCATCAGACCAAATTTTCATACATTTTAAATCAAATTAACTGCACTAGATTAAAAATGTTGACAAGCAATGTAAAAGTTTAACGGACACATTTACGTGAGTTCCATAAAACACAACCTACTATCACATTTCTCCGTACTCCCAAATACTTGATAGTCAGTGGTACTGTATACGATCAATAAAAAATGAATTGTGACAAACCTCATAACCCTTATTTTCAGTTTTCTACCCACATTACTTCTATCAATTCTCAATAAATAATGTCCTGCGTCGAGTGATGGATTTGCGCTCCAAAACGAGATACTTGGATAAGTGAAACAGGATAATGGGGTTGTTTATGACCATTCTAAATGCAAAATAGCAATATGCTGCCATCTGTGTATTGCTATCTATAACCAGCATGAGGAATTTGTTGCATGTAGCTTTCAACAGAACACCAAGAATATCACCTGCGAGGTCGTCTGCATCGAAAATAGTTGTCTTCCAATTATACAGATTGGGATCCTCTGTTCTGCTCTAGCTTGAGTCTGAATACAGTTTGTTATAAAAGGTGGAATAGACAATTGTTACTGATATACCAATTAGCTCCTAATAGAATGAAGATGCATTCGCCGTGTTAAGTTTATCAGTCTCGAATCTAAATACGAAACAAATATATTGCAAACAGTTTGGGTATTGTAGTATTATATATAGAAATATATATATATATATATATATATATATATATATATATATATATATATATGTGTGTGTGTGTGTGTGTGTGTGTGTGTGTGTGTGTGTGTGTGTGTGTGTGTGTGTGTGTCTCAGTAAAAAAAAAAAAAAAAAGGATGCAACAAAAGTCTTTGTTTTTGTATTGTGCTGAGAGGAGTAAAACTGAAATGCTAGCATTGTTTTTTTATATGAAATACCTGTATAGTAACGGAACTCTACATCAATTACATGACTTACAACGTTAATGATTTTCTCTAAGCATTCTGAGACACTTCATTGCAACTTTAATGCAAAGCAACTTCAGTAACATTCAAGGCGAACATCCAATGAACTTTCTTCAACCTCAAAACCTTGATATTCTCTCCAATCTCCCGTTACTCCTAAAATTGTTCTTCTGCCAAGAACATGTATGTCGCTTCCTAAGCAATTAGGCTTAATCCTTTCCTTTCTTAGGCCTGGCTCTTCCCTTTGAGCCAACAGCTTAATCGTCCATATGGTCTTTGTAAAAGATAAAATAAAGTAGACACTGGCATGAATACCTCAACACCGACGAGCAAATTTTCTTTTAAATTTCTTTTTATTTTTTATTTCTTTTAAATCCACATGTAGTGCATAAAATGAACGATTCTTCCCTTTCAACATGGTGGAAATGAGAGTTGCCCAGAGTAACGCATAAACATTGATTTTCCACCTCAAAGGAAGTACGAAATCCACGCAATGCAGACTTCCGGGAGCAAGGAACTTTAGTAATCAGGAGAGACCTCGTCCCTTTTGTTGGTTTTACTAAAATACTGAGGCAAATTAACACTGTAATGTACGCTAAATCTGTTGCTCTGACTAACTGGTTTATGGCTGGCTCAGGGCAAATGCTTAATTATCTGCGTCTGACTACTGGACTGCCTTTGCAACGCTGGGCCATGCAAACTCAATTTGCATTTTCAGAAAGAGGTACTCCGAATTGTATTTTGCAAGTTGTTGCTGGAACAGAAATTCTTTACAGTTGTAAGGAATTCTAGAAATGTTGTCAGGTATCTCTGTAAAGAGGTATTGCACAATATAAAGTTAATTTAGGTTCTTACTTTTCTGAAGGATCCTTTACATGGGTAGCTAGGTTAAAAAAATGTATCCTTAAGATGAATTCCTAAAATAAAACAACTTCTATCTTCTAGCCTTCAAGCCTTTCATAATGACACTTATCACTAACAAAGTGATAGGGTAGTAACTACTCTACATAAGATAGATTCGGCGTTAGCGTGAATCAAAATAAAAATTCCTCTTACGATGAAAACGGATGTGGCGTTCAGTAAAATGCTCTCCTTCAAGGTGAGTGTCCATGTGAGTGATTTCTGACCTAACACAGTTAACATAAAATGGGTTGATTTATGTCTTTTGATAACTGGATGAGCAGTTTATTAAAAGTATGTACCACAGTGCCTGAAAAGGTTAATCTTTAAAAATCAGGAGCAAAGCGGATTTTTTGGGTATGAATTAAGTGGATTAAAAAAATATAAATTTTTTTAGACATTAATTCATGCACGTAAACGTTGTTTCAATTATCATTGCACTAATTATGAATTTTCTCTAATTACGCTAATCACTTGCAAACTAATACTTATAACTACTACTACTTATCGCTTATATCAGTTTCAGTCTGACACTTACGCGAAGTACCTATCGCCATCGTCATAAAGTATACCGTAAGGGGAGACGCTGAGTATGCCTCTACACTCTGGCGCGATTTGCCAGATAATCCATAACAATAATTATCACTTGCAAGACATCGAAAGGGAGCGAAAATTTAAATACATACCATGTCAAATGACATGTCAAGCCACAATTGGTTTAAAGCTGACGCCACTAAAATGGCACCAGGACGTTGTGCTAAAATGCAAAACCAATATAATATACGACTGTGAAAAAATATTCAAATGACTGCATTTCATCAGATAGTACACTCGCCTATATCAAAGATGAATTTTACGGTCAGATATTAAATAAATAGCAAATTTTGTACTTGATTACTCGTTCAAATGGACTGTTTCAGTCGGTGCTCTAATAGTATGGTGAGTATAAAATAAAGTTAGATAATTTACAGAAATTAGCCTAATGAGCTCATCATCATCATCATATTCACTAATAATATTATCATTATCTTTTCTTTTCCATCGGTACTACCCATTTCCTGAAAGATACAGTCATGCAAAGTGATTACCATAACTGAACGATACAGTGCGGGGTTCACATTTGCCAGGTCCGTGAATCGCTTCCACCCACCAGTTCACCCAGCTGTAAATGGGTACCAGCCACAACTGCGCCTGAAATCAAGCGGTTTGGTCAGCAACCTCACCCCTTAGAGATCTGATGAGAAACAGGCAGTCTGTGACCATCTATCTCTGCCTGTCCTTCACGAGCGAAATAGGCATACGGTGGAAATATTATTATTATTATTATTATTATTATTATTATTATTATTATTATTATTATTATTATTATTATTATTCTGTAGAATATCTATATTTATTCTTCTCAGTTCTACATACAATTATTTTTCTTTCAGTGGTAATGCTAGACAAAACCTGGCAAATGTTCATGTTACGGCCAAGAGAATTACAGAAGCTGGATGTTAAGTAACTTTATTCTCCACATAATAGAATGTAAGTGAAATGCGGAAAGACGGTTCCTCAGGGAGGGCATCAAACTGCTGAATTTCGAAAGTCGTCCTCAAGCAGTAGATGCCTTCGTGGTCTACCTATAGAACTGCCCTGTTCGTGAGTGCCTAAGAACCTATATCGCTATGCGTTTTTCAGAAGGATTTTCTGCCATGTTCAAATGGGCGCTATATACGATCATGCCAGAGCTGCATACGACGCCAAAATAAAGACATTATATAGGAATCCCTGAGCAGAGCAAGCAGGCCAATCAGGAGCCTCCGTCTACTGATAGCAACCTCCCCAGGACCACCGTCTCCAACCGCCCCCGACAGCTTAGGGCTCTATATATATATATCATCTCCAGAACTCCATCTCTTCAGGTTTGACCCACTAGTCTAGAAAATATCCGTCGAATTGGCTGAAGCGTTGACGTCTAAGGAAGCACCCACTGAAGAAATCTAGTGCTTGCGGACGACCTCCAAAATTCATCTATTGGATGACCTCTCTGTGCGAAACTCTACGTAAACGGCTCTCCACATTTCACTTCCAGGTATCTGCAGAGAAGTTACTGAACTTCCATCTTTGATAGCCATAAAGTGAACATTGGTCAACTTTTGTCTAGAATTAGCACTGAATTGAGAAGAATAAATATGCAAAAATTTGACTGATGTTGCCATTTCATTTAACTGAACATATTTAAGAGATGGCTTACTCCCTTCCTGATTATTAGTTACTCTTCAGAATACAGCGCAGATACAGAATAAAAAATAAAACAATGCATTTATGATAAATAATGATCGGGCAATTATTCATAACATAATATGCTTTGAAAAATACAAAATTTCTAATGCGCTATTTTAGAATTGTCATATATCCAATGACCCTCATAAATTATTACCTCGCATTTTGTTTCGTCCATATTACGTAGTAAAGAAAATCGTATAACAACAACCTAGAGAGAGAGAGAGAGAGAGAGAGAGAGAGAGAGAGAGAGAGAGAGAGAGAGAGAGAGAGAGAGAGAACACGAACTAACTTTAAAAAGTAGGATTTATTCTCAGTGTGTTCTATTGTTCTGTTTGTTAGGTTACATTTTATTTGCACCTAGTCCAATGGCATTCGCATGGAGGAAAACCGCATACTTACTTAGGTGAAAGAAAGATAAAGCCCAAGGTGGAATGAACACAGCAACCAAGGATATTCAAAGAGAACTAAAATAGGGCAACAAGAAGAGACCGTCGTCTGTTGTCGTGGCGAGATCTTTTAATAGCAGCTCTTCTTATCACTTACACAAACGTTCTTCGCATGATCTCGGAAATTAAAACCAAAATGACCTAGAGTAGCACTCGGAGTGTTTCCTCCTCCTCCTCCTCCTTCTCTCTCTCTCTCTCTCATACATGTAAAGATCAATAGAGCAACGCGATGCAAATTGGGTACGAAAACTCCTCTTATAAATTTCAAAACCCAGCACTGTTTCTGTAAAGAAAATTTCGTAAAAATTCGAAGAATTCAACGTTACACTAAAGGAACTGCTAAATAATAAATTTTACATTTAATGCATCATTATAAAGAATCGCCCTCTGTGGATGGACATTGCGTAAAGGTTTCATGAGTAAAAGACACATTTTAAGAATTTTAAAATCTATGGAAAATTTTAAGCAATATCTGCGCTATTAGTATTGAAAGAAATACTGTATCTGTTAAAGCTCATGAAAAGGCTACAGCATACTCCGTTATAGGATTTACGTATAAGCAATACCATTTCACTGTATTTCACAACAAATGCACATCAAAACAATTTCGAAACGTTCCAAACCTGTGGCATACATTTTCTTCTTAGTTTCAAAATCCCCGACTCAACGCTCTTCGAAGGTCATAGATACTTCTAAACACCAAAACGATCCAGAGAGGATTTACAGGATTCCCTTTCAGAACATTCGGAAACTCCACCAAACAACATTCAGAATGTTCCGTTCTACATACGAGACAAGGGAGAGACTTCACATGCGATGTCTGACCCGGTGCTACGTCCTCGCGTTGCGGGTTACAACCGAAAACCTGAACCACTACCTCGGGACCAGTTTCCTTGACGAGATATGGTTCGTGCACCCGCAAGAAAATCTTTTCCCGGTTCTCTGGAGCGAGAGATGGCCGAGTTCGATAGTGTTGTGCACAATATCTTAAAACTTCTTCTTCCTTCTCTGCCGATTTCCAGATGAAGGAGAAAGGAGGGAGAAAAATAAGACCTTTCTCGGAAAAAGGATTTTAACATTTCGTTAAATTACGACACCAGATGGCATAAGCACACCGGACTCTTCGTCTTTTTTCTGGAAGCTCTTAACTTACAGGCCAGAGCTCAGGAGTAGAAAAATTTGTATTCTGTTTGGGGTGAATTCAGTTCACAGGTAAAAGGGGAGGTGAATATTTTTCTGTATTTCGGAGAGAGAGTATTTGGAAGCAGCTTGTTTGCAGATCTTCTTCTTTTTCTTCTTTTAACGTGCTTGTTTTTCCCATTTTGTATGGGGTAAGCACGATGCCTTCTTTGAAGGACTTTGATTTGGCTTTGGGGTAGACTAGTCTCGATCGGCTGCCCTGCCTGTCATCGCTTAGACCCCGGTAGCGTATGTAAATGTATTATACGAGTTACCAGGGCCCTTTCTCCCAGCAGCGAGGAGTCGTTGCGCGGTTAGGTCGACAGTCAAGACGTGTGAGGTGTCTGTTATGTTTTTAGCAGATGCTTGCAGATCATTCTGTATTAAATATTAAAAGGAAATATAAATCATAGCTGTATCACTTCGATGTAATCAGTACTAATAATGAGTTTTTAAGGGCAAAGGTTTGAAGTATATCTTATTACTTCATACCATGAGATGTCATATTCAATCCTGTGTATGCAATTATAACAATATCAACATGAAACGAAACGTTGAAAAGAAATATACCGCAGATTTACAGTGGACTAAAATTTCTGTGTATTGCTTGAAGAGAACAATATTGTTGGAAAAAACTACCTAGGTAAACAAGTGACCATGCGGTGTAAAGATCACAGATGAGGTGTTTCATAAACGAAAGAAGGCTTCCTAGACAATATGGTGGTCCTAAAATATCTATTACAGTAATCTTTTTCAAAATAGCCGGATAAGATTAAAACGGCGATACATACTTTTAAATTCTCTTGTAACAGAAATTTTATAAGAGGAATCACGATTTTTTCATCTTATTACACGTACGAATTGATATAACTTAACTATCAGTATTCCAGGAGCTTGTTATCATTAAAGGACACATACGCTCTAAAGCCATGGAAAAATGTCTAGCTAATTCTGAAAACATGGATGAATTATGAATGCAATGACGAAGAAACGTAAACTATAAAATATTCTATGCTGGCAGCTATTTTCATAACTAACGTCTATGGGTACATCAAAAGGTCTCCCGAGATCTTGCGATTTAATGTGAATAGTAACTGCAAGTAATGGGTAAAACTGAATGAATATATATATATATATATATATATATATATATATATATATATATATATATATATATATATATATATATATATATATATATATATATATATGTATGTATGTATGTATGTATGTATGTATGTATATATACATACATACATACATACATACATACATACATACATACATACATACATACATACATACACACACTTATAATGTTCCTATATCTCGAAACAAAATTACAATAAATGACGAGAGACAATTTCGTGGGTGAAGCACTCTTAAGAGAGAGAGAGAGAGAGAGAGAGAGAGAGAGAGAGAGAGAGAGAGAGAGAGAGAGAGAGAGAGAGAGAGATGAAAAATATGCTCTGGAAAATAAACAGATGAACGTTACACTTCGCACGTGACACAGACATACCAAAGGAAACAAGAATACATCTCTTGCCAGATAATCATCGGGAAAGAAGGAAACTTACAGGTAGAGAAGCAACATCGTTAAACCTCGAGAGGGACACTCTCACAATAGTAGCGTAAGAGCCTAGTGCTCTCTCTCTCTCTCTCTCTCTCTCTCTCTCTCTCTCTCTCTCTCTCTCTCATCTCCGAGAATTGTGGAATTCGAGGAGGAGGGGGAGGAGCATTTTCCATTGCCGTAAGATCGTCTCGGAATTATTACGCTCGTCGCCTCCTTCTCCGGAGGCACTCATTATCACCACAATTCCTCTCTCTCTCTCTCTCTCTCTCTCTCTCTCTCTCTCTCTCTCTCTCTCTCTCTTATTCTTTTATCCTGTTATTAAGGCCTTTTGCATTGCGAAGCATTTCTGGCGACCTGCACGCCTTAGGAGAAGCTCGTTATGGCGCTCGCGCACTTTTCTCATTAAGGTTTTCCGCGGTACATTATGACTGTCCTACTTTTTAGGAAATGAAAAAATTCTGACACTTAAGAGATGTGTATGTATATGTATGTATGTATATATATATATATATATATATATATATATATATATATATATATACATATACATATATATATATATAATAAATGTGTGTGTATTTCTCCTATATTAGGAAGTTTTACATCATTTATCTGGAGTCAGATTATTTTTCTACCTCTTAAAATACCCTAAAATCATCAACATAAACGTTATATTCATATGACTTTTCTTTCCATTTTCAGCTTAATAATCTCGAAGTGAAGAATCCTAGCAAAAGGATATCTTGGGTAATACGTTTCAGCTATTGCATGAAAATGAAATGGCGAGGTCACAAGAGAACTGGAATCTGTGCGTGCGTCTCTCTCTCTCTCTCTCTCTCTCTCTCTCTATATATATATATATATATATATATATATATATATATATATATATATATATATATATATATATATATATATATATATATAAATATCAACACACAATTACGTGTGGAACAGAAATAAATTTATGACTCACATCAGGATCGAACCCAAAAATTTATTTCTGTTCCCCATGTAATTGCGTGTTGATATTTCTATCATATTCAATCGGAAAAGATAATTCGAATGAAATGCGGTCAACTGGGTCACTGCTGAGTCGGGAAGTTGGGTAAAACACGCTGGTACGCAAGAAATTAGCCTGCCCAGGTAATTCCTTGGGTACAGTTGTACTCAGGTTCTAACTTCTTTTATGACTTGTGTGGCCTGGTTGGCAGCGCTCTGGTCTTTCATTTGAAAGACCTGGGTTCAATCCTGATGTGAGTCAGAAATTTATAATATATATATATTTTAAGTGCCACTTCCTTTTATGTCATTATTATACATTTTGCATTTTTTTACAAATTTTAAGTTTTTAACCTATCAATTTTTTTAAACCACCACTTTCCTCTTTTGAACATGATTACGAACATACAATGCTCTTGCAACATTCTTCAGCATAAGTAAACCCGTACTGACGATTTGCCTCTTAATTGCCCAGTTTTTATACGCCAAAAATTCTGAAATATTTCAGGACTTAAGAGCCATGATCGGATTGGTTACGATGTCTCTGTTCCCGGACACAAACTACTAACAAAAAGGAAAATGGTTTACCTCAAATAATTGTCCTAATTGTCATTAGGAACATATCTCGCAGAATGACATCATGCAATGATGTCACGAGGGATATCCCAGATGATTGGGCAGTTCCTTTCAGCCTCGCCTGCAACTCCAAGCTGACCTTGGTTCCCATCGTCAACTGGATTTATTGGGCAAGATCACCCGGGATTGAACTAGGATCTTGTGAATGCGAGCCCAAAGTTTTTCCAGTGAGATACATCTCCCACGCACCTGCTGTTAGAGAGTATATTTAGAATAAAATATATAATAAAATATAAAAATAGAAATATAGGAAATATATTAAATGTTTGTAACAAATAGTAACGTTAAAATGAATTAAGTTGATTATTATTATTATTATTATTATTATTATTATTATTATTATTATTATTATTATTCAAATGACCAAACATTGAAACAGGACTAACAAAGGAAACCATTAACTTCCAAAACAGACCTTCATTGAAGCTTCCAAAACTATAAGCATAAAACAGAATATAGTAATAGATGAGTCAGTATACATTCATGAATATATCCATCAAATACAAATATCCATATTCAGGATTAAAATAAAACTCAGAGAAAAATGAGGAAAGCAAAGGTTGGGCAAAAATTCTTTAACCAATATCCCATCGGAAATGGTGTGTACATTCTCAGGCTTCAAGGGCCCTCTTTAAATTCGATACTTTGCATCAGAATAAAAGGGGGAATCTTTCACTGAGAGGACCCCGCCTCTCCTAAACTGTAACTTGATATAACCCCCCTACCCCCACCCTCTGTGTGTGTGTGTGTGTGTGTGTGTGTGTGTGTGTGTGTGTGTGTGTGTGTGTGTGTCGATGCCTTTTGCCCGAAACTTTTATTTTCTCAAAGTCTTTGATTTTCATATTTCTGGACTTAGTCATTTTATTAATTATTCAGCTGTAAGTACTGACTGAATTCAGTTCTAAATAATTATTCAGCTGCAACTACTGACTGAATTCAGTTCTAAATAATTATTCAGCTGCAAGTACTGACTGAATTCAGTTCTAAACGTTGTGATAAAAAAAAAAAAGCTTTATTTGTAAGCACATGAATTATGCATATATGTAAAGATACAAACCATGTACCACGTTTTATTGATTTTCAGCATTATTTTGAACTGTCTAAGGATCATCAAATAAATTGAAACAGTGCTATGAAACGAATTGTAAAAATTAAGTTAAAAAACACTTTTTTATTTGATGTGAATCAACAAGATCGCATGGCATGTAGTTCTACATTATATTTGGGACTCTGACCAGATGGGTCTGGCAGTCCCATATGGAGTATGTCTCGTCTTCTTCCGGGAATCATGCCTTGTTAAATCTGAAGGCTTAACGTTGTTGTTGTTGTTGTTGATATCATAATTTTAATAATATTAATCATAATTGTACAAATTATACAGGGTTCAAACATTGAAAATAAAGATAATGGTACGACCGAAAACATTGCAAAACAAGATAATAATGATATTTCTTATAACAAATTATTATTATTATTATTATTATTATTATTATTATTATTATTATTATTATTATTATTATTATTATTTGTAAATAAAAAATTCATGATATGACGATAAAAGAATGGACCAGTCCATGTCAAATATAACAAATATACTGTTCAGTGTTCCTCATAAGTAAAATAAACAAGTCATTCAATATCAAAAACACACATGCGTTAGGAAAACATATTTAAATGTAAGATTACCCACAGGAGAGTACAAAGTAACAAGAAAAGACCCTTATAATACCATATATAAATGAAATGAAATCTCGAATCCTTCAACATCTAATGTACTTTTGGAAGCCCAGGTGGACGACATGTTGGGCGAAAAATGTCACCCTTGATATCCTGGGCTTCTGCAAAACAGTCCAAGGTCCTGGGTCTAACAGCTCAGTCAAGGATAAGATTTAGTATGTAGGGACCTCCGAAGCCCTCTAGGAAGTGACAAGTTTTACAGGGTACTCAAGACTACCCTCCGGACCTCCCGGATCCCAAAAATTGCCTCTTGTTTAGTTTGATTTAGGCTAATATTGGAAACACGAGTACACAGGTCTAAGCTCCCTCTTGCTACAATTCATGGAAGACACGGGGCCCATTTAGCCTAGAGGCCCTGTTGCAACAACTCACAAAAAATATCCATCGTTCCTGGGTATCGCTGGAAGAAGGTATTGTTCCGTGCACCTTTTCCAAGATTAGACCAAAAAAAAATCCTTATTACAGACAATCTTAGGATTCCAGATGAATCCTGGTACCCCCGGTTCATTCGAAATCCTTTCTTCTATTTTCATGAGAGGATCTACCAGCTGCAAAAAAAGTAACCACGGTAAAGTTATATTAGTAATAATACAAGGCAAAATACATAACCATTCGTTGCAGTTTAATGTTTTAGTAATGAACTTTAAATATAATTCGCTCCATAACTTTTACGGCATGGGATGCATCCATTTTGTAGTGAAGTCACGCTAAGAGCCTGCAATGTTTAAAGGTGGGATCGTTTAATCTAACTTTCTCCCGAGTTTTAATGAGAATTCTGCCATCGATTGCGGGGTCTGAATGCTTTTCCTATTTTGCCTTCGGTTGGAGAAATTAAACATAGCTTCTCGGGTAATTTTTCAGTTTCCACCGCTTTAGACTCTTCCAATGACTTCATGCATAAACAAAACTTTTTTTTATTGATTTTAGGTCATTTATACTGAATATAGATTGACTATGATGTACCATAAGCTTCCAAGTGTTGCGTGAACTTCACGTGAACATTCAAAATGAGACAGAGATTGTTCATAGCTGTCAATTCGAAACCTTTTTAAGTCTCGGATCAGTGTTGCCAAGGTCTCAACTTTTCTTGGTGCCTGACCTTGAAAAATACTTGTACTTGTCTACAAACTTCCCGTTGACATTCTATATTCGTGGATTATGAAGCTCAGCGTGAGTTCGTGTAATTTATTCATTTTTTTCTATTTTTCAAACTACGAGTATATGATCGAATTCTGTCGTAGGAAGAATTTTTTATACCAACATTATGCACGAGAAAGTTTTTATTCTGTTTATCAAATAATACGAGTTAAAAATATAAGCGTAATGACATCCGATGCCTTGCAAGTTAAAACCCCATATAGATATTACTGCCATGTACATTCTGTAAGATCGCAAAATAAATAATATTCTTGATAAGCTATAGTACACTGCCGTCTATTTATCGGGTAATTATTAAAGCTGGTTCATTTACACTAACCAGTGACTGATACTGCCAAGAAAATTGCTGTTGTTATGCCAAAGAGCATAAATCGTTTTATTCATTCTAAAACAAAAGAAAAAGCTCATAATGTTCTCCAGAGTCTTAATTCAAGATAAAATAATGAAAGTAAAGCCTCCTCCCTCTCGAGACTTCAAAAAACAGGCAGCTGTCATCTACAAAAATACTTTTTTTGATTCCTTCACTTTCCAGCCGTGTTTCTCCTCTTCAGCAACTGCAAAGGCTTTTTCCGCAGACGCGAATTGCAAATGTAAATCTTGATTGCCAGAAAACTTGACTGACCTTTCCGCGCTTGAGTAATGGATGTTTTGATCTTTGTTCCTGGAAATGTTTGTATCTTTCCTTTCATTCCGGCGTCATTCGGGTTAACAAAGGACGAGAAGAGATGTATGAAATACTGAACGAGGACGTGAACAGGCCAGGACTCGGAAACAAAGGAATTAAGTGGATCAAAGAGAAAGAGATAGAGAGAGAGAGATCTTTAGAAGAATGTCATAATTGCGGCAGTGGCTTCCAGTTGGAAGTTTTAATGCAGTGGAAGCATAATCTCAAAATGCTTCGAAAATGCTTCCGACTCCTTCATGAAGGTGGAAAGAAGGGTGGCATCCATTTCATAAATATGGAAGATCAGCAAGTCGTAGTCTGATAACAATACAACGTTTTTATTAGGATCTTACAAAAGAGCACTCTCATTTACTTCAGACAGACACTATTTAAAGCTGCCTATGTGAAGTAAATAATCAGTCTGGAAAGATGAGGAATATATATATATATATATATATATATATATATATATATATATATATATATATGTATATATATATATATATACATATACATATGTATGTATATATAAATATATATACATACATACATATATATATATATATATATATATATATATATATATATATATATATAATTATATGTGTGTGTGTACGTGCGAGTGGGCGTGTGTATATGACTACGGTGCATTATAAAACTGTGCAAAAATCCAAGATGTACTCACAATATCAGCAAGGAGTGTTTTTGTTTTAGTGGGTGTGGGGAGAGGGTTTTAAAAACGAAGAGTACTAGAATGAGAAAATGAGTATTATGGTGAAAAAAGAGATTACTTGAGGGGCTTTTATAAGACAGAAGAGAAGACAGTGAACTGGAATACAAGAGAATGGATAAGGTGTTTAAGATTCAGCTAAGAGTAAAATAGAACACGTGCAGTGAAAACTGGAGAACAAGTAAATAAGGACTTTAGGGAGATCAAGAATCTTCTCTACTAGGATAGGATGTATATTCAGTGGGCAAGGTTAGTAATTCAATTGGTCTTGGGATAATAGATGCTGAAGGAGACATTGATTTCAAGAGAATACAGTCCTTGGTCAATGGCGTGATTAATTTTAAGTCTTGTTAAACAAGAAAAAACAGAAGAAAAGCTGAACTACACGATGGGATAGTGAGGATAATATTAGTGTAAATAGAGGGTGCTAAGAGGGACGATAAAGAGGCTGAATAATGGAGTGACACCCAAGAGTTGATAGGATTACATCAGAAGTTGATGTGAAAGTGTGACTGATAAGCGTCTTAGTGTGTAGAGTATTTCTGGAAAGAGTTTGTAGGAATGGTGAGAGGAATAACTGGTCTCTTGCATATGAGTAAAGGTCGCAGAGAAGACTTTGGGTAATAATTGAACGTCACATTGCTTAATATACCAGGGAAGGTGTATAGCTAGATCCAGATTTAGAAAGTAAAAGATAGCAAAAGGACTGACATGGGAAGAACTTTGGAGGTTCAAACAAGGAAGAAATAATTCTTTAAACGACAGCTAGTACCACAAACGCCCTGTAATAACAAGTAAATGCTTATTGCTTTGTAAATAAATGTCAATATCTAGTCTTGTTGTTCATGCAAGTTGCACGCAAGGAATGAGCTAATAGGCATCATTGCATGATATGGACTTATGATATGGTTTTTCTCGATCAACAAACATATGACTTTTCCTACTGTAACTCGAAGTTAGTGTAACAAACTCGTATTTTGAATTCTATTTCTTTTTAACAGAAGACATTTTACACAAAAAATTTTTTGTGTTTGTAATTCTACTCCCCCCCCCTTCTCTCTCTCTCTCTCTCTCTCTCTCTCTCTCTCTCTCTCTCTCTCTCTCTCTCTCTCTGTACATCAAGGAATGAATGACATTCTCTCCCTCACAAGAAATTTAATGCCATTCATTCTGAAAACTCTCCATATGTACCCCCTGCGACCCTAACCCTCCCACCTCTTTCTTTTTCCCCGGTATTCCGTCCCATCCAGTGTCATATTTGTTCCTCTCTCCCTCTCTCTCTTTTGCAAATTCAAATAGGCAGGAGATCCGACATGATTGTTTTCCACGCTCTGCAAGCCATCCTAAAAATTCCTCCTTTTCCCTTTTGCCCTGTATATTATTTCATGCCAGAACTTGATCACCAAAGGTTGTTCAACAAGCGCTTTTTTCACTGTTCTTCTTTTAAAAATCTGGCAATTTGAACGTGTTTCGAGAATTTTTTTCACTTTAAGTATTACAGGTTTTGGCAGTTGCTAAAATAAAATGATGAAAATAAAAAAAGCGAACTGATATTCCAATTCTGATTACATTTCCTTTATTGCAGCACAAAAATCTGTCATGTCTCTATTTAGTTCAGAATCTCTGGATCAAAACAGAACATGATAAAATGTAAACATGTAGTTTGGAAACAGTCGAAATGATATCCTTTTTTCAGTGGAAAAAAGTTGCATAAAATTATTTATTTACTTTATTTTACAGAGACAAGATCACAAAACTCTTGCATACACCGTCTGTTTCAGAGAGAGAGAAAGAGAGAGAAAGAGAAAGGTGTGGAGTACAATATACTATACTTATTTCAGTTAGGACATCAGTATTACAGAAATCTCATTGGCATGCTCTAAGAATTACACTGCATTCAATGGATGCTATGTTAAGCAAGGAAAAGTTGATATCCGCAATAAAAGGCCGCAGTTGTAGATTCATTCAGCATCTCTCTCTTGTTTTCGTGAAATTAGAGAAGATAACCAGAAAGAGCAAGGCTCCATCAACGTAAACGCTTTGGCATTTACGTTTTCTTTCACGAACACTGGGAATCTGCCATTTCCCTCACTACATAAGTAACAATAACAATAAGGAAAGTGAAAACAATAATTTTGCTCTAGATCTAGCTTAAAAACAACAAAAAATCTGATTCACTACTCTTTGTAAGTTAGTGTATATTATTCAAAAATCTCAACCTCTAATCACAGCTTTTCACTTAATCATTGTAACAGACATATATGCTGTCGAAGGTACAATCTGTTGAAATACAGAGATTTGAATATTTTTCCTCGCTCTTTTTCACAAGAAAACCGGAGGAAAATAAAAACTAAATACACCTAGTTACCCTATAAAAATAAAATTATGTAACTGCTGCAAGCAATATTTTACAACTAAAATCCTGCAGCAATGCGCAATATGTTTTACACATTCTAATGCCTCTAGCAAAAATTTTATTTGACATAACCTTAAAAATATGACCAACTTTCTTACTCTCATTTGACTACGATTTAACACTGACCTTCATTATTCATTTAAACGTAATCATAAAGAGAGATAATGACTCCATTCATTTTAAAAGGTATTAAGGAAAATGAATAACGCAAGACTTCCAAGATCACGGAACCTCAAACGCAGTTTCAGGATCATATTCTACATTGAATTTACTCTTCCCTTTCATGGTCTGAGAAGACGCGAGGCTCGAAGGGTCCTGGTTATTGGGAAGAAAAGGGGAAGGAAAAGGGAACTGAGCAGCCCCGGTGATGGAAAATGGAATATTATTATGGACGAGTGAAGGGACTCGATAACGATGTGAAAGAATCAACGAGATATGGATTCCTCGCTCTCTCTCTCTCTCTCATTTCATCTAATATACCCAATCTGTCACGCTGTTTGTTTGTAGTGTGTGATGAAACAGTCTGATAAAAATTCTCTCTCTCTCTCTCTCTCTCTCTCTCTCTCTCTCTCTCTCTCTCTCTCTCTCTCTCTCTCTATGAATCTTCAAATTTCGTTTTGATCAATTTCGTTCCGCTTCACAAAAGAAAATCAGGTATAGGTAACACTGCAGTCTTATTAGCATTTCAAAAACTTTCTTCGAATGCTCATTGCTACCTTTCACGTGATGGATGAGAGAGCAAAAGTATTAGGTTTATTCAACTATACTTTTCCCAAACCGACGGCGTTTCTCATATCATCCCCATTTCTGAATTGAAACGTTCAAATTGTCTTCTGTATAACTAAGTTATATTGTTCATGTTTTATTCATTCTGTACTCTGTGTTCTTCATAGCACTATTGCCGTTTCCTTGTCTTACGGTATAACTGACTCTTGTTGGAAATTTTCCTGCATGAAAGTTTGCCATATTCCAGTTCCTGAGTCTTTGTTTCATTGTTGCTCCTTTCTTGTTACTTATGTTTAATGTCCATTTATTCTCAGCCAATCAGCGGCTGACAAGCATCCTGACTCGTCGTCTAGACTCATGTTTTGGTGTGATTATTGCCCAGTAGAGCCTGAGAAGAACGTGGCATAGAAAAGAAGGAAACGACTTATCCGCAACAGCCTAAGGGATAAAACTGTACGTGATCTCCACACATTATTTCAATACCGGTTCAGGAATTGGTAAACATCGAAGATAGGCTACTTCGTAACCCGGATGTAATATATCCATTTTCCCTTAAAAGATCCCACCAACGACAGCTCAACTTTCCAGCTAAGAAATAATACTGAAATACAGAGGAGTCAATAGCGGAATTCAGTAGCAAAGAAAAAGCAAAAGAAAGATTGGAAAAACTTTTTACAACCACATTCAACTCCATCATTTTAGCATTTTTAATAACCAACAATTCTGAGCAGCCAAACTTAAATAGTAGGATGCTTGAAATTTTCATTCCTTGAACCTGTAAAGTCTCATTTTAACATTAGAATGTGTTGTATTTCTCAACTTAGTTCATCGTATGCCTAACTCCTTCAACATCGTGGACAAAATGCTACACTTTTCTGTTTCCTGAAGCAGGGAAATTAAGGACATCGTTTTTTAACTTCTTGTACGTAACAACTCTGATACCGTTTGATATCAAAGGTTAATAAGAGGAGCGACTTTTACTGCTTTTAATATTTCGCTCCCTTATAATAAAATTTAACATGACTCTGGGGGACAAGAAAAAAAGAGCGAAAAACAAAAGGTAAAGAAGAAAGATAGAAAAAAAAAGCGATCCCCAGTGCATCTTATATACATTTTCAAACTACGATTTAGTATGCACTCTTTTTCACATCATTTTTCACCAGACAGTTGTCTTGAACAATTTGTAACGCTTCATGCCTGTCAACCCCTGCTACTGTCGCTTAAAAGATTATTTAGCTTTAAAATGCCTGTTCGTAAGGTCTCAACACAGAAAAACTGAAAATATTACATAAAAGTTAAATATTTCAAAGAACTTTAACCTTAACGGACAGATGGATAGAGAGGGCTGAACAGACAGATACACAGACAGACGGAAAGACAGGTCAATTACTATATTCTCCTGTTAACGAAAGTGTGAAAAGGTAAAGTGAAATGGACTGCGAAAGTGAAAAATTCTTCTGCCAAGAGGCAAACTGATTACATCCCATATCAAACGATAAGGAAAGATAAGGGGGCTTTTGGATGCTCATTACCATCAAAAAAAGTATGCGACGGTAGAAGACCAAGAGAAAAAGAAAGAGAGAATGGAAAAAGAGAAGGAAAGAGAAAATGGTGTGTAAAGGTGAAAAGAAGGCTGATAATATGCCAAAGTGGAAAACATGTTGCAAACTTTTCATGCCTCAGAAAGCAAAATATTTCTCCGGTTTCTTCCATTTCAAGAAAAGAATCCAAATTCATATTAGATCAGGAAGGATGGAAAAGCACAAGAGAGGATAAATGAGGAGTGACATCTATTGTGATAACGGTTCGCTGAAAGCAAGTGGAATAAAAAACAATTTTAAACGCTAAAATGGCGCTGAAGCGTTAATAAAGAAAAACGAAATTACCATATAAATAAGAATGTACGTTTCCATCTATTTTCTATCTCCCGTGTTTGTTTCACACAAACGACACTTGTTAGAATATCGATCATATATGACAGAATATGGTAACATATTCGTCAACATCCTAAACAAAATTTTCAGCATTAGTTTTGGCTAACGGAATTTTATTATATGCCTCAAGTTGTTGAACGAAATAAACAACTTGACATCATGTTTATATACACATAGGTCAGTAAACAAACTTTATTGAGACTAAAAATGAAGAAAAACAGTGGTGACATGTCTGCTGTTACCAGTGTTGCCACATTTTCCTTTATTTTTATCCACAACAAAGTTTGTATACTGATCTATAAGCATATATAAAACATAAAATCAATACTTTTGTTTAAATAAAGAATAAAAATCAGCGACAATCTAATGCTATATGATGTGCTATATTCTATTATACGATATAATATAGCATAGAGCTTAACAGCAATAGTCAGGTATGTTATTACAAATTTCCTATTACAGTTCTTATAACTCTCCAGTGGAGAATTATAAGAATTGTGCCTTTGTATGACTAACTGATTTCGTCATTAGAACTCAGGGTTCCGTTGAAATGGATGGAACAGTAACATTCTAGAAGTATATCAGTGATGAGGAGAAGTCTCTTTGAGTTCGCCCTGATATAAACTGATGGCAAAGCATTCACACGAACACACACACACACACACACACACACACACACACACACACACACACACACACGCAAACCGATACTTAATCCTGACGTTCCTACTACTTACTTATTGGCGATAAATTAATTTGCATTGTACTGGGCACAGGACTGAAGATCTGGTTGTCTGGAAACAATTGTTTCCACAGTCGAACTTGTTTAGATATTGGCCATTATGACTCCAAAACGAGACCTCATTACTGTATCATCAGTATGATTAAATAGTTCAGTTTTCTGGATGACAATAAGGGAAATTTGTTTGCATGAAGAGTGTACTTTCTTTAGCTACATTTTCACGAAGTTCTAAGGAGTAATAGTTGATCAATATACCTTATCTACAATTTTCCCAGATTCATCAAAATCATATCTTTACCTCTTATGTTTCATGAGTTCTAATTTTCAAGACCTAAAATTCACAAAAAAAAAGAGGGACGATTTCCCAGCTCACCTAAGGTTTCAAAGCTAAAATGTGAAAGCCACTGATGCCAGATTCAGTGCGTTCCTTTCTCTGAGTTTGCGAGGTTGTTAAGTAATGATGTGAGGCTGAGGAAATTAGCCCAGCAAACAGATACTACAAGTTTTCATCACAGAGCTTCATTAGCAAGGGATTAATGGTTAATGAACTGGGAATTCGTTGAGAGTATCATTTTCCTTAATTACCTTCGAGTTCCTGGCTGTGATTATGGTCATATTTATTCTTCGCACTGAAGAGCGTAGAGTACCTTGTATTTTTATGAATAATACTCTGTTTACTTGGCGCAAATAACAGCTTGATTATTGAAATGATTATACGGCGTTTACAAATATAGCTAACTTTAATAATTGCTCTATCCACGTACTTACAAAAAAAAATTCTTATTTGTATCATCATGTTTCTACTTTTGTTCCTTCCTGAACACATCCTCCATGGTCAAACAATCATCTGATTTACTCAGTCTGTTTACTTCTTTCTCTAGAACCAAGGAATATTTTGTTTAGCAAAAGAAACCCATTAAAATAAACCTATTATCTTAGCTGGTAATTATTCGAAATATTTTCATCTCTTGGTGTAATTAAATTTACTTCTACACGACAATACACTACAAAGTACATGAGTAAATATGTTCCTCATGAGTAAATACTCCTTTAAACATACATATCATTGTGAGTTTTCTTGTATGCCTTTCAGTTACAGTAAAGTGATGTACCGACGACATTCACTTATAATTCACCCATGTCTCTTCTATCATTCTTTTTCACATCTACCACCCAGCAAACCATTCTACACTTCGAGAAAATATTCTCTATTAAATTATTACACTCACAAGAGCATCTTTTCCATATTCCTGTATTCACTTTCTGGGTATACAGTAGAACTTTACTTACGTGAAACAATCAGGAATATCATGAAAATGAAAGGAAATAGAAAATGTGATTTTCGTGAAACTGACAGGTCCCTACTTCTGTGTTCAATTTCTGAATATTCTAAGAGAAGCTATAAACATTACTTACGTGAAACCATGAGGAATCTAATGAAAATTAAAGAAACGGTAAATATGATTTTCTTGCAACTGACAATTCCTTTCACGAGGCTAATCTGAAAACTTTCATTCCTTTTAGATATGCAATTTCCTTCTCTTTCAACTCACAGGAACAAACACCTCATTATTCAGAAGGCGTTTAAGGTAACATCTCACTTCTAATGAATATGAACGTTTGACCTTTTATTATTTTTTTAGAAATTCTTTCTTTGTAGGTAATACTGCTCCCACTTTAGATTACAGTTTATAACGACTGACTGGCGCTGGCATATTTGTAGATACTCAACTTTCTCGAGCTTTATTCCAAAAATAAACTACTACAAGATAACTGGTATTTTTGACGCCAGAAATCCTGACTCCCATTTTTTATAAGATATTATTAAAAATTTTATCCTTTAATTTTTCAATATATTCTACAATAGTGTAACTAAATTTAAGACCAAATTCCTGCCTAGTGTCTTTACATGACAAAATAAATACTTGTAGATTTTTGTTTTGAAAAAATTACATGATCATAGGCATATTTAAATCCACATTCCTTGATAGCATTCTTTCATGCGATACCAAATCGTTTAATTTTATCTTAAATATAAACTATAAACTTAAAGGTATATGTTGTACCAAGTTGCTGGTTGTCAGTTTTTAGTATAATATTGTTAAAACTATTTTTTTTACCTTAGACATAAACCACAATTTCACAGGTATATTTACTAGCGAGTTACGGTAAAGACTTTCTGAAAAATTATATTTTTAAAACTCTAGGACTTTGGTTTAAATAATAAACTGCATGATCATGAAAAAATTCCTTTCAAAATAATTACGTAAAATGTTCGGGAGAAGCTCGTCTTAATAGTTACGGACAGCCATGAAACCCTAATTAGCGATGCTTTTGCCTTCACTAATGAGATTAAAAAATACTAATGAAGTTTGCAGGAAGAAAAAAATCTTTTCTTCCAAGAGCGAAAGAAAATAATAGAGAAACGACAAAAGAGAAATTTATTCGGGATTCTGCAGTATTTCCCAAACCCTATGTAGTCACTAAGAAGATTATTTTTACGCAAGTGATCAGAAAAATAAAAGTATATTTAAAAAATTTTCATTTTCTTTTTCAAGATTTTGATGATGGAGGAGGAGATACATTAGTGATTAGGAAAATGTTTGTCTTAGGATATTACTTTTTTCTTTGCAATTTAAAACCAAGGCAAAACATATTTTAGAGGAAGGAAAAATAGAGGGCAAACAACCAGAGAGAGAGAGAGAGAGAGAGAGAGAGAGAGAGAGAGAGAGAGAGAGAGAGAGAGAGAGCTATTTCTGACCTTGATACATGATCTGTATATCATCAGTAGAAATAAAAATACGAAAGAATATGCTAACAACAGAAAATAATAGCTACTGCAAAAAGAAGGTAACAGTGTATTCATGGAAAATATCACATGAAAAATAAATTATTTTTACAAATTGTACGTTCCTTTGCAATATAAATGATTTCTGTTAACATTACTATCATTATAAAGTTTCGAGTATTTCACCCTTTTATGAGATTATGCTAATTTGCTAATTATGCTAATTTGGTTTTGTCAAGTCTTTATATATACACCCTAACTCATAGTATCCTTTACATGAAGCGTTTTTCACTTCATTCTGTATTTACTGTAAACTCCATGGACGTACAAAATGTGTAGTTAAATGGTAGAGCGCTGGGTTCGTATTTGTAAGGTCTGCAGTATAATCCCTGATTAATGCTAGGAGGTAATGAATACCAGTGTCAAGTGGATGTCACAGAAAAGTCAAGGGGCTAGCAAATCTACCAAAGTGAATGTATATATATATATATATATATATATATATATATATATATATATATATATGTGTGTGTGTGTGTGTGTGTGTGTGTGTGTGTGTGTGTGTGTGATTTATATATTTATATATATATATATATATATATATATATATATATATATATATATATATATATGTGTGTGTGTGTGTGTGTGTGTGTGTGTGTGTATGTATGTATTTATGTTTATAAGTGCGTGTGCATACATACATATATATATATATATATATATATATATATATATATATATATATATATATATATATATATATAATTTGGCTGTGAGCTTATAAAATTATGAATAAGAGGGTTTAAAACTTTTACTTAAATATTCGCAGATATTTCCAGCATCTAAAAAATAATAGAAGAAGTAATTAAATGAAAGCAAGCAATACAAATACCTCGGTATTAATTCGTACCATTACGAAAAAAATTATTATGAAATAAATCTGCTGAGTCTTATTATAAATAGAAAACTCTGTTCATGAATTGCCATAAAACCACAAGTTCAAAATCACAGCTTAATAATTCATAACAGCTTCGATACTTCGCTTCTCCTCTTCAAAAGCAACCGTGGCGTCTCGAAATGTCTATGAATGACATTTTGGCCCCTGGCCTTCAAGTCTTGTTATAACCATTAAAGTTCGACGTTAAGCTTCTAAGAAGATACAATACCCTCGACTGCACAGACCTTCCAACAGCTCTGATATCAATTTCTCAGAAAATAAACCCTCTCCTTAAGTACACAGATGGCAACTTTGTTACATAAGATACTCATAAGCTTAATTAGGCGGTGCTAATGGAGTCATTAAAATCGTCTGATATAGGGGCTGTGTCATAGTGATACAACCTGCGATGAACTTGACCTGGCTGTGAAAATGACACTCCTTCCATTGCAGACTCCATAAAGGTCCCATCAACATTGTCTGTTGTCATGAGATATGACAAAACAACTAATTTAAATGGTTTATATTAGCAGGAGGTGATGGCCTGTTTTCCGTTCTGAAATGTGGAAAATCCTTAAAAATAAGGCTCTTTGAATATGTTTTTATATTTTATGCTTATCTGGAAGAAAACAAGGGCACAATATCAAGAGCGCACAAATACATACGCAAAAACACAAAACACATTACATTATATATATATATATATATATATATATATATATATATATATATATATATATATATACATACATACATACTGCATATATATATATATATATATATATATATATATATATATATATATATATATATATATATATATATATGGTTATAGGTTTGATTGCCAGATGTCTTACTACCCACCGTGGTGGACTATCCACCAGGTGCACAATTCAGTCACGGTGGGAATGACTGGAGCGCGGTTAAAGCACTGTGCTCTCTTCCGGAATCGAATACGTTTACCATTACACTGGGTGGAGAGGCTGGTAAGGAATGAATGAACATAAAAATAAGAGGACTACTGTGCACCTTTGGATTCTGAACACCCAACCGATACCAAGCAATCCAGAAGAAAATGAAGGACAGTAAACGCAATAAAGCAATATGGCAGGAATGGAATTTACAAACCCAGCGCTTATTCTCTTCAAGAAAAAAGAAAGAGTTGGAAGGCCACACCTTGTCCAGTATGGATAAAGAATCCCTACTGGCAATGTATATGAAATTCCTGTCCAAAAGGAAATCGCATCCTGTTCATATGTAAGAAGAAAAATGCTAATGAGAGTGTACATAGAGCCCAAAGTCGTTATTTATATCTAATGAAGAAGGCAAAGACCAGTTATGGTAGCAAGTTATCGTAGTAAGATTCTATGTAATTAGTCTTAATTCTACATATTACGAGATGCTGGAACATGAATTAGTCTTCTTAGCCATGAATGAATAAAATGAAAAATTATTTTGTTACACATAATGTTGCTAAATGTTTTTATGGATAGAAATGATCTGTTAATTGATTTCCTTCTTTACATCGGCAAGAGCATGTAGGTTACGGTTACGAATTAAAAATAAACCCGGAAAGATTAAGAGGGCTTCTTAACATAAAATCGGAATGATTAAAAACATTAAAATCGCACGGAAATACACAGAAAATTATTAATACGAACTAAGACCCATAATATTTACGGAGAGATTATGAATCTTTAGTACCTATTAATGAATTCCTGTGTATTTCCCTACGATATTAATGTTTTTACTCTTTCCGTTTTTATATTATGAAGGTCTCATACGCTTTCCTATTTCATTTTTAATTCATAACCGTCACCATTTTTAGTTAGTTTATTAGTTAGTTTGTTTGAAGGCGACTCCAGAACGCACCGAAGCAATCATATCCTTTACGACCTGCCGACATTCAGCGAGACAGTCCCATTTCCTGCGCCGTGTATCGAAGAAGTTCCATTCCATTCCAGAACTGCAGATTCATCCAATCCCTTTTTCGTTCTTCCCTCGCTCGACTGCGCTTCCATACCCCCTGCGAAAGGTTTGTCTTCTTCATTCTGCGCAGTTTGGAATAAATGAGCGCGCTCTCGTAAATCGCCGCCTGCGAAGGCTGTTAATCCCGAACTTTTCCAGTCTTAATAACCTATTAAATCACTGGTATTTGGCGATGCTTTCCCCCGGAAAAAGTTGATTCTTGCTTTGCTCTGATTGAGCAATCTTACTCGGTTGCTTTTCGAGTGTGTTATTTTATTTCTCTTCTAATATTAATGCATACTGCTATAAAATTTAATAGGATGTACCTCTCTACTTAGTCATGAGGAATATTGACAAAATTTTAGCATAACTATCCCACGAACTAGGGATATGTAAACATTATTTTCCTTAGAAGAATTTCCAAATTTTATTACCGATGCCTCAACCAGTTACTTAAATATAAATGTACGAAAATGTCAGATTTATAAGATAATTTCAATATTAATCCAATTACTTTTTTATGTTACTATAATGAAACTGCTCGTTGTCATTAATTTCATATTGCATCATTAACAGTCGCCTACGGATGTTTACGAAATTAATAATGCTAGGAAAATATCACAGGTTATTTTATGTTCCGGAAAAATCTGTTAAACTGAGCCTCAGTTGGCATATCTAGGAGACATCAGTAATTGCAATAAGCTGGGGAGCTCAATTAAATGTGTTTATAAGCCATAGTCCAACAGATCAATTTGCGAAGAGTTTTTTTTAATCGTAGAAAACTGGCTCACTGGAAAACCTGTTCCGCTTTTTTGGAAAAGAAGTAAACCCACTCAGTAATGAAAATATTGATAA
>NC_089795.1:40937767-40962767 GCF_040412425.1 Macrobrachium rosenbergii
TCAGCCCTTTGTTTTTATGCTGATGAAGAGTTATTTATAATTTCGCTATAATGGTTCGGATTCCACAAAACTTTTCTAAGTAACCAATTGGTTTTGCCACTTGTAATTTGATTTATTCTTTCATACTTACTTAGTGATTTCTTTTAATTTGTTATTCTTTTCATAAGTGATCATTTCTTTCTGCATTTCCCAATACCTTATGTTACTCCTTTTTGATGACCACCATATTCTTTGAAAGCTTGAATTTCAAGTCAGTGGCCCTGTGGGCTTCTTCCATGTGAATATAGTTCAACTTCTAAATAGTATTAATGATAATTCCCAAGAAATACCAGAGTTTTGCCTGTGTTACCAGTAGAGAATGAATGAATGAATTATGCTAACAAGGAAGTTACAGTACATGGGGCAAATATACAAATTTACTATATCCTGGTGTATTTATGTGAAACAAACTCTAAAGCATGTTAATCATAGAAAATTCTAATTAGTTGTATACTGATTATAAAAGATATTAATATTCAGAGTAATTGTAAGTTTTTAAAATTATTCTTTATTGATTTTTCCTTGATGAATGTTGAAATTTATGACTGGGAAAAAACCCTGCTGTTAAAAGCTATTAATAAGTGAAAAATAGATGCCATCCTATCACTGAAAATCAACTCCCTTGGATATTTCTTCTGTAATGACATGCGGACAAAGAAAAACGAAAAATAAAGAATTGCATCCAATACATATGAGGTATTAATATGACACATATGAATATGACATTAAACATTTATCCAAAAGCCTGCCAACCATTATGATGCCTGAAGTGACTTTTGTTCGATGAATTAAAGTGAGTCTTAGAAGAATCTCAAAACCACAAGAGTACTTAGACTGAGATCTCTTTGTGAAGACACTTGACAAAGGGGAAGTGAAATATTCACACCTCCTATCAGCTGTGAATCTTATCTCTCTCTCTCTCTCTCTCTCTCTCTCTCTCTCTCATACATGCACACGTTCTTACCGTCTTTGTGTCTCCTCTTCGGGTCATAATTCACAAAATACGGTAACAAAGTGGAGTAATGCAACCATAAAATTTACATACATATATACATGTACATACACATAAATATATCTATATTTATGTGCGTACATATGTGTGTGTCACTTTTTAAATGGTTATGAATAATACTATACATCAGAATTTAGAAGGATATTTTGTACTTGACATTATTTATATCAATTCCCTATAAAGATCATTGACAAAACAGATAATAATTTCTTAAGTAAATTATTCCTGCAGATATTCCTATGGTTAGGGTGTCCATGAGAAGCCCCGTTTAAGTCTTTACTAAATAGAACAGTGCTTTGGAGTACGTGCATATCAGAACTGACTCTGACCAAAGCCGAACCCTATCATTTACGAAAATCAAATTTTAATTATATTTTCTACTAAAGCAAATGTCTAGCAAAAGCAGGAAAACCTCACCCAGCGTAAAATTGTCTATTTCCTTTTAGAAAATCCCTCTCACTTATAAACTCTGAACAATCATATGATCATGCAAATTAGCAAGAAAGAACGCGAGTTCCCTAAGAACATCGTAGAAAACGCAACCTGTTTTCCTTAATTCTTCTCTCAGGGTCTTGGGCTCACAACCTTGGCCACCTGATTTATGCATGAGAGTTAATGTCCATTGTTTATAAGTTTAGTCTACAAACAACGCCGGTCCCTTTCTGTTAGGGGAAAAGATTCAAAACTTTTTTAAGAAGTCGACGGAGTCTTGAGATTTATTAAGTAGATATTTTACGCGTGCTCTCCTCCAGATTTACAGATTCGTGCTTTCAGTTCCTTTTCTTTTAGATAGTTTTGTGTGTGTGTGTGTGTGTGTGTGTGTGTGTGTGTGTGTGTGTGTGTGTGTGTGTGCGCGCGCGCTCGCGTGTGCGTGGGGCGGAGGGGGGTTAGTTCGTTAAATCTGAGAACGTTTCTTATGGTTCGTCTAACTGTATTATAATCCTCAGTGCCTCGCGACGCTAGTGAAAAAATAGATAATTTATTTACGAATCTCCATGTCTTTGGGAGAGTTTTTCTTTTAGATATCTGTAAAGGCCTGCGGGATAGGATAACCGACAGGCCTGTGGGGTAGGAAAGCGACCAACTAGATTTTTAAAGGAAGAAAGGCTATATGGTCAGGAAAAACAGAAACAGGGAGAGAATTCCGAAGCTAGGCGTGGATGGAAAAAATGTTCTCTTCGTGATGTCAGCAACAAAAAACAGATAAATAAAAAGTACATAGGTGAAAAAAACTATAAGAAATTTTCCTTACTTCCAGAATAGATACATTTTTGCCATGTATGCTTGAGGCGTAAGGCATAGTTTTTTTTTTTTTTTTTTTTGAAGAAAGGATACATATTAAAAATATATACAAAAAATATATTATCTTTATTAGCATATAAGATCGAAATCAGAATATGCTACCGATTTACCGCTGAATACGAATACGAACAAACGCAAAACGACGCGCACAGACGTAGGGGCATAAAAATGACAAACAAAAATGCCCTAATTCTCGTTCACATCTCGGGGGTCTTGCGCAACGCCTCAGCTGATAGCATTATTGCCATTCAATAGGGAATAAAACAACAATTCTGCAACTAATGAAAACCGTGAGGAATGTGACCGCCGCGAAATTAATTAATTCCCTTGGAATTTCATTATTGCCCCTTATACCATATTATCTTTTAATCAAGTGGAATCCCGTCTTGTTTTCAAGTTCCGGTATTTCTGCGAATTCCTCACGGAATAGCTGAGGGTTGCTACGGTGTTCCATACATAACGCTCCGCTGTGCCTCTTCAGTACATGGCGATTGTTCTCGCTTGTGTGCGTTATGTGCCTATTATTATTATTATTATTATTATTATTATTATTATTATTATTATTATTATTATTATAATTATTGTGTAGAACTCTCAATGCCCCAAACAGGAGTAACTTTGTATAAGGTCCACAATAACATGTCAATAATATTATAAAGTCTCGCATTCTACCATTGATATATTATTGTGGGCCTTATACAAAATAATTATTATTACTATTATCATTATTATTATTATTATTATTATTATTATTATTATTATTATTATTATTATTATTATTATTCAGCCATTTCCCCTAACAGCGAGTGGTTCCAAAGAAAAGAATGTCACTACCACATTTATACTGAAACTGTTCGTTATGTGTATTATTATTATTATTATTATTATTATTATTATTATTATTATTATTATTATTTATTATCGTTGTTGTTTTTGCTGTTGTTGCTGCTATTGTTGTTGTTGTTGTTGTCGCTGTTCTATCATTATCACTGTCCGTATAGTTATTAATTTTAACATTCAGTAGTTTCCTCTAACAACGGATGGTCCCTAAGAAAAGAAAAGACAATGAGCTTTGCTACAGTCACACTGAAACTGCTGAATAAATCCCAAAAAATGCACATTTTTGCCCGTGTTAGACTAAGTACAAAATATGCTGGTAAAGTCCGAGTGGATTTTTTATTATTATTATTATTATTATTATTATTATTATTATTATTATTATTATTATTATTATTAAGGAGAAGAAGAACCCTATTCATATGGAACAAGCCCACATGGGCCACTTACTAGAAATTAAAGCCTCCAAAGAATATGGGGTTCATTAAAAAGTAACAGAAGGTAATGGGAAATACGGAAAGAAATCCCTTATTAAAAAAGAAAAAATGAATTAACAAATTAATAAATAAATCGATGAAAATGTAATTAAGCTATTAAAATACAAGGAGAATTGTATCAGGATAGTAATGCGTTGCATCTTGGCCTGAACTTCTGAAGTTCCAATTGCACGACACCCTCACGGAGATTGTTCCACAGTCCAACGGTGTAAGGAATAAATGACCTCTGGAACTGTGAAGTTCGACAGCGGGGCATATTTACTGATTGGTCGGTTAGTGTAGCAAGGTATGAAAGGAAATAGGAGGCCTAGTGTAGACTTCCAGGATTCTGACCAACCAGCAAAGACCGATAACCTCTCACACAAAACTGAGACAACCGTGTAACTTTTACTAATGAAAAGTGGCGAGTCATTCCCGTAGATTTAATTACAACCTTACAATCATTATTCCCGTCAACTTTGTGTTCTTTCCACCTTTAACGTCCCTGAAGGATTCTAATAAACTATCCAATACAGGTGGGTGAAAGTATGTATTTAAAAGGGTTGGCACTGGGGCTATGTTGATAACCCCAGTTATTATCAACATAACCGTTGATACTGTAATTGTTGCGTGAGTGTTATTGCGATTGTTTCTAAGTAGAAGAATGAAGCAGCTCTTGCTATGGAAGTTTTTGAATATGTGATTCCTATACATTTCAGTGGTTCAAGTATGACTGTGGTAGCAACAATTGTTTTGCTTTCCTTCGAAGTCACCTGCCCGTTAAAGGAACGCCTTAAAGTTAACATACACACACATACATACATACATACACACACACACACACACACATATATATATATATATATATATATATATATATATATATATATATATATATATATGGATACATATGCGTGTGCGCGCGCGCGCGTGTGTGTGTGTGTGTGCACGTGTGTGTGCGTCCCCGTGTAAAGCGCCAAATAAGTTCAAGTTAACCTTGAAAGGAATGATTCGCACGTTGTATCATGCTCCATCAGAGAGATATTTTAACTCCCGATGACAAATTCAAGCAGGGATATTATTTTGAGATCATATAAATTAAAAATTTTCTAAGTTGTATTTGAGATTTGAAATTTCTCATACATCTCAGTGCACTAGAAAATAACAGTTATTATAAAAATTACGGTTTTGTAACCATTCTCATATCTGAAAATTATTCTACAGTTATAATATAGATAGTGGAATAAAACTCATATCATCGTATATGAAATAAGTTTCGGAAGCACCCTGTAAGCTTTGAAATTTCCATCATCACACACCCCCGACATTTTTCAGCTGGCGTTAATATAATATTCAAGAGCAAATCCCCAGAGGGAATCCGTCTAATCCCCACGTGCGAAACAAGATTTCCCCGCGACCAAAAAATTACTCTTTGACTCGCGCATTAATATTCCTGCTAACGAAACCTTTCCTCTCGTGGGAAAGAGAAGCCGAATAATTGGGGGGGGGGAAACGAATACGGATCCGTATACGGCTTCTTGACCTTCATTTCTCGGCCGTATACCCGTGCGCCTTTCAGCAATATTCACTTGACTGGATATTAAAGCCTTAGATGATATGGATCACGGACGTCGAAAATATGAAAATATGTTTCCAAGTAGTTCGGTTAGTTTTGCTTCTGACTCAGAAATAAAGAAACAGGTATAGTCGTTGGAGTTACGTATGTATACACACACACACACACATATATACATATATACATATATATATAATTTGTATATGTATATACATATATATATGTACATATAGATATAGAGATATAGATATATAATATATATATATATATATATATATATATATATATATATATATATATATATATATATATATAAATATACTTTCATCTTTAAGGCATAAATTTTCATATAAGCTAGAGAAAGATATTTACTAATTAAAACTCAATATCTCATAGCTAACCACGAAAACATTTTGATAGGAAAATACTGGAGCTTTTTCTGAGATTATAAGGCAATGCCATAAGGACAAAACGAAAATACAACGTTATTTAAAATTCAATAGCTGATGTAATGGTGACACATACAGATTTGTGCAAGTGTTACATACAAAATAAAAAAGACTTGTGAGAAAAGTGATCTTACGTAAAATACATACAAAGGTCAAATAAAATAACTACAGATGACATTTGTTCTCTCTCTCTCTCTCTCTCTCTCTCTCTCTCTCTCTCTTGGATGCACGTGCACAAGAGGTTTTCAATCGTTTAACCAATTAATTAAATCTCTAATGGAAAGTGTCACTTTACTGATTGCCCACTCACTGCACAAGAAACAAAGTGAATCATTGTACGTTCGAGTGTATCACTCAGGTACACGTTAGGGATCGTCTTCATGAAACCTTAATCACGTAATGGTTCCTTCCGTTAGTTCTATTTATAAATCACTCAATTTTATGTTAAATAATGATATTTTTGGAATGGTACGTTAGCTAGACTTGTCCATAGATGTATAATGATTGATTTTTCTATGAGAGGTAGAACAAGAAACGTTAAGTAGTTTTGAGAGGTTCCGAGGAAAGACTTCGTGTTCAGGTATAATTAGTATGTGTGTGTTTGTGTGTGTATGTATGTATATATATATACATACATATACATACATACATACATATACATACATATATATATATATATATATATATATATATATATATATATATATATATATATATATATATATATATATATATATAGTTTCACTGGCCCTTATCCTCATTTTCGTAAAAAAAGCTATAACCAGTTAACATGAAAAGATAGATCATTCATTCTCACTACCAAAAGGCAATCAGTGATTAATACTAATCAGTAACCGTTGACTAGCAATCTTCACTAATCATAGTCACTAATTAAAGGCCCATTAAACCATTAGAAGGAAATTAACATCTTAGGTATCACCTTGATATATATTCCAATTCCATCCATTCCCGATAATGGTCTACAGGGCCAAGTAGGAATGGTTCGTGAATATGGTTCTAATTCCATATTAAGTCTCTCCAGTGATGAATGCAATGGGGATATGTACAGAGGCTATCATGTCTAGAAGGATATAGATAATTGATAATTAAATTTCAAGGATAGAAAAGACTTCATGAATATTTCAGTGACATGACATTTCAGGTCTGCTTTAATTTGATGTAGTTTACATGGCAGAGTTGATTAAGTTTATGACTGGATTACCCTTTATCAAATGCTTTCAACACAAGGGGGAGGAGAGGGGAGACTTAGGTAACATTTCCTTCCTCTACCTATGGCGCAACAGTCTTTTGATCTATATATATATATATATATATATATATATATATATATATGGCGCAACAGTCTTTTGATATGTACTATGTTTACACATAAATAAATTATGGCCTTTTTTGATGTGTCACACATTGAATATATATATATATATATATATATATATATATATATATATATATATATATATATATATATATATATTATATACATACACAATATGCCTCCACATTTAAAAATAAAAAGCCAACACGACTTAGAATATTATGCAAACTATACCGTCAAAAGCTAAAAAAAAACTATTCTCTCAGTTGTTGGAGAAGCGAAGACTGAAACACATGGAATCAGCTTAACATATTTAATAAAAGATTGTGGGGAGTTCATTGCTGCATCAAAACAAGGAATACGCTTCAGTAAAACGAGTCATGTTCGACACATGTGGCCAATTGAATTCTGGTATCGAATAGAATAAAGAATCAAAAAGATAATTCGATGAATATGCCATGTCGGGCGTGGAGCTACTTCTGATGGTTTTCCAGCTTAACCGAATTTCCTGAGAGAGAGAGAGAGAGAGAGAGAGAGAGAGAGAGAGAGAGAGAGAGAGAGAGAGAGAGAGAGAGAGAGAGAGAGAGAAGGTATTAAATTGCGTGCGAAGGAAGTCTTCGGAAAGAGAGGAAGGCTAAAGGTACAGTAATGAAAGTGGCTTCTGTTTCGAACTTCATCTAATTTCTAACCAAGGAGAGGATGCAAGTTACTCTCGGAAGCGACTTGGAGAGAGAGAGAGAGAGAGAGAGAGAGAGAGAGAGAGAGAGAGAGAGAGAGAATGAAGTTTTTTACTTATACCTTGAAAGTGATAATGATACTAATATGCTATGGCTTGAGATTAATTATCATTGCTTTTCCTTTTGGGACATACGTGTACATGCAAAAAAATCTGAAAATAATTGTCTAGTTTTAAGTAATGGATCTGCATAACTTTGTTAAAAAATCTGAATAAACGTTTAGATGTCAATACTATTGTTTAACCAATTTCTGTTTGCATCCCCCCATCCAGTCTTGTAATGATGCAGAATACTTATGTACTTAAGTTTTTGCTGTTCATTTAGAGGCTTGACCATGGTTTATAGTGCATATGAAACTATAGTAAAAACATGTTGTCTAATGGAAATTTTACTTCAGTCACGGATTATGTAGGAATAACATCACAACTAGTGATTATTCTCTACCTAAATATGTTCTAAAAGTACCTCTAAACATCCAGGCATTTTCTTAGCTTAGTATTTATTTCGTTTTTCTATTTACAATATAAATAACACTTAAGGATATCAATGTTAACTACTTATACGTGTAACTACTATTCCTTGGGGTTTTAATTCTCTTCCTCAGGTTTTGTCTGTCTCTCTTAACTGCGTTAATGCACTGAATAATGAGCCCTACAAATTCATTTAATAGAAATTGCCATTCTGTTTATACGTTATGATTTGACTGAGAAATATTCTTGAATTGCATATGATATCTCGTCGTGAGGTCTCCCTTCACCATTTCGTAATCCGTAATCTTCAACGGAATTGTGTTCACAAGTTCAGAGGAAAATATATATATAAATTTACCATACAAAGCACATGTCGCTGTAATGAGAAGCCAGAACTCCCGGTGGGAGAAATGTTTAAGCCAGTTTTATTTACGCTTTGGTATTATTAGCTTCGAATAACATTGACACGTGTCCTCTTGGAACGGAAGTGAAATATTGTATAAGATGGGGAAGATGCTAACACTTAGAAACTGAAAAAAGTAAATATGCAATAGTCGGATTTTTTAACTGTAAATGAACTAATATACAAAAAGGGTGCTCACTGTCTCAATGAGAGTACTTAACTAAGTTTGAAGAATGGAATGACAACGTCTATCTGATAATCAGAATAATAGAAAAATAAAGGCAAAATCTGTTCCATAAAAAGACAACGGGGGAAAATAAGCTACCAAACTCTGGATACATAATAAGAATAAAATAAAAGCGCAATTACGTACTTAAGAAATCAATTTGAAAGTTCTAATACCTGACTGAAAATCGAATTTGGATAGGGGAAATATTACAGGATTATGATATTCTTTCTCTCTCTCTCTCTCTCTCTCTCTCTCTCTCTCTCTCTCTCTCTCTCTCTCTATATATATATATATATATATATATATATATATATATATATATATATATATATATATATATATATATATATATATATACATAAATATATATATATATATATATATATATATATATATATATACATAAACTCACACACACACACACACATACAATACACAAGTCGGCCTCCCAGAATAACCCGGTTCCTTTCCCTGACTGGAAATACAATTGAGTTTGAAACTAAATCCACTTTCCTTATTGTACCTTTAGCCTTCCTCTCTCTTTCCCAAGACTTCTTTCGCATGCAATTTAATATCTTGCATCTCTCTCTCCCTCTTTCTCCAGGAAATTCGGTTAAGTTGGAAAACCATTAGAAGTGGCTACACGCTCGACACGCTTTCATAAAATTATCATTTTTTTTTTTTTTTTTTAGATTTTTATTCCATTTGACGCGAGAATTCTATTGACCGACGTTGTGGGGACTCGTTCGCTTTGCTGAGACACATTCCTTGTTTAAACGAAGCATGAGAACATCTGCGCTCTTGCGAAAGCGTCGTAATTGTCCGTTATATTTCACAATTCGCTCTTAACACGGCGAATGGAATTTTAACCGTTTTATCTTTTTTTTAAAGACAGAGAGCGATATTGTTAACATTTTTTTTAAGATTGACTAAAAGCACAGGCTATTCATTTTTTTAGAAGAAGCTAGTCATTTGCATCATTCAGCTTATAAGAAACTCAGAACTTCCTTAATAATATTAAATAATTTTCCTAAGCACATCGTACAATTTAAGCTTTACATGGTTTACTGATGAAATAAGCGCCTGAAAGTCTTACAAACGCGTATGTTTCTACATGACGAAGAGAGAGAGAGAGAGAGAGAGAGAGAGAGAGAGTTAAGTATATCTTAGTTTAACCAGACCACTGAGTTGATTAACAGCTCTCCTAGGGCTGGCCCGAAGGATTAGATTTATTTTTACGTGGCTAAGAACCAATTGGTTACCTAGCAACGGGACCTACAGCTTATTGTCGAATCCGAACCACATTATAGCGAGAAATTAATTTCCATCACTAGAAACAAATTCCTCTTGTTCTGGTCGGTCGGAGATTCGAACTCGCGACCAACAGAGTGGTAGCCGAGAAGAACCAGGAACCCGAACTGGGGAAGAGAGAAGAGAGAGAGAGAGAGAGAGAGAGAGAGAGAGAGAGAGAGAGAGAGAGAGAGAGTTGTCTTTTGGCTTCCAAGAAAGGGAAACTGGATCACTAAATTCTTTCAGAACTAAAATCCTTTCCAGTAGAAACGGAAAACAGCCTTTCAATAAACACCGCGATCTTCAATTCAGGCTGCCGTTTGGTTTTTTGTGGAGAGGGGTGATAAATTCGTGTCAGTTCTTACTTTATGCTTGGGAGAAGTCCGTAGCTAAGTTATATCATATTCCCATGTACACTTCTTTTCACTCAGTGAATGTTCCCGTCCGGGTTTTTGCAACCTGGCTGTTCATCTTCTTTAACTTTGCCAAGTTCTAATCTTCGCTTCTTAATCGATAAATGTGTATATATATATATATTGCTTACCCCATACAAAAATGGGAATAAGCACGTTAAAAGAAAAAGAAGAAGATATATATATATATATATATATATATATATATATATATATATATATATATATATATATATATATATATATATATATATATATATATATATATATATGTGTGTGTGTGTGTGTGTGTGTATGTATGTATGTATGTATACATGTGTGTATATATGTATATATATATATACATATATATATATATACATATATATATATATATATATATTTATATATATATATATATATATATATATATATATATATATATATATATATATATATATAAAGGCAATGCCTATTTATGTTCATTTAAACATTATTTCGCAAACAAATCTGAAAGGACTTTCATAAGCTTCAGCTTAGTTTTAATTATGAAATTCTCGATTTGTTATGGTCTAGCAGCATCTCGATGTTATATCAACATTTATCTATTTACCTGTCTATTTTTCATGTTTTGTCTGCATGTATATTCATGGAAGTGTAGGGCTCCAATAACAATAACATACTCTCGTATTTCCACATAAACAAAAGATACACATGGGTCTTGTTTCTATTAAAATTCTACTATGGTAAAAATTCACTCTGCACAGAAGAAATTTCAAAAATATATATCGGTATTTTGTTGATTCTTTTTTCAAAACTGTCTACTCTTCTGCTTTTTGCACTTTTTTCATTTTCTTTATTATGTGTGGATACTTCTTCTTTCGAAGATTCTAGAAGATTAAGCGGCTCACGTCCTACTTCGCAAAATCTTTTAGCATTTTTTCTAGTGCCTTATTCTAAGAGACAAATAAAACAAACAAAACGGAGCTCTTTTCTCCAGTCTTCGAAAGAGGAAATCTAAATTACAATCATCATCTACACAAAGTTTAACGTCTTCTTTTCTCCAGCCAGCATTCCATCTGACCTTAAGCTCCTACGAAGACTTTGTGGTCCCAGCAATGTTTCTTTGGAATTTTGCGATGGTGTCTTGAGGAAGGAAATTCCTTTTCTTTTTCTGCTTCTTCTGTTTTTTGAGTTTGGAAGAAAACAGGACCCCACAAAGCTTTCCATGTTGACGTGATGAAAAGTTCGGGAGCTCGTTCGTGGGAAAGTTTAAACTTTCAGCCCACCCTCCATTTTAAGTAACAGTGAAATGTCGTGTGAGAGGAACAAAAGAGAATGAAAGATTGGGTGAAGGGAGAGGTGATGGCATGGGTGACGACAAGGAATAAAAGTGATTCAGATAAATTTAAATATATATATATATATATATATATATATATATATATATATATATATATATATATATATATATATATATATATATATATATATATATATATATATATATATATATATATATATAATAATAATAATAATAATAATAATAATAATAATAATAATAATTTCCAAGTGGATCTTTCTTGTCCTCCCCATGATGACAGTAGAGAATCCAAGAATTCCGAAGGCTTCTAGGGATTCCGGAGGCTTCTGGGGCTTCCGAAGGCTTCAAGACAATCTCCAGGCTCTGTAGCCTTTGGATTTCTTGCACAATACTAAAGAACAGAGTTTTATGGAGAAGAAATCGGAGACGAAAGGCTTCGAAGATTTCTTTGGGGGAAGCCCACGTTCTTGGAGATGAATTCCGGAGGTTTCTGGGGCTTCTGAAGACTTCAAAGACGATCTCCAGGCTCTGAAGCTTTGGATTTTTTTTTATGGAGAAAGAATGGGATTTGGTTCTTCCTGGGGACGAAAGGCTTCGAAGATTTCTTCGGGCGAAGCGGATCCGACAGGAGCTGAAGACGGCTTCACGGGATCCCGGAGTCTTTAAGAATTTAAGACGTTATAATTCAATGGGTGTTTCTCCAGGAATGCTTCAGGAGCTAAAGACTGCTTCAGAGGATCTTGGAGTCGTGAAGACGTCTTCAAGAATACGTTTAGGTTTCGTTTTGAAATTTTGTTTCCCATAAAAAAAATCAAATGCGGTGCGACGACTGGCAACCGCGTTTAAACAGGGAGTCCTTTAATTGCCCTCATGGCCCGTGCAGCGTAGCGCGCGCCTCTCACTAGTGTGTGTGTATGTGTGTGTGTGTGTGTATATATATATATACAAATTATATATATATATATATATATATATATATATATATATATATATAAAGGATTTTGTTACCATAGAGGGAAATGATATGATTTCATATGACCTGAAATAGTCTTTAAACCAGTAGGTGTCAAGCAAAACATAGAATAAGTTAGGCAGCCAGTGACAACAGTTTACTCAAATTGAGATTGGTTTTAAAGGCCCCTCCATGCTTGTTTTGCCCATATTAAAACAATGGAATGTTACTACAAAAACACCTACAAAACGAACCTTTAAATTGGACAAAAAAAAATGACACATCTTGAAAAACTGTAATTAAGTTCGTTTTCAAAACTTATAAAGGAAATGAGTTTGGAATGAGTGAATCTCATTCCAAAAAATTAAATAAAATACTTCCTAAATTAAGATGGTGGAAATCACGAAACATTACGGCAGGAAGTGAGAAAACGTACCGAAGCATTAGAGTGGTCTGATTCTGTACTTGCCAGTTTTATCACACGCGTTTTTTTTTTTTAGATAATTCAATTAGTGTTTTAGATATACGAAGACAGCAAACAAAAGTGATGAAAAATCAGAGGATAGGATAAATTTCTGAATAAACAAAAGAGAATTTGGCCATATTTCAACATCAGAAAACAACTGACAAATTCTCTGAATCTTCCACACGTTCTAAGATATATTCAAGAACGTTCCTAAGAACAAATATATTCTATACTACATGTATACGTCATATTTGCCCAACCAAATATTAATGACAATCTCTGATTTATTAGATAAAACGCCACTTCACCTTTTATTCATCTAAACGAAACGGGGCCAGAAACACAATTCCAGTTTTGTCCCTGTATCAAATTCATTCCGAAACTATATCATCACTTATGGCCCTCTCTCTCTCTCTCTCTCTCTCTCTCTCTCTCTCTCTCTCTCTCTCTCTTTTTCTCTCTCTCTCTCTCTCTCTCTCTCTCTCTCTCTAAACGAAATTCGCTAGATGCACGACTCCATATCTTTCCTTGCAACAAAATTCAGTTCGAAATTTATGGTCATTTCAAAGTCTCTCTCTCTCTCTCTCTCTCTCTCTCTCTCTCTCTCTCTCTCTCTCTCTCTCTCTCTCTCTCTCTCAATGAAACTGAACTAGAAACAAATTTCCATACTTTTCTCTGCATACAATTCATTCCGAAACTATATAATCACTTATGCCGCCGCCCCGCCCGCCCCCTCTCTCTCTCTCTCTCTCTCTCTCTCTCTCTCTCTCTCTCTCTCTCTCTCTCTCTCTCTAAACTTAACTCATCTAGAAGCGTGACTCCATATCTTTCCTTGTAACACAATTTAGTTCGAAATTTTATGGTCCTTTTAAACTCTCTCTCTCTCTCTCTCTCTCTCTCTCTCTCTCTCTCTCTCTCTCTCTCTCTCTCTCTCTCTTCCAACCAGTTTGATACATGCCTCTCTGTCCTTTTGTCTTCCGGAAATTCAATGCAGCTGAAGACTAGGCTTGACCATTTGCCCATGCTCTGTCAGGTATCACGGGATTTGTTTTTGTCTGTTTGACATTTGATGCCAGAGTCTGGTCATCAGACTCTACTAAAACATTCATCGTTTCCAAACGGCTCTGCTCTGGCCTGGCAATTCTAGAAATACAAATGTGTATATGTCTTCATTGCTTTACGAATGGTGAAGATGTATAGTAGTATGTATCTTCATTGTCACATGCATGGTGACGGTATACAGTGATAAGTGCTTTGAATTTTCATTTGTATTGACGGTTTCGTTCTTACAGACATCTAAAAATTATAGAAACAAAAGAAAACGATCATATAAAAATGAATACTTTGATACCTGCACTTTTTAGATGACTATTGAGCTTTCTGTTATTATTTTCTAAGCCTAGGTTCCATATATATAGATTGGAAAGTGTATTTCAGATAAAGCAGTATTTTCATCAAAGAGACAGACAGGCAGACAGTGCCTTCCAATTATTAAACCACCTTTTATGGCAAGAGCCTAACATCAATGTACTAAAGTGTTATTCAGTCCTGGTCAGGTTCCTTTTACTCATAGGGCTGCATGACGCTTTGAAAATATCTACATATTTACTATGAAGACATGATTAATTTCTGTGGTAAAACGTACTTTCTCGTCACCTACAGTACGATGAAACAGATGCCTCACACTGATAAAATACCACAAAACGAGGATGATGATCGAGTTGACCTAAAACTAGGACAACTATTAACGTATTTCGCTAAATAATGCCCTAAATTAAGGACAAACCAAACACCGCCATAAGTCTTCCATATCTATAACACATTTTTGAGCAATTCCAACATTCCTTGTTATTACATTTTGGTATTATCAGACCTCTTATTCAGAACTTACTTCAAGCCCCAGTCTGAAGACTCACGCAATGTCGACCGAAAGCTCACTGCATTTCACTATCAATAATGATTTATTTAATTCTGTCCTCATTTATATTCACTCAATCATATATGTTAACGAAGTGATGACACATCTCATCAACATTCATATGAGCAATGAGCACCGACTCCGCGCAGCCAATTACAAACGGCAGCCCAGGGAACCTTTTAAACTATTCATTAGATATCAAAGAACACCGTCCGCCTCTGCCACCTTTGTACAGCGAGAGATAGAAGTGACAATTTTCAGTCGTGTTAAAGATGGAATGTGAGTCTCTCTCTCTCTCTCTCTCTCTGTTTTATGGCGTGATATGGTGAGAGACACAAAGGGGAGCCATATTCGGAAGAAAGGGGAAAGAGAGGAGAGAATTTAAGGGCGCCGTCGAAGGAAAATGGAATATTACGGACGACCGAAGGGGAGGGGATAATTAAATAAAACAAGGAAGGAGATAAAGGACACTCCTTCCTTCCTTCCTTCCTTCCTTCTTTCTTCCTTGTATCCGTAACCAAGTTAGCATTTGGATCTGAAGGGGGTTTTATGTTAGAGGTGAAAAGAATGAATGAATGGACCGATAATTTAATCATTGCTGAGATTTCTCGAACATGGTGAATATCCTCAACAGATTTTTTTTTTGTAGAAATATAAATTGTTAGATTATCAGTGGATTTTCCCATTCAGAGTATTATGCAGCTGGATTATTCTACCAGAAAAGACAGTCACTATATCGCTGCAGACATAAAGACAGGCGAACGTTACGTATTAAAAGGCACTAACCTGACAATCAAAATTTTCCCAAGGCAAAACTTAATTACTTAGAGTGAATGCTGAAAGCCGCTCACACTATACAAAATTAATAGCTTGAAAAGTATTTCGTCAAAAACGTTGATCGTCTAGGACCACCTTAAGATATTGCCAGTGTGAAAGTGATTACTTATCTTTTTTAAATGAGAGCCATCAGACCAGAAGAACAAACTGCATTAGACTCCTATGAGTGATTGACTCTCAGGATCTTCAGCAAACCCAACCAAATATCAACACGGATAATGAAGTGCCGTCAGTGCACCTCACGCGGTGCACTGTAGGCATCACCTAAGGTTCTTTGCAGCGCCCCGTCGACCCCTAACTGCAGCCCCTTTCATTCCTTTCTCTGTACTTCCATTCACATCCTTTCTTCCACCTTGCTATCCACCCTCTCATAACAATTGTTTCATAGCGCAACTGCGAGGTTTTCCTCCAGTTACACCTTTCAAACCTTTCAACTCTTAATTTCCCTTTCAGCGCTGAATGACCTCATATAGGTCCCAGCACTTGGCCTTTGGCCTCAATTCTATATTCCACACCTACATTCCTGATAATGAGAAACAACACAGGATACGAGTTAACGAGTTCTATGGGGAATTGTGAGTCACCCTCCCATAACTATGTTCGTCAAACCACCAAGGAAAACCTTTCGCCGATAATCAGAACCAAGGGCTTAGAATCGAACCGCTTATTAAGGGATCGATAAAAATGTATGCCGAAATGTAATCTGCCTCTTATAATAGGGTAGGTCATCTCCATTCCCATACGCAAAACCAAAATCAGGGAACAAATTTCAAACGACTTTATGTAAATCAGTGAAAACATTCAGTACGACAGTAAAAAATCACTGAGCGACTATATATACATATATATGTAGCATCAGTGAGCGAATTAATTACGACTATATAAAATCAGTGAACAAATTCAAAACGACTTTATACAAATCAGGGAACACATTTAGTACGACAGTAAAAATCAGTGAGCGACTATATATAGCATCAATGAGCGAATTCACTACGACTACATAAAATCAGTGAACGACTATATATGGCATCAGTGAGCAAAATTAATTACGACTACATAAAATCAGCGGACAAATTCAATACGACTTTATAAAAAACATTGAACGACTACGTAGCATCAGTCAGCGAATTCAGTACTACTACATATAACCAGTGGGCAAATTCATCACAATGATATACATTTCATATGGCGAACAACCAAGCACAGATAGAAGGGGAGAGGGGAAAAATTTTCGTAGAAGAATGATAGAAAGATAAATCAAAATGACAAATAAATGAAACAACTAACCTAAAGAGGAGACTGGAAAGGGAACTGATAAATTTAGATATTACTGGTTCCTTAAATATGTATTACGTTGCTGAATCACACGTTGCGTGATGAATTCCTTCTATACACAGATCACCTTGATCAGACCTTCATGGTTAAAGGAAAATACAGATTTAGAAACTATATAATAAATCCGCCGTAAATTTTTTCCGCGACACTTTTTAATCAGTGCATTGTCCACGCTTTCCCTGAATCTTCATCTCTCTTTTTTTTTTATTCATTCATTCAAACGATACAATTTTTTAGACAGTTCAGTTTTCCCCGATAATTTAGATCAACATATCGCTCTTATAGATAAAATCCCCCATTGTCAAGGAAAGACACTAATTCTAACATCTCTAACTCCTAGAGACTTAAGACTTGTTTCCTGCTTATTAACCCTCAAACTTTGCTTCACTTTACCCTTAACCGTACTCAATTGGAACCTGCTCACCTACGCGCAGGTAAGCACCTCAGACGCACATCGCCATCCATTGTGCATAAGGAACAAATACACCGGTATTTGAGAACTTCACAACAGAGGACGCCTCCGACAGCGTCAAAGGAAACATGCATTGAGATAAGGTAGAGCTATAACGGGACCTCAGCTCAAAAGCAGATGATATTCTTTGGCAAAGAGATAAATGTCGTTTCTCTCATATCAACTCCGGTTTGAGTCAATATGCATTTTCCTCAAAGCGATATTATCCAGATTATCCCGGGCAGAAGTCTAGGGAATAGAAATTCTGGATGCAGAGAAATAAGAAAGGGCGATATTTACGGACGATGCAAAATAAATGAGGAAGACTATTGCATAAGCATTGCGAGAACATTGAAATAGAAGCTATGCGGATAATAAAATGCAGTGAATGTCTGTATTAAAGAAATTCTCAAAATACCTATAAAAAATAGCGCATAAAAGAGAGTTACATATAAAAAAATGAACTTCTTAACGCAAATATTAACGCAAAGTAAAAAGTGCTACGTTATTTTATAACTTTGCGATCATAGGACGTGTGAATGTTTCTTCGCTTCACTAAACATAGTTATGAAACAAATGCATATCGGTACCAGATATAAGTATTTCACCCCAAAATACAAATGCTTTTTGACTCGGAGCAATGAAGTACGTGAAAACATTAAACTTTCAAATCCCTAGCTTTCATACAAAAACTGTTCAACGAAAAAGACGTAAAACAAAATTCCAAATCTCAAAGCCTCCTGGGAAAATTACTTAATTTCAGTTCATATAAAAATGATTTCCAAAACAAGAAATACTTTGTATGTTGGACAAATGGCTAATGTCTTTACACAGTACAGTAATGAATTTCTATAGGAATAAAAAATAATTATTTATTGCACAATGAAAATATAAAGCCTTACATTGGAGTGACCACTGTCTATCTATCTATCTATCTATCTATCTATCTATCTATCTATCTATCTATCTATCTAGTCTAGCTAGCTAGCTAGCTAGCTAGTTACCTATCGATCGATCAATCGATCTATGTTCCTCCTAGATTAGTCGTAAGCTCAAAATATCTTTTTTTTTTCGTGATTATTGAGTCTCGTATGCATTACCGTATTGTAATATTCCTTTCCTTCCCTTGAAAAGATCCGAATGTATTCTCCAAGTTCTTGTTCCCTTGTAGTTATTCTGAAGCTGCTGAATGTAATCAGATATAAAGCAAGTTACACAACAAGTAGTTTTATTGCCTAGTTTCCTGATCAATCAGTTGATTAAATTTCTCACTGATAAAACCTTCATCCACTGTTCAAATTCTAAAAAGACTTATCTGTTCCACTCTGATGATTGCTTATGTCACAACAGAGTTCAATGCAGTTTTCATTGCTCTACTTGAAGATTCTGAATGCAGAAATTGCTAAAGTAATTCCTGAGTGTCTTCAACGGCCGTTTCCTAGCGGCAATCAGCTTGCCGTAAGATACGAAGTAAAATTAGTTATATTCCCAAAAACTTTCCCGTAATCTTTGATTCTGGTTTTTGTATTGTTTCAGTATTACAAATCCTATGCGACAATATTTAGTCGATCGATGAAACTTGCCTAGTCCTTTGAACAAGAAATTCTTCTAAAATTGCTCCATTAAATTCAAAACGTACGTAGTAAAGGGTTACTGAAAACAGAATTCTTCGCTTTCAAAATAAGCTAAAAGTTGAAAAATCTGCATTCCTGAAAGAAGTTATTAGTTGAATATTTTACTTGCTTTGAATAGGTAAACGAGTTAAAATTCTGCATTCTCGAAGGAGGTTATAATGTGAAAATTCCGTATTCTCTAAGAGGTTACAATCGTACAATGTGAAAATCTGTTCTCAAATGAGGTTAAATGTGAAAATTCAGTGCTCTCAAGGGATCGCATATTGAAAATTCTATGTGGCCCCTAAAGACTTTGTGTGCGGATGCAAAATATGTCAAAATGTGAAAAGTCTGTCTTTCAAGGGGGTCATAGGATAAAAATTTATGAAACTTGTGCCATTTGAGAAAGATCACATGAAAATTGTCTTCGCAAAAAATAAAAGTGTTTTGTAAAGAACTTATCATCTGGTGAAAATTCTACATTCGCAAAGAAGAGATTTAAATAAGAATATTCTGCATTCTCAGAAGAGCTTTAGAACTGACAGTTCTGATTCCACAAGAGAAGTGATCAGGCCACGAATTATATCCTGGAAAAAGGACAGAATGTGAATATTTAATCTTCAACAGATGATACAAGCTGAAAAATCTAAATTCACAGAAAATTAATAAATAGAATTTTAATAGAATTGGAATATTCTGCACCCTCAGAAAAATTACAAGGCGAGCATACTGCCCCCAACAAAAGTTTATAGAGCAGAAAACCCTGCATTCCATAAAAAGAGGTCGCACACCTGACGAACAGGGCGCATTCCCTTCTCCCTCTCGATGTCATATTCTTTCCGAGGGGAATAAAATGTCGCGGATTTTTCAGAAGCTAGACTTAAAGAATTCCGCCTCAACAATTTCCCTAATGAAGGCCCTCTGTCTCTTAAGCTCGAGTTACAAGAGAAGGAGAGAATTTCCAGGAAAGAAGAGAACAGATCTGTGACGGAGCCTGTCTTTTTCGACGGAGACTTCATTAGACGGAATACTGAAAACATGAAAGACAAAGAACGGAGATGTCCTGTACCCCTAGCGAGAAAGCTTGGTGTGGAGGACCTGGCGAGTGTAAATGAATTAGGTAGTGTTTCATTCAGGGAACGGTAAAATGCGTTCAGAACGGTTGTGGTGCAATACGCCATTAGAAACAGTCATTTATCAAATGTCAGAAAAAGAGAGGAGTTAGTCTTTCCAACTTTATTTTGATGAAGTATAAACTTTTTATTTCCCTCCACTTTGTAAATCTCTTGACATCCATCTACTGCAGTGGTTCCCAACGTGGGGCGTACAACGATAATTTGATTTTTAAGGGGGGCCATTCGAGAATGAGTTATTAACAGTGAATTTTTTCTAGCAAGTCTGCGTGAGTATGAGTGCGTGCAAGTTTAATACATACGCTGTATATACAGTATGAATTCTTAAAAATACTTGTGTGTAGTACATGTGTAATTGCATATGTACTATATATAATATATTATCACCATCATTACAACCATCAAATGACTTTCATAGTTTCAACGCAGTACCAAGAACTCTCGGAAATACAAAATGGCGAGTCAGTTAAAACTTTATTCGATATATAAAAGGAGCGATGGCTTGGCTTTGTGACAAGACAGAAACTAAATACCCAAATTCAACCAGCTTTGCAATAAAACTGTTGTTACCGTTCCCATCTTCATATTTAGCTGAATGTGGCTTTGGTGCTGTAAATGATTTGCTACTGAAGAAAAGAAATCGACTGGATATCGCTAAACGAGGCGATTTGAGACTGTGGCTGACGAAATTAGTGCCTAATGCAAAATCTCTCTGCAGCAGGCGTGAAGCACAAGGATCTCACTAAGACTAACTTTAGTAATCTTATCTTGAGGTGAGCTCTAGTTGTATTTTGCATTTGATAGGTACCTTTATTTTATTGTACAGTAATTCAAATGATCGAAGAATTACAGAAAAAAAAACTTAAATTCAAATGATTTTTTATTGTATACATTTCAGTTCTCTATTATATGTTTTGAAACTTTATTTGCTGTTTTCCTATGAGACAATCCACAGATATGTTTATAGTCTACTTTCTCGCTCTCTCTTTATTACCAGTGAATACTCTTTTATTATTATTATCATCATCATCACTATTATCATTTTAATATCACTTGATATTTTTTTTACAATTTCTAAGTAATTTCTTTCTCAGAACTTGAACTGTCCTTTGGTTCTTTTATTTTTCTCTTCCATGGATGCCATGTTCTTTGGAAGCTTGTTTAAACCAGGTTAATGGCCTTTTAGGCTTCCTCCACGTGAATATGAGTTCACTTTTTGAATAATAAGAATTATATATCAGCACAGGGTCCACCAGGATTTTAGAGGTGATTAGGTGGGGCATGGCCAAAAAAAGGTTGGGAATCACTGATCTATTGTATTTCATTTTCGGTTGAATCGTTTTCTGAGACATGGTTCCAATTATATATATACATATATATATATATATATATATATATATATATATATATATATATGTGTGTGTGTGTGTGTATGTGTGTGTGTGTGTGTGTATGTATGTATATATATGTTATTTCTAACAAAAGCACATGGTAACCAACGATTTTGTTATTGACTTGATTATCTGCATTCTTCTACAAAAACTTTTCCTTTTCAGAAAGGATAAAAATCATTGTTTAGCTTTCTTATCTAAATAGAATGATCTTTATTTCCTAACCATTACATTTCATACGGAATATTTTTGCTATATACTATGACCTCTTTCCACTGACCCTTCGTTGCTGTTTCGTCTTGTCCATTTTTTTAACTCCATTCCAATTCTAATATCAATCTTCCTAAAACACACCATCGAATCTACTTAATAATCCCTCTAGATTCCCATCTCCCAGCGTCTTTGGTTTTGAGCCTTTTTCATGATTAAAAATTCTCTGCCTCCTATTTATCGGACCAGCTTTTCATGCATTACTCCTTTTAAAATCGAGTTCTCTTTCTTTGTAAATTAATAGTCCTCTCTCTTGCCTTGTTGTCTACGTAGCTAAGAGAGTGAAGAAAATTTCTTTCACCCGGTTAATGCAATTAAATTCCAAAATTCACACTGTGAGCATCTTAGGACAGTTTAAAAAGCAACCTTACTTTTCCCAATTTCTTTTCCTTCTTACTGCATTGCAACTTCTGAAATCAATCTGTCTACCAAGACACGGCTTGATGGCCGTATCCTTCTCTTCTCAATCCTATCTAAACTCAGGACACAAAACTACTCTTTCCGTGAATTTCAATTTAACTTGCTTAAAGTCTTAACCATGCAGCGCTACACTCGCAACTTCATCTGAAATAAATTAAGCTTATTGCCGCAGTGAGTGCATTACGGTGCTACCTCCTACATAGTAGATTTTCGTTCTTCGCAGGTCTTAACTTGAAGCCTATTTCACTGCCTTAAAATCTTATTCAATAAAATGTCTTGGAAATACACAATATTGGTTTATACGCATATATATATATATATATATATATATATATATATATATACATATTATATATATATATATATATATATATATATATATATATATATTTCTGACTCACATCAGGATCGAACCAGGTCTTTCAATTGAAAGGCAAGGACGCGCCCACTAGGCCATGAAGGTCTAAAAGAAGAACCTGAGAGCAACTGCACCCAAGGAATTTCTATATATATATATATATATATATATATATATATATATATATATATATATATATATATACAGTATACACACATACTGTGTGTGTGTGTATGTATATATATACAGTATATATATATATATATATATATATATATATATATATATATATATATATATATATATATATATATATATATATATATATATATATATATATATGTGTAGAATCTACTGGTCACTTTTAATAGATACATATGTAATAATAGTATTAATGCTTCTCTTCTGCGATTTTTTTGATATAAGAAACAATACAAAAGTTAAAGATCCAAGTGCAAGAAATTGAAGTGGTTTGATGTCCGGTCGCGGAAACGAACCCGTGTCACCATAATCACAAGGAGGTCACGTTGCCGACCTGACCACGCGACCGGACACCCAAGCCACTTCAATTTCTTGCACTTGGATCTTTACGCCTTTGTAGTGACAAGCATATCCAAAAAAGCGCGAAGAATTCGAGAAGTTAAGAGGGCATTGTGGTTATTACAATTACATAGATATACGTATGTATGTATATGTATATACGATGGGTCTATACTACTGTTGAAGAGAGCAATAAGTTTCTTATATCACCATCTACTCAAGAGCCAATTCCATGGCAAATCAAAATAAATTACATTCACAGGAAATCGCAGATAGTCATAAAACTTTTTATCAATTTGAAATGAGCGAGCCAAGGAAAACTCATCTACATTCATGCTACCTTTAGTTTATATAAAAGCACTGCTACTTTTAACTTCATAGCTATATTTGTTCCATTTAGATTATATCTAATGTCTATTTAGTTGAGGAAAACTGCACTTCTCTTAAACAAAATGAAAATTTTCATTAAAACTACTATGCCCGCAAGTATTAATGTTTTTTCAGTCCACGAGAATGACATCTTTTTGACAGAACAATTTTTTTTTTATCATAACATGCATTTCCAGTACTTTTAAAATTTCCTTCTAATCCTCTGTGTATTTTTTATTTCTTTTGATGCACACCAGTTTTGCGGATGTACCACTTAATAAATTAAGCCTCAGTCTTAAAAAAAAAAAAAAAAAAATTCAAGAAACGAGGAAACAAAGCCTTTCAGGGCTAACTCCTCTCGTCTACAAATCTATTTATGACGCCAGCAAATAAAATAAAATGTCTTAGGACCTGACAGGTTAATTCAATAAACGTCAACAGTATTTTATTTTCTTGGTACAGGAATTCCAGTGGGAGCAAGATGGGAATCATTCTTTTACCCGTCTGTGTAAATAAGGTGATGTCATGATGGATAACAATACATTTACATGCGTTTACAAGTAACACAAATACGCATGTGTGTAAACCCAGCGTTCTCTCTCTGTATGCGCAGCTTAAATATTATGTACGTTAACACAAAATTTTTTTTCACCTTCCCAGCACTCTCTCTCTCTCTCTCTCTCTCTGTCTCTCTCTTCTCTCTCTCTCTTTGTGCACACACACACACACACACACCCACAGGCACAGACTCACACACACAAACCCCCTGACAACAAATTATCTTCTAAAATTACGAGAGAGAGAGAGAGAGAGAGAGAGAGAGAGAGAGAGAGAGAGAGAGAGAGAGAGAGAGAGAGAGAGAGAGCTTTACTGGAGCTCATTCAGTCCTTTGAACCGGCTTTGTCAACTCCCTCAACGAGAAAGTGCATTGTTGTTGGCAAGTATTCATTTTATCTATTGATTAGACGATGACAGAAGAGTTTCTTTTTGCATTCATTATTAATCTCATGGCACCTTTAACTAGATTGCCAGTAATTCATGGCATTACCGATAGTACTTCAATCTAAGATTATTA
>NC_089795.1:40967767-41002767 GCF_040412425.1 Macrobrachium rosenbergii
TGGACGACTTGGGCCAAGGGAGAAGGGAAGAAAGACTCGAGCAGAGGAAGTATGAAGCTGAGCAGAGGAAGTATGAAGAAGAACGAAGGGTGTATGAAGCCGAGCAAAGGCAATATAAGAGGCAAAAGAGAAGAAAGAAGGAGACAGCATGAGTTAGCCTGCAAGGAAACTGAGTTAGCCCTAAAAGAGAAGGAGCTCGGAGCTGAGAGAGCGAAAATGGAGAATGCAGAAGTTATGGCTAGCCATCAAGCCTCCAGTCCTACACCTGCTGCATCAAACGCCCACTTTCGAGCATCAATTCCCAGTCCCCAAGCGGACTGAGGACGAGCCAGAAGCATGGCTGGAGGAGATCGAGAGGCTTTTCGATAACTACAGCACCACGGAGACGGAGAGAGCTTTACCAGCCAAGCATATGGAGGGAAAAGCTGGGCAGCGGCTGCCACTGGAGAAGAGCCAGAGAGGCAACATGGCGGAAGTTCAGAGTCATTACCAAGGCCTACGAGATAACCCCAGAAAAAATGGAGACAACGGTTCCGGAGGTCTTGCCAAGGAAGTCGGCTGGTCTTGGACGGAATGGGCATGTCACAAAACCCAGTCCGGTACGCTGGTTCGACTCTCTTGGCCTGCACGACGCTTGAGGATCTCCTTCAATCGACCATGCTAGAAGACCTGTTCCAATGTGTGCCTGGGCCCCTTGCTGTATATCTTAACGATAAGCAGCCCTCCACACTTATGGAAGCTTGTCGCATGGCTGATTCGTGGAAACCTTCAATCAGTCGCATAGCACCTCTCAGAAGCGAATCATCCCTCCGCCTACCTTCTCGAACTCCACTGCCCGGCTAGAATGGACTGCCTAGCAAGACCCTGTGCAACTATTGCAAGAAGGGGGCCACGCTGAAGCTGAGTGCCGACACAAACTCGGCACTAATAAGCAGCCTAACCCTACCAGCCAGAACTCCGCCTCCCGGACCCATCCGCCAGCCCTCCTCCAACAGTTACTGCAGGCCACCGAGCCCATCCAAAAGGCCCGCAGATCCTGTGGGGCTGCTAGCCAATACAATGCTGGATCTCCGCCCGTCCACATCATGTCCCCACCACCAAATTTGTCAACCTAATCAGCACTTCATTTTCTGCTGCTGGTCCGCACCGATCCTTACCCTGAGACTGGAAACCCAGTTCATCTCGGTGGCCCTCTTCAGAGCACTAGCCTGCCCGTGACCCTCTTCCGGTCACAGTAGACACTGGCGGCAGCATTAGCCTGACTACTAGGGCCTCCAAGTGCCGTCGGTGCTGTGGTTGACGAAGAAACGCGGTGGGAAATGAAGTGATAGAGGGCCACACCATCACCGTTCCTTACTGTCCAACTCCAGGTTATGACACCTTGGGGCACGATACCCCACCGCCTCGGCGTAGGTGGAATTCGGCCCGAGGGCCTTCTTGTTGGGTCGGGATCTTCTTGTGAAGCCCTGCTACCAACACCACTTCGCAGCCACGTTACCTCCTCCACGGAGGCCCCAGTTGTAACTCCCAAAATGACAAATTCTCCACCTTCCGCCCACCAAAGTGGTCCGCGGAAGGGGCGCACCAACCTATTTCCCCAGGCCTAGCCCTCCAATCGCGAAGGGCTGGCCCACCAAGAGGTCCTCCTCCGCGCGAAGAGAGATCAGGAGGAGCAGTACCGCTGCAGGACGTGGGCAAGCGGGCAGACCACTCCACAAATTGGGAGGGCTGCTCAAGCAACAAACGCCCACGGACGCCCCGAACAAAAACTCTAGGAGAGGTTACGATCTCCTGCTGGGGCAGGAATTCTGCCGCAGCTGGGGGGTCCCAAGTCGTCCGAGAGGTATTGCACCTCCGACCCCTTTGTCAGGCATGCCTGACTCAACTGCTGCCAGTGCCACTTTGCGAGCACTGAGCAGTACAGACTCCGTCCGCCACGGACGTTGAGCTACCAATGGAAAAGGCCCCTATGCCGGGTCCAATCATGAGGTGAATCCTCCTCCGGGAGATTTAGATTCCCCATGCAGTTGATCATCATGACTGGAGAGCCTCCAGCACCCGAAACTTCTTCTTTGCAAGATTCTTCTTGCAAATTTGAACCAGGGGATGAACCCTGAGGATCGAATGGTACCCTCCCTTGAAGACCAGGAACTGGCATCCCGGACGCAGAAGTCGAGATCGCTTCTCAAGCCCCGGCTGTCGAGCAGCCGGAGTAGGAGTCCTCCCGCAGCTTTTGCAGTTGCCCCTGACTGCTACCGCTTGTGGCCCTTCTGGCCTGTCTCGAGTCGGTGCTCACTCACCTGGGCTAGCCAGCTACTGACAGGCCTTGGAGGAAACCTCAAGAAGAAGAAGAAGGGCGAAGAGAGCCCAGTAGTTGCCGAGCTATAAGTTTCCTCCTGGCACTAGTGCCCCGGCACAGTGCCCTAACATCTAAGAGTGATCCCACTCTTGCCCAGAGAAGGTAGCCAGTGTGATCTCTTCCTTTTATTTGTACCTCAGCCTAGGCCACCTTAAAGTACAGTACATCAATTTAGTAGCTCATTTTCCCACTACCACCGAGCCGCAGTAACGTGTAAGTAGCCTAACTAATTTCAGTAATCTTAACTATTGTGAAACGAGCCACGATGCTCGTGACACGCATGGCCTAAGACCTCAGTGAGGCACCCATTTATCATATGAGGCAACCCTCATGAATTAACTAGTAAATTTTAATTGTATTAAACATAAACCATGTTGTAATTTAGTTAGAATATTAACTCTTATGTTGGTGCTACGGTCGGGTTAGGATAGGTTAGGCTAGGGAATATCATAGAACGTACCACTAGGCTAGGTCTAAAACACATCATGATTGTAGGAGGTAGCCTATAATAACCGTGAGCACCTTCTAGTACTATTAGAATTAGGTTAAGTAGTAATTATAGCTCAGACCATCTAGGGTTAGGGTAGTTCTGTAGCTAGGTGGCTAACCAGGACTAATCTGCTCTAGGGAAGGAGAGTAACTTACTGAGAGGCGAACAGCTTGTTTAGTATAGACCTCACACTAAAAGGGAGAAGGCCCTCTTAAAGGGGGAGCTATAAATATTTACGCTGTCGCCTCAACATTTAGGATAGAAATATCAGCCTGACTGAGACAGGGAAATTGCTTTGTCCCACGCTAGGGAGTATCTTCAGTTTAAACCTTAACGTCCGTTGGAGAACGGATAGGTAAGTTAGGCCTTACCCTATAGGAAAATTTCCTATCAGCCTTAAGAATAGGTGGTCCTAAGGTCCCTTTTTCCTTCCTACCTGTCTCTTATGAATGTTTTTAACAAAGCGACGCTAAGGCATGTGATCATAGTCTGCTTTGACCCAGGCCCAAGGTCAGGAGAACTACAGAGAGAGAACCAAGCTTTGGAGAGATAACACATCCAGTTGGACCTCTTCCCCCTTTCTTTGTCTATTATTCTATTAGTGAAGTGAAGAAACAATTACCAAGAACTCCACGGTCGTTGATGCCACAACGTTCGTCCTAAGGTAAAAATCGCTTTTGTTCAAAACTGCCCATTCTTTATCCTTTGTTTTCTGTATTTCAAATTTTCTTGTTTCCTTCAGCCACCACTTACGGTATATGTGTTCACGAAGTCTAGATTAAGTCAAATTATTTTATTGTTAGCTTCAACCCCATTATTCCAGTAAAATACCTAGGGATTTAGGGTAAGCAAAATCAGGTTAAATCTCGATGCTTTTGTATGCCTCGCGATGAATGTTTGGGAGAACCGCTATGCGTTTAAAATCAAATTCATCTCAAATATTCTTTGTTAAGGTTAATAACCCTTAACTGGCGACCTTGATTAATTAACGTCTGTCTTGAGGTTAACTTTTGGCTTCAAGTGACAGGTTACGTGTAATCTTGGTTTGCAGGGCCAGAAAAATTTTACGTAAATTGAATAATACATGATCAACCAAGACTCTCACACGTAACATATATATATATATATATATATATATATATATATATATATACTATATATATATATATATATATATATATACTATATATATATATATACTTCTAGTACACTAGAACTCCTTGAAGCAGAATTTTTTTCCTTTCTACAGAGAAAATTAACGAAAGGTGATGAGACTCGGGTAAAAATACATTAGTCGCCAAATTATGGGAGGGAAAAAAAACATGCAATCAGGAATGAATGTTACTTGATTGGTAGGTCATTACACCTCTGGGATTCATTATCTGTTCTTGCCCAAGCCTTAATTACTTCATCTCTTTCAAAGGAAGAAGAAATTTCTTCTTACGGCATGAAGTGAAAGAGGGGGAGAGAAGAAGAAAGAGACAGGCAGAGAAAGAGACAGACAGACGGCAGACATACAGACAGACAGAGACAGATAGACAGACAGACAGACAGAAAAGAGAGAGAGAGAGATTCTATACTTTAATTTTATGAATAATAAATAGCCAAAATAATACATGAAATGACTCACTCTCTTCGACTTGCTGTTATAGCTTTCAAAATTTGTTACAAAGAATGCTACTGTAACGTTATATGATCTGTAACAGCGAGGAGTTCATTACTTCTTCTTCTTCTATCATCATCTACTTTAGTTTTATTTCATATTTGTTTTTACCTAGGCGTTTACTACGTGCCATGCCAGTGTTTTTTTTTTGTACTAATTACATCACGGTATTGGCAACAGTGACCATTGCTGTCATGACGATGTATAATTTTTATTCAGTCAGTCATTTCTGGCCGACAATGCTTTGGAGCCCTTAAAACACGAAGAATTTAAACCTGACTTGAGAACTTCAAGTGCAGGAAGGAGAGGGTTAGTAGTCCATAGTTTCACACCAGATTTGTCACATTTTGGTGCCATAATTTCAAGGTGCTAAGTCCTTCGTTGACGTTTTGAAAATGTCGTTTATGAAAATAAATGACTAAATTTCTTATTTTGTCTGTAAAGCTTCGATCCTCGGAGGCTGTTCACAGTATCTGTCTCTCAAAAGCTTACGAAAAGGAAGAAAAAACCATCCTTATTCCCTTACCAAACTTCATAATCACGGTATTCAAAACAAGGAAAGAAAGTGTGCCTACCATTTCATTTATATTTGCCATAATTCATTTTAAACGACTTTGTATACATTTCAATATTTTGCCTAACTACTTCCATGGAAACTTCAAAACTACCATGGGCAATGTTATTGTTTAATGCTTATGCGTTAAGCTGCATTATCAACCTGACTACGTTGTGGAAGTAGTTTTTTTTTTTTTTTTTTTTTTTTTTTTTGCTCGAAAGGAGCAAAACGGAATGGTACTTTCGAATATGAGAACTGGCTCAGCATTTTGACAAAGTGCAAAAGCAAACACTAAAATTCTCTCTCGATGCTAAGCTTGCTGAAAGTGAGTTTTGCCTAGCATCATTGTTAAAGTATCCCAATGCAATGCAGGAGGATAATAATATTATATAAATTAATATAGTTAATTTTGTATTTCGCATTAGTTTTATAAAAGTGAATGTATGAAAAAATAAATTCGGTTTTAAAGCCATTTCTTGTTGTAAATGAACTTTAATTAAGGCGTACGCACAATTTCAAGATCACAAATGAACTAATATCCAGTGAATTAAATGTAAGAAAAAAACTAAGTATAGTGACATCTTGCATGACTGTAATAAGTGCAAGAAATAAGAGCTGATGAATTTGTATTTTTAGGGTATTTTTTGTGATGATATTTCAGATTAATGTAACGAAGGGCGGAGAGTTTTCTCCTTACAAACGTGACACTGGGAACCATTAGAAATTTGACCTCCAAAAATCGCTCAGTTTTTCCTTTTAGATTTATTCTGCGCTGGATGGGATGGTAAAATATATATATATATATATATATATATATATATATATATATATATATATATATATATATATATATATATATATATATATAGCATTTTATAAAAGTTGTTGTCATTGCAGCACAAGTATGGATACATCATTTTGCCACAGTACCCATCGTCAACTTCAAACATTATTTTCATGTCCCATATATGAAATAATTTCCACGTCCTAATCTTTTAACTCCCCAGTGAAATCACAAAAGAAGTACTTTATCCCACTTGTCATTCATTTCATCATTACCAAAAGAGTACTACCGCCAAAAAAAAAATCCTTGGCAATCTATAAAAAAGTCTTTCCGTGTTCCAAATATAAAAGTCATCGGCGCACAGTGAGTTCCATCTCCCAATCCTCTAATTGGCCCTTGCAATCTGGCAAAAATAAATTGACAGAACCAGCAGCAGGTGAGAGAGAGAGAGAGAGAGAGAGAGAGAAAGGAACCTCCCCCGGGCTAAATCTCCAGCTAAAACCGCCGCTAGTTGGTGCACGTAATAGGACAATTTGAATTCGGGTAATGGTTTGCTGACCAAGGTGGAGGGGAAAAAGGACGATTGTGAAATGATGGTTTGTTAGGTAAGAAAAATATTAACTTTTTTTAACCATTATATTAAAGCTCTACAGTATCGTTACCAAACAGGAGTAAAGCAAAGTCTCTTATAATCAAGAGGAGGCGATACATTACTTTTTCACAAGTCTAAATATTAGACGACTTACACTTTAATTCCACTCTGACTCTGAGCAATGAAATGAGATCAGCTAAAAGAGCGATTCTCAATAATCAAGAAGAAGGCTGCTATTCGATGGCCTTGCTCCGAAGGAGAGAGAGAGAGAGAGAGAGAGAGAGAGAGAGAGAGAGAGAGACTTTCATACTCTGACCGCGAAGAAACTTAGAGAAAGTCCTACGATAATTACAGCCTCTTCCAACATAATTATTGTAATTAGCATTCAGCTTAAGTACAAATTCGTACGGGCATATCCAAAAGGCCATTCACTCCCTAAGGCTGCCAAGGAATAGAATACTTGTTGGTGACAAAGATAAAATTAAATCAGTTAATCATGCAATCAATCAATCAGTCAATAAGAGATAGAGATATCCACAATAGGTGGTTGATAATTTCTAAACAAAATGTTAAGGCAATTGCGAATGTCATTTTATAAGCAGCGTTGCATCCTTTCGCAAATGCCTACCTAATGACCCAGGACCGAAAGCTCGTACTAGCATAAGACCAACCTCATCCAAAACAATAACAGTCCGTTAGACTTATCCATCAGCATCCATAGCACAGCAATGTAATTTAGAAAGTAAAAGGAGTTTTGTACCGGTCAGTGGGACATTGTCCAATTTCAGCAGAATATAAATTATTCTTAACACTGCAGAATGAGTAACACGCACCAATTGGACACTAAAAATGTTAACAAAAGCTCTCCTAAGTATAAGAAACGGTTTCTCGTGCTTTGCAGAAATGAAAGGTTTCTTATCAATCGCCGTGAAGGAATTCCTTCAACACAGTCTTTCTTTCGTTTCATCTCCTTGTGGTTTATAGAGCATAAGCCGAGTCGCATTCCCTCTCCACGAAAGTTCATCAGAGGCATCTCTGTAGGTAATTACTCTTAATTACTGTCGATCTGGGCACAGAATTACCGAAGCAGATGGAAGGATTTCCTGATATGATGAGTAATAAGGGAGGGTTATGGCTGTAGTACTGCGTTCATTAAACGCACTTTTCGCTTTCTTGAAGCTTTGTTACTCATTTTGTGTGGGGTAATTGTCTACTTTGTTCAGGGTTATGGTTCATGGAACCGAACTGGATGAACCAATATCATAAGACTCAAAGTCATTATATTTACATACTAATTTTTTTATCATTAAGAACAAAGATATTTTATGATTGAAACACGCGTATGCTTTCTTGGTGAAGAAAAAATGTTCTACTTTGTTTGGGAGTATAGTTCATGGAACGGAACTAGATTTACCAATATCATGGGAATCACAATCATAATATTTATATTCTAATTTTTTCATTAAGAACAAAGATTTTATGACTAAAATACGTTTTGGAATTCTATGCGAGTTATACTGAAGCTGTTTTATTGCGTGCTGTTAAATATTTTTTTTAATAGCAGCTCATTATCTTAAGAATATTCAAGTATGGCATCTTTATGTTTATGAACAAAAGGTGCTGTTAGGTAATTGTTACCACCTATTACTTTTATTAAAGAAAGTCTTCACAACTCTGTTGTAATAGGTACCTAAGATATGAGCCGGATAGCGCAATTTTCCACGAATTTTTATTTTAATATTTTATAACTCGTTATCCAAGATTTCAGTGTTGATAACGCGTCACACGAGCAGAAGCATTTCATATTCGAATGATGGCCGGATAAATAATGTCAGTAAGTTTAATAATGTTTCTGCTTTGCTATATATATTAAATATATTGTCTATTAATAACAATGCTTAAATTGGACAACAACCCATCTCTTTCCATTTTCAGTTTTCTGTAAAAGAAAACTATTGAGGTGGCTATTTGTCTGTCCGTCCGCACTTTCTCTGTCCGCGCTCAAATCTTAAAAACTACTGAACCTAGAGGGCTGCAAATTGGTATATTGATCATCCACCCTCCAATCATCAGACACATCAAATTTCAGCCCTCCAACTTTAGTAGTTTTTATTTTATTTAAGGTTAAAGTTAGCCATAATCGTGCGTCTGGCACCGCTATAGGTGCCAACAACACAGGCCACCACCGGGCCGTGGCTGAAAGTTTGAAGGACCGCGGCTGAGAGATTCGTGGGCCGTGGCTGAGAGTTTCATACAGCATTATACGCTGTACAGAAAACTCGATTGCGCCGAAGAGACTTCGGCGCATTTTTTACTTGTTAATTTGTTACTGATAAAAGGGAATTGTTCACTCGTGTTTATATAACCATATTTACATCTGAGTCATGAGGTATAACATCCAACGTATCAACCCTTTTATAGAATTCGCGGAAGAAATATAATAACAGTTACTTTCCCTTTTTCAGTACCGAACCTTTGCAGTTTAAACTCATCATATTTCTCAGATCAAAGTTTACTTGCCTTCACAGAAGCATCAACCCTTTACAGTTCTCCTGCTGTCAATATAATAAGTATAACAGAGTCATTGCAAACTCTTCCTCATAGAATTACAAACGTTAACTTAATATATAACTCATAAAAGAAAGCTTCAATAAAATCGTAACTTGCAAACTGATACTTTTCAAACACAATTCGTGGAGGAAGCATAAACGAAAAGCACAAAGAATATACACTTGTAAGTATAAATGATTCGCAGAAAATACTTCAAAAAGCTTAAAAAAACACACGAAGCATTTTTGAATATTTTTGTTCAGTGTTGCAGCAGCGAGCTCCCCGCTTTTGAACCTGCATAAAAAATCACGTAATTATTTCATAAGTGAGAGGGATTATGAAAGACGTCGTCTTTGAAATATTTTAATTAAAATTATAGCTTCGAAAAAATTAGGAGTGAAATTATATGCAGAAATCGCGCTAATTGTCAGGAATTCCATCGACACATTTTCAAATTTTCATTATCTCATTCTGCATAAAAAAAGAAAAGAAATTATGGCTCCCACTTTTTAAAAGAGGAAGTTTTATTAGTTTAAGTATTTTTGCTAATGTGACGTCCTGATTTTATGAATGGCTGGTTCGTAAATAATTTCAGCTTTGTAAATATTCACTAATTGATAATACGAATATTAGAAATTTTACAGGAACAGTAGGCTACATGTTATACATATATATATATGTGTGTGCGAGTGGATATATATATATATATATATATATATATATATATATATATATATATATATATATATATATATATATATATATATATATATCTTGCATACGTGTGCAGGCCCGCGCGTGCGTTTGCGCGTGTGCAATAAAAAAATACGACCAACTAAAAAATTACGACACTGGAATAAATCGTTTTAATATTCCTACCTTGATAAAACTGCTGCATTACTCCCTTTACTATTCAGATTCCCTCTGATATGAAATATTATGAATTGTTTTAATTAAGGTTAATTTACTGATATTCCCGGCAGCCATGCCTATTCAACAATTACGGACGATTTGACCCCGTTTATTTGCAACTAAGCAATTTTCGAGTTGTAAGGAATTACACAAGTATCTAATTACAGACGTTTACGGTTAATTTAATTTCCATTACACCTGGAGATAAAGGTCAGGTAATTACGCATTACTTTTTGATCATTAAGATTGCTAAAAATCTTTACATTACCAAATATACGACACTGGTTTGCCAATAAGCTAGGTCATGCAACAATGGGTCTGGTTAGTACTTGTTCGGGTAACCGACTTTAAAAGGACAGATGCAGTCGATACGTAAGCCCACTGAACACCTAATGTGCAGCAGGGTATGAAGCCTGCAACCTCATCCCGATATGCGAATGGAAATGAAGTGTGGCACCAGGACCAAAGCCTTTAAGGAACTAGGTCACTGTTCGAATCCTGGCCGAGCAGAAGCACTTTTCAAATATAACTCCCTTTGGGTGTAGGTCATTCCCAAGGTGTAGTGAATTCCATATTAAACGATATTTGTGACTCAAGAAATTCGAGAATATAAAAATGTCAAGTGTGTATAAGAGATATATATATATATATATATATATATATATATATATATATATATATATATATATATATATATATATATATATAAATGTATATATACATATACTATATATATATATATATATATATATATATATATATATATATATATATATATATATATATACACTGCACTTCAAAGCTAAACAATGAACCTACTGAATTTCCTGGTTACCTTTTTGTTTGTTTCACAAGCAAAAATACATAAATAAAAATTCCGAGTAAACGTAGATGCAAAAAGGCGATCCAGAATCCATAACAAAAGGCGATAAATGCGGAATAAGGGAAAAAACATGAAAGCGAATAACCAGCAGAATTTGTTCTGACGAAATAATTGTCTGTTTTGCGAAGGAACATTATAGAAGAAGCAAAAAATAATTTGAGTTGGAGTGTTAATTTATTATTAGAAAATACTTTTATATTTTCTGTGCCATTTAATGCGTCAACTGAGACATCTTTTAAAACACTATGACGAATGGGAAACACAATAATGCTTATTACAACACCCAGTATTCAAGGAAACACTGTAGATAAAGCTTATAGGTTCTCTCTCTCTCTCTCTCTCTCTCTCTCTCTCTCTCTCTCTCTCTCTCTATATATATATATATATATATATATATATATATATATATATATATATATATACATATATATATATATATATATATATACAGTATATATATATATAATGTATGTATATATATATAATATATATATATATATATATATATATATATATATATATATATATATATATATATATATATATATATATATATATACACACACACACACCTTTACCACTCTCTCAATAACTGGACAGCCATTAGAATATATTTCCTTATTTTTACTGAGTAAAAGTCAGTAAAAAATACATATATATATTTAGGAGTGGGAGAGCGTCAATTGAAAACCATCTATTTACAGAAGTAGTAAACCCAACCATTAATCCTTCGACGTAGATAAGAACAAAACAAAAATAAAAAAAAACTCCCGTAAACCTAATATTACATTACTTCCGCGCCGAAAGCTTTTTCAAGAGCATCATTTTCTTTACGATACTCACAATACTGATACAGAAACACTGTGAAGAAGGAAGACTGAAATTAGAACGCTCAAATAGAGTCCTCCATGAATACTATATAATTCCTCCTCATATTTATTTCATGGCGCGTTTTCAGTCGCACCGGTCTAGTGTGCACATTTAGTATGCATTTTGTTTGCTCGGATGACAAATATTCCATGCTGAGCTCGCTTGGCCTGCGAGATCAGGGACTCATCATTTCTACATTTTCCTATTTCTCTCTCTCTCTCTCTATGGTTTTTTCCGCGGTCAGACTGGAGTAGACTGAAAAATTAAGGAGAATATAAATAAGAGCATTATATATTCGTATGGTCAGAGCCTAACATACTAACTAGAGTGAATAATGGACGAGGATATTATTCATTCGTATATGCAAATCGTACTAGGCTAGGTATTTTTCAATGTTGTTTCCATCTTTAATTTTATGATCTTTTTTTCTGATTTAGCTGGATAGCTTTAATTGTGACCATTATATACAAGTTGCATGGGAAACGTTAAAATAAATTTTAAAAATCGTAAATGTAGCAACGTGTACGGTAGATATAATCACTAACAGACCGCTTAATACTCAACTAAGTCAAAGTCTATTTTACATAAGCAAAGACAACGAAATGTAATATTAGCAATCTCAGTCATGTTTCTCCAACACTAGTGTAAATATATGGTAAAATAATATCGGTTTACTATTTAGGAAATTAGGTAAAGTTATTGTCAAAATTGGTCCAATGGGGATATCGTCAAGGAGTGGTATTGGTTCACGTTCATTTCTTTGACTTAGTCCTAATCTAGTATTTTATTTTAAGTGATAACACTAAATATCCTTTAAAGTCCGGGAAAACAAACGGTATAAATAAAGGTTTAATCTTATATACGTTAATTGCATTATGCATTCTTAGTAGTCAGTAAGATGAGAGATATCAACACATTTATAACACTTATAACTAGATAAGCGAAAACACCATTTTCATAGGGCCATGAACCTTCGTCGTCCTATTTCTGACTTTATGGCTTCAAAGGGACTTATTCTTTGATTTTCTAGTAAATCTTTTTGCTTTATTCCTTCCGGGAAAATTTAATACTCAATGTCTGCAAAATTTTTTAGAGGATTTGCAGTCTCAGCACCTCCGATTTATCCTTCAGATTTATAAGGAACTTGTTTGTCCCTGTATAGATTATTCTCCTAGCATCTAGGGAGGCTCTTCCCACGTTGATAGAATAAAAGAAAGGGCTCACCTAGTTCTTCAGTGGAGGGGTTGGTAGAGCTCTCGGCTAGTACGCTGTTGGCCCAGCGTTCGACTCTCCGACCGGCCAATGAAGAGTTAGAGGAATTTATTTCTGGTGATAGAAGCTCATTTCTCGTCATAATGGTTCGGATTCCACAATAAGCTGTAGGTCCCGTTACTAGGTAACCAGTTGGTTCTTAGCCACGTAAAATAAATCTAATCCTTCGGGCCAGCCCTAGGAGAGCTGCTAATCAGCTCAGTGGTCTGGTTAAACTAAGGTATACTTAACTTATGCACTTTCCTCCACAGATGTTCACGTGGGTTATCTGTCAGGTATTCTAGATTCTCCTTGGTAACCCATCCAGATGTTGATCAGACCCAAGATTACTCACTTCTTCCAGGATAGACAGTGAGAAAACCAGCGGAATGAATAAACTCTGAGTGAATAACGCATTTATCCATACTCAAAGTGGATCACATTAAAAAGTGAGTGAATGATATTATCTATACATACCCAAAGGTATATTAAGAATAAGATATGTTGGTGAATAACCTTGTGTTTAATATATATATATATATATATATATATATATATATATATATATATATATATATATATATATATATATATTATATGTGTGTGTGTGTGTGTGTGTAGAATCTACTGGTCAATTTTACCAGATACATATGTAATTGTAATACAGCCACAATGCCCTCTATATTTCTCGAATTCTTCGCTTTTTGGATACGCATGTACTACAAAGCCCAAGATCAAGTGCAAGGAATATGAAGAAAATTCTGATGTCCGGCAGCGGAAACGAACCCGGGTCCGCTAATCAGAACGAGGTGCCATTGTCGACCTGACCACGTGGTCAGCGAAGAATCGAGAAAGTTAAGCATTGGGCATTGTAATTATTATAATTATATATATATATATATATATATATATATATATATATATATATATATATATATACACATATATAATATATATATGCCGTGTGTATATTTATATACATATATCTATACCTTATATATATAAAAAGTGAATGTTTGTATGTTTGTGACCTATAGAAATCCAAACCGGTTGACCAATATAGGCAAACATTGGCACGTGGCCATCATTTGACCCAACTTAGATAATAGGATAGGTTTCAAACCCGTAACCCCTTTCTTTCCTCTTCCCCTTCCCCTTTCCCTTTTTAATTTACGTGGTAACCACTTGACCGATCTAGACAAAATTTGGCATGTGACCATCATTTGACCCAACTTAGATAATAGGATAGGTTTCAAACCCGTAACTCCTTTCCTCTCCTCGTCACCTTCCCCCTTCCCTTTGTAACTTATGTGGTAACCGTTTGACCAATCTAGACAAAATTTGGCACGAGACCCTCATTTGACCCAACTTAGATAATAGGGTATGTTTCAAACCTGTACCCCCTTCTCCCATCACGTGGCCATCATTTCACCCAACTTAGATAATAGGATAGGTTTCAAACCCATGCCACCTTCCCCTTCCCCTTTCCCCATCCCCCTTCCCTTTGTAACTTATGTGGTAAATAAACTCTATGGGTTTATCATACCTCATTTCATGTACCTGATACCATATTGATATATATTACTGAAAATGCTATTCTTTCCTACGATTAATAATTCTGTATCAAGGTTTGTGTTTAGATTTAGTGGGGGTGTGTTTTAGTTTACAGGGGTGCGTTTTAGGGTTTAGCAGGGGGTGTGTTTAGGTTTAGTGGGGGTTGTGCTTATGTTTAGTGGGGGTGTTTCAGTTAAGTAGCGGGTGCATTTAGGTTTAGTGGGGGTAAATGGGACAGTCACCACAGTAATGTCTGTATAAAATGGACAGTCACCACAGTAATGTCTGTATAAAATGGACAGTCACCACAGTAATACCTGGTTAAATGGGACAGTCACCACAGTAATGTTTGTATAAAATAGACAGTCACCACAGTAATACCTGGATAAAAGGAACAGTCACCACAGTAATATCTGGATAAAATAGACAGTCACTATAGTAATACCTGGATAAAAGCGACAGTCAGCCCAGTAATTCTTGGTTAAAATAGCACAATACAGTAATACCTGGATAAAGCGTGACAGTCAACCCAGTAATTCTTGGTTAAAAATAACACAGTACAGTAATACCTGGATAAATGGGGCAGTCATCGCAGTAATACCACCTGGATAAAAGGGACAGTCAGCACAGTAATACCTGGATAACTGGCACAGCCACCACAGTAATACCTGGACAAATGGAGCAGTCACCACAGAAACATCTGGATAAAATGGACAGCCACAACAATAATACCTGAATCGAAGGGACAGTCACCTCAGTAATACCTGGATAAAAGGGACAGACACTAAGTAATGTCTGGATAAAAGAGAACAGTCAGCAGGTAGTACCTGGATAAATGGGACAGTCAATGCAGTAATACTTGGTAAAATGAAAAGGTCATAAGAGTAATACCTGGATAAAAGGGACAGTTACCACAGTCACATCTGGATAAAAGGGACAGACACCACAGTAATAATTGGATAAATGGGATGGTCACTACAGTAATACATGGATAAAAGGAACAGTCACCACATTAATACCTGGATAAAAGGGACAGTCACCACTGTAATTCCTGGATAAAAGGGAGACAACATAGTAATACCTGGATAGATGGGACATTCACCACACTAATACGAGGATAAAAGGTACAGTCACCAGTGTAATATTTGGATAAAAGTGACAGTCAGCACAGTAATACTTGGATAAAAGGGACAGTCGGTACAGTAATAACTGGATAAATGGAACAGTCACTACACTAATGTCTGGATAAAAGGGACGGTAAGAACAGTAATACCTTGATAAATGGAACAGACAGTACAGTAATATCTGGATAAAAGCGACAGTCACCACCGCAATATCTGGATAAAAGGGACAGTCACTAAAGTAATAACTACATAAAATGGACAGTCATTACAGTAATACCTGGATAAAAGGCAGTCACCACAGTAATACGTGGATAAATGGGACAGTTACTATAGTAATATCTGGATAAATGGGACAATCAGCACAAGGAGGTGCAGAAAATTTTTTTTTAGTCCTTCAGAGTTTTCCCCGGTAGCACCGGTTTGGTCGGCTAGTATGTATGTATGTATGTATGTATGTATGTATGTACATGTATGTATGTATGTATATAGTATATATATATATATATATATATATATATATATATATATATATATATATATATATATATATATATATGCTATATATATATATAATCTGAAAATATTTGAGTGAAAAAAGTATTCATATTCAAAATGTATTATGAAAGAATTTGTGAGTGAATAACAAGGGAATACATATCCAAAAGTGTATTACAAAAAATTATATGAGAGCATAACCCACGCGTATATACACACAGCTATATTTCAAACGATATATCCCAGCTTTAAAAGAAAAAAAATGAAAAGACATAAATGAAAAATCACAGATATCAAAAAGAGGTTAGGGTGTAATTTAAAACGGATTTTGCCGTTTCTAAAAATGCGTCAGAAGAAATCGATGACTCAGTCCAATAAATCATTGGGAATTAGAAAGTAATGAAAAGGATATTTTCCAGCGTCCTGCGTTTTAGGAGAGAGAGAGAGAGAGAGAGAGAGAGAGAGAGAGAGGCGGGGGGGGGAGGTGAAGGACGATAGAAAAGTGTTTTCCTTGCCACTTTTGTTCAATTTTTTTTTTTTTTTTGTATGAAATACGTATCGAAAGAGAAGAGGGCTTTTATGAAATTCGTCTCTAAAGAGAAAATACCTTTCTTTAAAATTCGTCTGGAAAGAGAAAAATATTTCTTGTATGTCAGTGGTAGAATATTTTTTATGTTTCTTTCTGAATTCTTCTTTATTTTTTCCTCAAATAGGTATCAAATTATTGTTTAACAAATATGGTGGCAGGCGACAGATAACTACATTTTTTGTTAGTAAACATACAAGTTTTTGAAATATAATCTTTCTGACGCAATTTGTGCATATACTTAAAAATATTTCATTCCTATACAAACGGAAAGTAGATATTTTTGTTTTTAAAATTATTGTATCTCAGGTCAATATTGATATTTTAAAGTTAATCTACTGAGTTTCGAATTTTTTGAGCGCTGAACTTCCTAGGTAGACAATACTACAACAATGTTTCAAGATTCAAAGTCCAGGAGTCTGCTAAGCTACAGTTTTCCAAAGGAAGTCTCAAAATTATTTGAGAAAAGTTTGGACTGTAGACCAGAAGACCATCTTGCACTTTATCTGAGCATTGCCTGGGATAAGATAAAAAAAAATATATATTTTTCTAAAAATTAGCTTTAGCCAACCAACCACAACATTGTGATTATATGTTCTTTGAAACGCCAGCATGAAAGTCTTGTACGAATTTCTTGGATGTAATTAAGGACGATCCATCAAACATTAATTACCTTTGCTAATGAGGTAAGAAATCTAATGAAGTTTGGTGAAAGGAAAATTCATTCCTCCCAAGAGTGAAAGAAACAAAAGGAAAAATTATGCAGCAGCTGTTGAATGTTTTGTGGAAGTTTTGTAATTAAATTTGTCGTACAATCTTCGTGAGAATGATCAGGAGAAAATCCATAACTGATGTTAGATATCAAACGGTTTTATTATACATCATAATTAAAAGCCTGTGGTAGCTATTGCTATAGAGCGACATATTTTGAACTTTTCTAAAATTATTTGAAACATTTGTTTTCGCTACGACTGACAAGTTGCCTCATTCATTTCATCATGGATTATGTGGGATTAGCTCTGTAAGAAACGAAAAGAAATACCATTCTCTATGAAGCTGGTCCAAGAGGTCTAACATATGTGGTCTTGTTTTAATTATATACATACTTACATACACATACATATATATAAATACACACACCAACTGTATATGTATAAGGTGAATGTTTGTTTATGCGCTATAGAAATCCAAACCGCTAGACCGATGTAGACACTACTTGGCACGTGGCCATCATTTGACCCAACTTCGATAATAAGGTAGGTTTCAAACACGTACCCCAATTCCCCTTTCCCCTTCCCTTTGTAACTTATCTGGTAACCACTTGACCGAACTAGACAAAATTTGGCACGTGGCCATCACTTGACCCAATTTAGATAATAGGGTAGGTTTCAAACCCATAACCCCTTTCCCTTCCCACATCCCCCTTCCTCTTTCCCTTTGTAACTTATGTGGTAAACGCTTGACTGATCTACACAAAATTTGGCACGTGGCCATCATTTGACCCAACTTAAGTAACAGGGTAGGTTGCAAAAACGAACCCCTCCCCTTTCCCTTTGTAACTTATGTGATGTCTGCTTGACCGATCACGACAAAATTTTGCACGTGCCCATCATTTAACCCAAATTAGATAACAGGGTAGGTTTCAAACCCGTACCCCCTTCCCCTTCCTCTTCCCCATCCCCCTTATTCCTTCACTTTGTAACTTATGTGGTAAATAAAATCTAAGAGTTCATCATACCTCATTTCATGAACTCGATACCATAGAAACATATTATTGAACATACTTTCCTTTCCTGTGATTAATAATTCTATATCAAGGTTTGTGCTTAGGTTTAGTGGGGTATGTTTAGGTTTAGTGGGGATGTGTTTAGGCTTAGCAAGGGGTGTGCTTAGGTTTAGTGGGGGATGTGCTCAAATTTAGTGGGGGTGTTTCAGTTAAGTGGGGAGTTGTTTAGGTTTAGTGGGGGTTAATGGGGCAGTCACCATAGTAATGTCTGGATAAAATGGACAGCTCCACAGTAATACCTGGATAAAAGGTACAGACAGTTCAATAATACCTGTGGGACAGCCACCACAGTAATACCTGGATAAATGGGACAATCAGCACAGTAATACCTGGATAAATGGGACAATGAGCACAGTAATACTTGGATAAATGGGACACCACCACAGTAATGCCTTGATAAAAGGGACAGTCAGCACAGTAATACCTGGATAAAAGGGACAGGCAGTACAGTAATACCTGGATGAAAGGTACAGACAGAACAGTGATACCTGGATAAATGGGAAAGTCAGTAGAGTAATACCTGGATAAAAGGGACAGCCAGTGCAGTAATACCTGGATAAATGGGACAGTCACTACAGTAATAACTGGATAAAAGGGATAGTCAGTACAGTGATACCTGGACAAATGGGACAGTCAGTACAGTGACAGCTGATACCTGGATAAAAGGAACAGTCAGTATTGTACAGTAATACCGGGATAAAAGGGACAGTCACCACAGTGATACGTGGATAAATGGGACAGTTACTAAATTAATATTTGGATAAATGGGACAGTTAGTGCCGTAATTCCTGGATAAATGGGACAGTTACCACAGTAATACGTGGATAAATGGGACAGAACAGTAATATCCGGATAAAAGGGACAGTCAGCACAAGGAGGTGCAGGAAAAAAAATTTTTTTTTTTACCACTTTAGTTTTCATGGGCAGCGCCAGGTTGGTCAGCTTGTGTGTATAACATTATCTACATATATATACATATATATATTATATATCAGTGCTAATTAGAATAAATGTAGAAAATCAAATGTCCGCAGACAAATCTGGAAAACACCTTTAAAAGTCATCCTAAACGAAATCATTTTACTCAAGTATTCACGCGTAATAAAGGGAAAATTCCGGAGCCCTATATACACTCTTGCTAATAAACTTCATCAATAAACAGACATTCATTTGAATCTCATCCTGTGTCCTTCATGAACCCCAAAACGGCAGAAGCAGACGATCCTGCAGTGCTGCAGGACCCACGTTAATCCCAGGCCTTGGGAGTCTAGAACACCCTCCGTACTACAGGTGATTAATGGTTGTAGCGGGACCTTCCTAAATTGCCAACGTACCCCGGGCCGTAGAATGCTGCCATTCGCCTTTCTGAGGAGAGGCTCGTTCAGTGTGACGTCAAGATTAATTCACGCGCTTTGTTAGACGTGAAATGCAATATCACGCAACAATGTTATGCACAAAACTACGCAACAGTATTACGCAATAATTGTGAGCTTTCATGTCTCCGTTGTACAAAAATGTTTTTCTACTGACATACGAGTATAATTGTTTCGAAACTCGATTCTACGCTGATTTCCTCCCACGTGCCTTTCATTTCATTGAACATTCTGTCAGCTCTGCCATCAATTTTATTCCACAGTCCAGTGTTCTTCAATATCGTTGCTAAAGGTTTATCTTTTATTCCTGATAAAATGATGGATAATAAATGTTACAACTCAATGCGATGGTAAAAGAGATATGGCATCCTAATTTTCAGAATACGGAAGACAAATTGTAAGAAAACATTCAATTTTAAATGTCTTTAACTTTCATTACCGAGGTGAACAAAACGAAAATAAAAGAAACATCTGTAAATAATGTTCCCTTACATAATTATGGTTTCGGAAATATCAAGATTCTACTACTATGAATAAAACCAGTGTAATTAATACCACTTTACCTATTAATACTTTTTAACAATATTAACAGGTTACTAGAGTAATATCCTCAAAACTCTCGCTAGTCTAAATACGCAGTCGAGTCGTGAATGCGTATGTATACGCACGAATATTAGACGGCACCGTTTTATGCCGTCGTTCTTTTATGAGAGTTATCTCAGTCTCGCAACCTGATCCACTCAGGCGAGGCTGACGGGACCACCTAATGAACAAACTTCGGGATCATTGTTTGTGGTGGGATTGCCGAATACTTCGTTGCCGGTAGTACTTTTTTTTGTACATTTCCATTTACATTTTCTTCGAAATTTGTATTATGTTAGCTTTTATACAGTCTTCTGTCATTCTTTTATTTGTTTATGTCTGGTGATATTGTTTATACATGACACAAAATATAAGCAATTCCTTGCCTTGTAATTCTATTTTTAAGGAAAAGTCAATTTTATTTTTAAAGAAAATGTCATCCTTTTTTAAAGAAAAGGTCATTCTATTTTTTAAAAAAGGGTGATTCTGTTTTTATAGAAAAGGTGATTCTACTTTTTAAAGAAAATATCATTCTATTTTTAAAGAAAACGCGATAGTTTTTAAAGAAAAAATAATTCTTCTTTCAAAAACCGGCAATTCTAATTTTTAAAGTAGTTTTTCGTTTCTCAATTTTTCCATAGATTTCCTTTATTCACTTATAAATGACGACGGGAAAGCTCTCTAACTTTCTAAGGAAAAGCAAATGAATTTAGTTGATTATAAACATAGGTGACTACTATCCATTTCAGGGACCGCGAGTCATCCTTTTTCTCAAATATCTTTCAAACCAATTATTTGATCGAATTGGTACTTTTATATAGTGTACAAGACACCTCCCGCTAATTTTTCTTAATATAGTGCATTGTCAAATGGTTTTAGTTAAGACGTTTACTCCCTCTCCCTTCCCCTCCTCATCCCTCCCTCAACCAACTTTCCTGGTCTCCCAATCTCCGCCCCCCCCCCCCCGCCTTTCCTGTCCATGGGGATAGCGGACGTTCGATTGTGTAGGTTAGTCCTTCTGACTTATGCGACTTTGCCTTTAAAAGTCAAGAGTAAACGCCTTAACTAACACCATTTGACAATGTACTATATTACCAAAAATTAGCGGGAGGTGTCTTGTACTTCGCTGTGTCAAAGTACCATTTCGATCAAATAATTAGTTTGAAAGATATTCGAGAAAAACGATGACTCGCGGTCCCTGAAATGGATAGTAAGTTTGTCACGTTCTTCAGCGAGTTTTCATTTTGACAGGAGGGTGGTAAAGTAGGTTGTTATCCTCTAGTAACGATTTCTGATTGGCATGTAGGTGATTTCACTGAACCATTTGTCCAGGCATATGCTCTCTCTCTCTCTCTCTCTCTCTCTCTTTCTCTCTCTCTCTCTCTCTCTCTCTCTCTCTCTCTCTCTCTCTCTCTACTTAGAATAATGAATATGAGTTCCACAACCCAAAGAAAACTGACAACAGCTCCGTGCACTTGTTGGAACCATTTTGCTTGAACATACGTATTCTCTCTCTCTCTCTCTCTCTCTCTCTCTCTCTCTCTCTCTCTCTCTCTCTCTCTCTCTACTTAGAATTCTTTAACAAAGCTCCATAGACCGAAGAAAACTGACAGCAGCTCCGTGCACTTGTTGTAACCTTTTTGCTTGAACATATGTATTCTCTCTCTCTCACTCTCTCTCTCTCTCTCACTCTCTCTCTCTCTCTCTCTCTCATATGTATTCTCTCTCTCTCTCTCTCTCTCTCTCTCTCTCTCTCTCTCTACTTAGAATTCTTCAAGAAAGCTCCTTAGACCGAAGAAAACTGAGAGCAGCCCCGTGCACTGATTAGAGCGCAGTTTAACTAGAATTGTACACTAGCATATTAGCTCTAACGATGAATGAATAATTCAAATCATAATATCCCATTTATTATTTACAAATGACACTATTTTCTGCCTTATCTAATTAGATTCGAGTATTATGAAAGTTTAAAGACAGGAACGAATAAGAAAAATAAGCTAAATCACAACACCAAAAACTTTTAACTCATATCGAAAAGTACATCATATCCAAACAATATATCACGTAACCTTAAAACAACACTGAAACAATTAACAAAGGTGCTAAGCGAACGACAATGATTCTCAACCAATCATAAATGACAATAACCAAACCACTTGTAACTGATAATAATAACAATAAAATTAGATATAGTTGCAATACACTGATATGGAACAATTATAGTAGTCTTACCTAGAGGTTGCTGTTTTTCATTGGTAAATCTAGAAGTACTTATTACACTAACAAATCCAGGATTCACTCTTATTCCCCCTTTTATTTTTCTATGAAGTAAGCAAAGTATAAACAAAACAAGGACGATAGACATTTCAAGTAATGCTACGGACACCAAACTGCCCTCCATTAGCCAGAAGCCAAAACATAAGAGTTTATTTATACAAATAAATGTTGATATAATAGAATCATTACGTATACATATATATATATATATATATATATATATATATATATATATATACACATGTGTGTATTTATGTATGTGCATGTATATATGTATATATATATATATATATATATATATATATATATATATATATATATATATATATATATATATATATATATATATATATATATATATATATATATCTCAAAGTCGAAGGCGGTTGCTTTAAACCTGATGAACAGCACCGAGTTAAGGGAGAAGGAGAATTCCTTGTATTTCCTTTCAATGTACTTTATTGTGCTGATGTTTCAGGACCATGTGTCCCATTTTCAAAGTTATGAATTAAAAAGACAACAGAATTAAAAATAGACTCAGATTTTAAAACGAGAAAAAAGAAATTTTACATAAAAGTATAAAAGAAACATAACAGAAAGGAACAATGAATACCAAATAGTGCTGAAGGCAAAAGCTGAGTGACATTCAGGGTCCGTTTTGGTTCCAACGGAAACTCACGAGAGGTATAGAGGTGTTGACGTGGACTGAGTATTTAATTGGGGAACTAGTTGTTTAATAAAAAGAGATTCTAGTATTGACAGTTGGTGGTCATTCGGAGCTTTGTCTATTATTTTGAAATCCTTGTAATTGATATTATATTTGCATTTTTTCCCGTGATCTCTTGTGCATGAAAATTCGGGGTTTGATAATTTAGCACCCGTTCGGTAACTTACGCCATGATGAGAGTCTAATCTCACCTTCAACAACCTACGAGTGGAGCCCACGTACTTCCCCAGGTCACATCTGGGGCAATTAAACAGGTATATGACTCCCGAGGTCATCAAAGGGTGCAGACTTTCTTTATATTTAAACATAGACTTGATCGTCATTGGATTATTAGGTACTAGTTTCAATTCGACAGCCGGTAAATATTTGTTTATTATCTGTCGTAAATCTTCGTAAAAATGTTTATCGTAGATAAGCGGGACACTTGCATAGAAAGGTAGTTTAAATACTGTTGGTATTCTGAATTTTGGTTGAAAAATATTATTTTAAAATTTGCGCAAATGTTTGTAAAAGAGCTCAGATGGGAAACAGTTAACATCTGATTGGAATGGTTTTCACGAGGAAATTCTATATCTCCACCAATATTTTATTAATAACTGTTTCCCATCTGAGCTCTTACAAACATTTGTGAGAATTTTTAAATAATATTTTTCAACCAAAATTCAGAATACCTTACCAGTACCTAAACCAATTTTCTATTAAGTGTCCCGCTTTATCTACGATAAAACATTTTTACTGAAGATTTACGCCGACAGATAATAAACAAATACGAGATTACCGCGTGTCGAATTGAAACTAGTACCTAAATAATCCAATGACGATCAAGTCTATGTTTAAATATAAAGAAAGTCTGCACCCTTGATGACCTCGGGAGTCATATACTAGCTTAATTGCCCCAGATGTGACCTGGGGAAGCATGGGCTCCCATCAGAAGTTGTTGAAGGTGAGATTAGACTCTAATATGGCGTAAGTTACCGAACGGGTGCTAAATTATCAAACCCCCGAATTTTCATGCACAAGAGACCACGGAAAAATGCAGATATAATATCACTGGCAAGGATTTCAAAATAATAGGCAAACTGGAATGACCACCAACTGTCAATACTAGAATCTCTTTATTAAACAACTAGTTCCCCAATTAAATACTCAGTCCACGTCAACACCTCTATATCTCTTGGGTTTCCGTTGGAACCAAAACGGACCCTGAATGTCACTCAGCTTTTGCCTTCAGCACTATTTGGTATTTATTGTTCCTTTCTTCATGTTTTTTATACTTTTATGTAAAATTTCTTTTTCTCGTTTTAAAATCTGAGTCTATTTTTAATTCTGTTGTCTTTTTAATTTATAGCTTTGAAAATGGGACACATGGTCCTGAAACGTCAGCACAACAAACAATAAAGTACATTGAAAGGAAATACAAGGAATTCTCCTCCCCTAATCTCGATGTTATATATATATATATATATATATATATATATATATATATATATATATATATATATATATATATATATATTATATATACTTAAAAGGCCGATGGACAGACCCTTTCTAGGTCGGCCTGTGAGAAGGAAAGTGCAGATAACAAGGAGAAGGAAGGAAGGATGGACCTGTCTCTGAAAAGCAGAAACACAGATGCAGTGGGAAGAGAAATCCGGAGCAAGACAATGGGGCTAAAACGTACAATCAGAAGAAAGACTCGAATTTCAAATACATTTAAGACTGAAAATTTAGCTCTGAATTAGAAAAAATCAATTATAGTTATTGAAAATAAATATAACGATAATAAAACTTGAGACTGATTGGCCCTCGACATTCGAAAAATAAATTTGTGATGATTATGAAGCTGTAGACTTTGATTAACTATGGCTATTCGAAAAATAAAGTTGTGATGATTATGAAACTGTAGACTTAATTGAATATAGTCGTTCTAAAAATAAATTTATGATGATTATAAACTGAGGGACTACTGATTAGCTATAGCTATTTGAAAAATAAAGTTGTGGTGGTTATGAAATTTAAGATTTCTGGTAATTATAAAACTGGCGACCTACTATTAACAATAGCATTTCAAAAAATATATATTTTGCGATGATTATAAATATAAAAATGACGACTTAGTTATGTTTATTCTGAACTGTCAGTGCTGTAGGCACTGACATGTTGAAATCTCGTTTGTTCCAGACGAAATAAATTATTTTTCATCTAAAACCCTGCATCTATTTTCATGGAATCATCCAATAACTGAACTGAAGTGAATGATGATAATTCATATATATATATATATATATATATATATATATATATATATATATATATATATATATATATATATATGTATGTATGTATATATATGTATATATATATATATATATATATATATATATATATATATATATATATATATATATATATATATATATATATATATATTTCATCGACCACCGGGCGTTCTCAAATGATACAAAACGGTTACGAATTTATTGTCTGTTATGTATTCACATCAAAACGAATCACCTTTTTTTCATGACCATAAATCAAAAATAAAAACGGCGAGGGGATTTTTCCTGGCACCGGCTTCTGTTCACGTAATAAACAAGTCTCTTTTTAATGGGATGTTTTTCGCCGAGTTCGCTTCAAACAAATTTACGAATATGGGAATATCGACGCGTTCGTGGGTCGTGTAAGACAATAATCATTTGCGTTCGTGAGGCTCCGCAAATAATTGCCAATCACGGACCCCACCGCTGAAAGCTTCAAATATTATACAATGATATATGCAAATGCGATTCGCTCATCTGTTAATTAAAATCTCTGGTATTCTCGCCGCAGCTTTTTTTTTTTTTTTTAAATCGCGCCCAAATGGAACACGGTATTCCAAGCACGAGGAAATTATGATATACAGATCAGTAACTATCAAAACGAATGATGTGTTATGATTTTCTCACTGATTCGGTATTTATTTGTTTATCAGCCATCTCGTCTCTCTCTTCGTCTTATGTAAAGATGAGTTGCTGTTCGTCCTTTTCTACGGGTGTGGAAAGATATATGACAATACAATGTTAATATTTGCCTTTAACTCACTCAATTTTCTGCAGTTTTATGGTAAAAATATAAAAACAAAAACAAAAAGACTTCCGTGATTCTCATTTACTGCTGTTGTTATCTGTTTTCAGAGGATATATTGCATTATCCGCATCATTCTGAATGTCCAATATATACTTTTTAGAAATTATTTCATTTAACCGTATACAAATATTTTTATTCCAACTTGACGTTTTTGTTTCTCTTTATTTGTGTTTTTTTCTTCTTTTTTATTTTTCTGCAAAACCTTCAAGATAAAGTTCGTTATTTTACATGAGATCGTATTTTAAGTATTTTCCTATACAAATTAATATCATAAACGGAGAGGACGAAAAATGCTGCAAAGGTATGAGTTTTTTTTTTTTTTTTTTTTGCTTGGAAAATCGCACAAAAAGGGAAAAATGGTTTGAGGGAACGCTGAAAATATCCAACAAAAATAAAAGCAAGTGAAAGCTTATACACGAACACTTGTGACCTTGACGTCATCAGTACTTCAGATATTTGAAATCAGAATGAACATGAAGATGATGATGATAATGATGATCATTATTATTATTATTATTATTATTATTATTATTATTATTATTATTGCTACTATTATTATTATTATTATTATTATTATTATTATTATTATTATTATTATTATTATTATGAGGCTAATGTGCCCCTGGTAAAAGCAAGAAGGCAAATTACATGCCAAACTTTACCTCATGCCTTCTTTCATAAAAATCTTTTAATTAAGCTTCAAAGTAAAAGTGCTATGAAAAGTTCCGCACTCTTATTTGCTCTTATGAAATTACAAAATGTAATATAATGAAAATACTGTCAGCAATATACAGAAATGATTACTGTGACGTGTTCACCTTGTTCAAAGTTTTGTCCTTTGATCAGGAAAAGAACTGTGCTGACGTGAAAGTTTAACAATTATACTGTAAATGATAATCGCCTGATAGACTTCACAGTTAACCTTTCCCTGTTAACTGAAAATGAGCGTAACTCCAACATTTCTTAAGCTTTCCATGTATTGTTTGGATAATGCCTTTTAAGATGAAATAAAGTAAAACCTTGTTTTCTCAATAAACATACCAAAATTAATGTATTCAAAATATGAGTACTTTCTCAGATATTCATCAAATACTTTGGAAATACTATGCAGGATAAGTAACAGCTTTAGAACAATCAGCTGAATATGCTGCATGAAAGGTTAATGCTGAAAAGTGCTAATGAGGCCTGGCTGAACACACTGTAAATTTAAATCTTAACCTGAGACCAAGAGAAGTTTCGGCACAAATTTCTCACGCTGTTAGTAGAGCGCGCTTAGCTGCATCCTACGTTCACGAAATGAGCGTAACTCATGCAAAAGCCCGGAAATTATAGCGTAACTTTTAAAATGAGAGAAAGCTTAAAAAGAAAGAGAGTGAGGGAAAGAAAACTGGGTGTTGATAAAGAGAGGGAGGAAATTGTGATTTACAGATCTATATTTCTAGTTTAATGGCGACGCAGGGATATTAGTCTGTTGTTTATGGGGGATATGCAATTCGTTCAAAAGTGGCGTAACTTCACGTTCGTGACGTTTCAAACTGATGTTGTGTTGTTTCTAATGAGCCTTGATACACACACACACACACACACACACACACACGTACTTGCATACACGGAAATATACACGAGTAGCTAGATACAATCAGTTTTGTGTGTATTATTGTAAGAGCATCTTTCCTTCAAGGTTTGTGAAACATCGGTTACAAATAGCGATAATCTACAATTTTGCATTACACGAAAATGATCCATTTATATCTCTTACTTAAATCTTGAAGGACTTTTTTTTGTGTAAAAATAAAGAGGTTTATTTTTCAGCTAATCTAAATTCGTCATATTGTCTGTTTAATGATGATGGTTGGATTTTCTGAACATGCTGCGATAAAGCACCACTACTTAGTTTCGTAAGACATCAAAATTAGCACCCTATCGTGATGAGAATTATAACCACCAAGGAAGAGGAAGTAAAAATAATACTATTCGCACTATTGCGTTTGGTGTGGTCTGTTGCACACGAAGTTATCAGGGGGGCCAGTGACGCATGCTTCAGATATTGTGCTCTACCATTTGGGCATCGCATAACCTTTGGTCCAAAATGCGTATGTATGTATGTATGTATGTATATATATGTATATATGTATATATATGTATATATATATATATATACACACGTACACACACGCACACGTACACACACACATGTATATATAGTATACATAAATCTATGAAGTGTATGTGAAAATAATAAATCCCTCTCCCCGTGCATTATCAATTTTACGCACCGTGTGATTAACCGCTTTTTACGACTTTAGGAAATTCATTTGGCCTTTTGAAACAAAAGTTACGTGGCTGTATTTCGAGGAACGTTAAGCATAAACAAAGTGGGGGATTTTTATACAAAAGCTGCTCGTTCTCTCAACATGAAGTTAAATTCGACCTTTTTTTTACATTTTGTTTTGAAAACAGAAAGAGCGTTTAAAAACCTGATGCTTTTCATAGCCTCCCGTAATAATCACTTACATCAAACTGTGAGAGAGAGAGAGAGAGAGAGAGAGAGAGAGAGAGAGAGAGAGAGAGAGAGAGAGAGAGAGAGAGATTATATTATAAATACAATTAACGAATCTCTTAATTTCCCCGTCCTTAGCATATTGAGGAACAGAGTAAACTTTTGCCATAAAAAAATCGAACCTGTAAAGCTTTCGGCTATTTTCAGGCCCGATCTAAAGATTTTGAGCTTATTCAAATCTTCTACACTTCATTCCATTAAGGTAATGATGCGTGCTTCATATTTGCATAGCAATATCATTAGGAGAGCCATAATACTAGTTTGCAATTCATAATGACAGTTTGAGCACTACAGTGCGCAGCTGAAAAGCATTATAACTGGTTGTTGTACTGCCCATCTGATTTGCAATTAGAAATATGAAAGATACCTGTGTGCTGAAATATAAGCATAAACATATGGTGCGATCAGTTTTCTTCAAGATAATTATATTCTATGAGTTCAAAAATATTAAAATCAGTAGCAATACAGCGTTCTTGAAATAATTTCGGCCATAGCATCACCATATTACGAAACACTTCTACAGATGTTCGATGACAGTATAAGCAATGAAAATGGAGAATAATATGAACAAATTAAAAGATGGAGCCTGTTGTTGCAACAGTACGAGGCTTCCAATCAAGAATGAGTTTCAAGATGGTTTTATTCAGCCTTATCTTTGATCCTTACCTTTACTTCCTCAGTCCCTTTTGCATAGTGACAAAGTCTCCTATAGCACAAAATACAAAAGTTTTCCAACTCTTCACTGAATATTTTCCATAGTAATTTTGGGGGAAAATGGGTTACCTGAGAAGTCGGAATGAAAGGGGGTCCAGGTGTTTTGCAATCGACGCATGTTATTAAAGGACGTGACAGACAAGATTCTTGAGTATCGAAATGAACTGAAATTCATAACAAGTAAAAAATACGCCGAAGTTTCTTCGGCGCAATCGAGTTTTCTGCAAAGCTGTTACAGCGTATAATCAAGACCACCGAAAATAGATCTATCTTTCGGTGGTCTCGATACAATGCTGTATAAGTCGCGGCCCATGAAACTTTAACCACGGCGGGGTGGTGGCCAGTCTCATATCGTTGCCAGAAGCACTATTATGGATAACTTTAACCTTGAATAGAATAACTACTGAGGCCAGAGGGCTGTAATTTGGTGTTTGATGACTGGAGAGTGGATGATCAACATACAAATTTGCAGGCCTCTAGCCTCAGTAGTTTTCAAGATCTGAGAGCGGACAGAAAGAGCGAGGATAGAAAAAAGTGCGGACGGACAGAAAACTAAAAAAGTGGACGAGTTATATATCTCGAGGGCAAATGAAGTATTTGTTATATATATATATATATGTGTATTTATATATATATATATATATATATATATAATATATATATATATATATCATATATTATATATTATATATATATTATTATATATTATATGAGTGGGCAGTGTAATAAGGTGCCAAGCGCCGTTTTTTTAAAAATGATAAAACGCATTTAAAGTTTGCCAACTATGAAAACGCTTATAAAAGAAAAACCAGCCAAACGATTTCTATGAATCATACCTCATTTTAAAGGAAATTTATTCGCCTATTACATATGCAAAAATCATTATAGTATGTTTTGTCATTTAGCGGCCACAACCACAAAAAAGTGAGGTAATGTAAGATTGTAAAGTGTTAATGAACACAATGAAAAATGTTTTCATACGGCAATTAAAGCATGTTTTGTGAAAACAACCTAAAAATATTTATCCTAATAATGCTCTAAAATTATTATTATAACATATCTGAGTAAAATTTCCATGAAAATATTATAAAACAAAAACATCCTCCTACATCCACCCACGCACCTCCACTGGTTGCCGCTTGCCTCCCCTTTTTTATGACGAGTCTTATGATGTAGCAGTGAGAACTCGCTAAGGGCGAAATTTCCTTGTTTTGTGATGGATTTTCGAAACCTTTTGCCAGTAACATAAGGGGACAAAAGTGTGTGTACAGGATAGTGCTGTACTTTAGCTGCTCGCTCACAAAAAAACCAGTTCGGCTGCGGTGGCGCTTGCCACCTTGTTACGCTGCCCCTCATATATTATATATATACAAATATATATATATATATATATATATATATATATATATATATATATATATATATATATCTATATATATATATATATATATATTTATACATCCCCAGTCTTTTGTTATTATAATTATATACATATATATAGTAATATACCGTATATGTGTATATATATACATGGTATATACATATATATATGTATGTATGTATGTGTATATATATACATATATATATTATATATATACATAATTTTTATTATGACAAAAGAATGGGGATGTATTTTACCATCAACGAATTATGTTAATAATCAAAATAGTACTGCAAACGGACAGAAATTCGGATAAACAAGAAACGATATATATTTATGGAAGTTGAATAAGGCAGTGATTGAAATTATATCATAATGATAGGATTGACACTACCGTTTTCAGAGGATGTGTAATGACAAATTGCTTAAATGCAAATTAAATTTGTTGTATTCAAAGACTGAATAATATTTCAGGAAATGAATGAAGGTCAGTGGGACAAATTTGTGATCGCAATACAGGTAGAAATGTGTTTTCTATATGCATATGATTTCATTTATAAATTAAGGAAACATCTGCAAATTTCATGGGTATTTTAATAATCTTACCAAGATACAGAGAGGAACGGCAATTTCTCCCTTTTACAAAACCGTAATAGCAAAGCATTTTCGAATGCTATCATTAAAACAGAATAAATGTTTTAATTACTTAGGTATGTTAAAATTGTGAAGGCTTTGTATAGGCTTTGTATAGGCATAATATATATATATATATATATATATATATATATATATATATATATATATATATATATATATATATATATATATTTTTTTTTTTTTATATATATATATACTGTATACAAATACGTACATACATATATGTGTATATAATATATATATACATATATATATACACACACACATATATATACATATTATATATAAATATTATATATATATACACATACATACGTAATCTGAAGTAAATGCTTATCCTTCTTAGGACCTAAATACGAGAGCCCGAACCTCAGTCATCTAACCTTGTATGGGTTCGAAACCTTCCAGTAAAGTGGTGTCGTTCCCTTGCGATTCCAAGGCTTCCAGTGGAAATCACGTACAAATCAATAAGAATCAGATAACGTTAATACGATATCTTGGCCACTGTAATGCGTGGTACATGTATATGTGACAAACAGGATCCATAAATAAAATAATTCTTCAAAGTATGAGCATGCATAGAGTTATGTCAGTAGAAAAATTTTGACTTTGAGATCTTATGTAAGCCAGTATTAAAGTTGATGTCTTGTGCTGAAAAAAAAAAAAAAATATATATATATATATATATATATATATATATATATATATATATATATATATATATATATATATATATATATATATATTATATATATAATATATATATATATATGTATATATATATTTATATATAACTTATTTCCAGCCAATTGTTTTAAAGCATGAGTTATCATCAGTTAAAATAAAAAATAACAACACTAATTAATACATAGACTCGGTAAAATTACTAATGTTAAAATATAGACATTAAAACCGAAAGACGAAAGTTAAAAGCAACCTCACGCCTCAAGAAAAGAAAACTGAGTGACCAAGAAGGGCACAAAAAAGGATAGTCAGTCTTCCTCTGCCCCTCTGTTTATAGCTTAAGATGTTTCTTCGTCCTTTTTGTGTTCTTTTTGTGCCCTTCTTGGTCACTCAGTTTTCTTTTCTTGAGACGTTACGTTGCTTTTAACTTTTATCTTTCAGTTTTAATGTCTATATTTTAACATTGGTAATTTTACTGAGTCTTATGTATTGATCTTAATTGTTGTTATTTTTGTATTGTAGCCCTGATGGTGAAAGCCATGCTGGAAATAAAGTTGAATATGCATCACCTTATTGTGTTTTGTCTATCAAGTCAGATATCAAATTTCATATATCAATCCTGTTCCAACTGAAAAATTAACAAAAATAAACATTATTTAGAAATAATATATATATATATACACATATATATGATATATATATATATATATATATATATATATATATATATGATATAAATAAATATATTGCATTTTGTCTATCAAATCAGATATCAAATTTCATATATCAATTCTGTTCCGAACTGAAGGATTAATGCTTACTTCAGCATATTACACTACAAACATAAATAAACAATATTTTGAAATCTAGCACATCACTTTTATCTGATGACCTTCATCAGGAGCTTGCAACATCCACGAAAGTCGCTGATTAAACCCGTTCATTATGATCTCTGGAATGCTTCCCCTGGGCACGCTCAATAATATCCCCAGGGGAATCATTACCCAGTTTGGCAGAAACTCTAACAGACGATCTCCTTTGACCAAGCGAAACTTATATCGAGTTTCAGCGAAACATTTTGCATGAGAGCATTATGACTCGAGCTTAATGGCACCTTGAGAAGAGCCAATATACGAATCATTTTCAGGAAGGTGGGATTGGTCACCTGGGGGTGGTGGGGGTGGGGGAAGGGGGGAATGAGGTCCCCAAAGGGCCCCCAGAATTTGCATCTTTCTTCCCTGTATCTCTGCTGAATCTCATTACTGGAACTTTCTCAAAGATTCCGCAACTATATCGAGAATGTTTTCGGCCGTCCTTGGGGTTTGTCTTAATGACCCGGGCCAATGGCTAAAGTTGCCCAAACTGCAAATGGTGTTAGTGAAGCCTCCGCTGGGTATAATCCCTTCCCTTATCGTGCTTTTCTGGATGTCTGAAGATAAATTTACTCTAATGGAGGATTTGATCTTGCGGGAATCATAACTGTATTTGCTTAAGTTGTTTCTCCTTCATCATCATCATCATCATCATCATCATTATTATTATTATCGCTGTTTATTTCCGGACGCCCTCTCGTCTGCCCTTAATCAGGGCCATCAAGCTGGCACTTTGCACCCGCTCACCAATACCCTCGCCCCAACCCCATGTTTCTCTTTTATTGTTAGTTATGGCTAATAATTTTCTAGAACAACTTGCTGCTCTAAGTCGTAATTTTGAAAAGATATGCCCTTAATAACCTCCAAAATACTTAAAGAATTGTTAGAGTATGACTCAGTCAGCTTCTCTCCAAATTTCACACTTAATTATGAGCAATACAAAGCAAAGTTAGATCTCTGAAAGGAGAGAGCTCACTCTTTTCAACTGAGGTTAGACGTAATTCATTTCTAACTCTTGCCAGGTAGTTCTTTAGAAGATATATCTCTTTGCTTTGAGAATCCCTTAAATGTCACCAAGTCCTCTAGACGTAAAAATGTAGTATTAGTACTGTTCATCCAGAAATCTGTGCTTGCATCAAACTCATTTCGTCATCCAGCATCAGGTATTGTTTAAAACATATATATATATAATATATATATATATATATATATATATATATATATATATATATACTATATATATATATATGTATGTATGTATGTATGTATGTATGTATGTATGTATGTAATGTATATATACATATATATGAAATATATGCATATATATGTAACATATACAGTATATGTATATATATTTGTCGTGTGAACTAGAAAAATATTCCCCTTAATATTCACATCAAGGATAATCCGTTCTGTTACTAAGAAAGATACTTAGGCGTTTTCCTGTCCATCTTCTTTACACCTGAAAGTATTTACTGAAATCCCCAGAGACCTCTTCCTTTTTCTCTCTAATATTTCTGCGACTTTAAACTTTCTCCACAACTCTGATGCTTAAAAGGGTTTTGGAAATTCTTAGGCCTCAAACGGCA
>NC_089795.1:41007767-41050267 GCF_040412425.1 Macrobrachium rosenbergii
TTTGCAGACGCATTATCAGCTTCTGTTGCCGTCAAACAATGCATCTGAGCAAATTGGGTTTTGTTATGAAGCATGATTGCAGGTGGATTCATTACTCTGTCAGCTGGGTCTGTCGAAAAAAAAATATTGTTCGCACAATGGCGTTTAGCCCGGCGTGCCATTTCAGGTATAATTGTTCATGTAACAATTGTTCCTGATTAGTACTAGTTTGTCCTGTACGTTAGCTACTGCTCGGAAAGTTTACAGGACTGGAATTTTGTTTTCGTAAATGCGATTTATTGCACCGTTTACTGAGAAATGTCATTTTTCAATAAAACAGTTGATTTAAATCGTTCTGACAATTGTTGTGTTCGTAGGCTGAAGGCTTCACTGCCAGTCTTCACTATCAGTCTTTCATGTGTCAAGTCACCAAGCGCCTTGCTTATTCATTATTTTTTTTTATAAGAATGGAATTTCCTTCACATGAATACAACCTTCACATATTAAGAAAAACGGAGCAGTCCTCAACGTAAAGAGGTAATATAAATGAAGAAAAGCAGGAAATGTAGCCTTAATTCCTGTTCTGAAAATGATTTAACTGAAATTGCCGGAAGCATGACGCTAATTCTATTTCTAAATCGTGCAACTGCCAGGTTGCAGTAAGTATAACAGTGATAGCAAGACAAGTTAAGAATGTTTCTGTTCGTAATCATTCGTCGACACTTAGCAAAGATTACGGGAAATCTGGTTCTTCGATACTTCATATAGGTTACATAACGGTAGGACAACCGGAAATGAGTCGCTTTTATTACAAAAATTAATCCCCATAGTGGAGTAGTACCATCAGTTCACCTCACGCAGTGCACAGTAGGCATTACTTAAGGTTCTTTGCAGCGTCCCTTCGGCCCGCAACTGCAACTCATTTCATTTCTTTTACTGTACCTCCGTTTATATTATCCCTCTTTCTTCTTACTTTCCACCCTCTCCAAACAATTGTTTCATAGCGCAACTGCGAGGTCTTCCTCATGTTACACCTTTCAAACCTTCTTTACTCTCAATTTTCCTTTCACCGCTTAATGACCTCGCAGATCCCAGCGCTTGGCCTAAACTTTATATTCCAATTCCCAGAACGTAACAATTTCCATTTACAGCATAATTTTCAAGTCGTTTCAAACGTTTTCCATGTTTCAAAAGATGCTGAAGATGAAACTGAGGTAGAATCCCTGGAACCTGTGTATTTTCAAACATAACTGGTAATGTTTACTGTGAAAATGTCACTTTTCCATTCGGTAAGTTGTCGGATTTATACTTGACAATGCTTATGTAGTTTTGAGAAATTTTAAAAATGCTCAACAAGTACTGAAGCAGAGTCGCCTCGTGTCATATAAAGATATTTTCATATTCAAAAAAGTTTTAGGCTTCTAAATTCAATAAACGAACATGGTTGAGGATGAGTGCACTTTGATTTGGCCATAATACTTACAATCTAAAAACTGTTCGTGAATTATGCTTTTATTATCCTTGAACTTTTATGCATCGTGTTCATTGCAGTTGAATACGGACCTTCTCACATGTCATTGCCAGATTATTTCGAAATATCAGGAAGATTACATTTCTTGATAAAAAGGATTTTATTCCCGCTAATTACAATCATGTGGGGAGCACGTTAAATGTATTATGTAATTCTTTTATCTTCATTAAAGAAAAACCTGAAATAGTTGGAATATTAGTCTTTATTTACGCAATATATATCATCAGCTACTGGAGAAATCTATTCTTTTTACTGTTTTATTGAGAAACTGAATTTGCCTGATACACAAATGACATGATTAAAAAACCAACAATTAAGCCCCTTCGATGATTTTTAGAATCAGAGCTACATTTGATGTGGGAATTATTATCAAGAATAATAAATCTAATCTCAACCAAAGTATATATACAGTATATATAGTATATATATTTTATATATACACAGTATATATATATATATGTATGTATGTACATAATATATATAATATATATATACCTACATATATATGCATATATATACATATGTGTTTGTGTTCATACATACATGTGTGTGTATATATGATATAGATATATATATATATATATATATATATATATATATATATATATATATAATTTCTTATTTTTATTCATTAAAAAACCCTATGTTTCAAAAATCTTTAGGTACAGATAAAACTGTGAAATGCCATTTACCCCATCAGCATAAGTATTCCTAGTATCTCAATGCTGGGAACCATGCAGATGGGATTTAACTATGGAGAGAAGACAGCACCAAATTTTCAGGTTTCTCTGATGTCTGAATAAGTGTAATGTAGTTCATATTAAGATCCAGAATTCCATAAAAATTCCGTAATTCGTTTTATTTACGGAATTTACGGAGTCTCTAAAGTCGAAATTCTAACTCACAAAAATTCTTTTTAGATGATTATGGAGAATCAGTTTTTAAACGGTACAATAAAGAGAAACTAAGTGAAACAGGTTATGAACACGACCAGATGAACAAGCACGATAAAAAGGCAAAAATACGAGACAAGAACGTGTAAGGAGGAGAATATGTCCTCAATTGTTCAAAGGAAGACGAGACCGCAGAATGAAAATTCTCTTTAAAATGTACAAAGAGAAGATAATCTCTCAAGGAGACGAAGCGTTATGCAGGAATGAAAAGATTCTCTCTCTCTCTCTCTCTCTCTCTCTCTCTCTCTCTCCTTTTTTTCTCAGAGATTTAAGCCGCGTAATGAGAACTGTGAGCAAAAATACGTCCTTAGATCTTGAGTGAACACTTCTTCTCTAGCTGTCCATTCGCTCCCCAGTGGTACTGAGTTTTGCCCAATTTTTACTAAATAGAATACCCAGTAATGAGCTTTGTGAGTCAAAATGAGTCTGGCATTTTAAATGTGCTACAGTTACAAACGCGTTCGAACTTTTAAAATGCAAACCTCATGGGTTTAAGTATACCACAAATCCTTTTCGTTTTCTAGGGCTAACGAATATTACGTGAAGTGGGTTCTAGGTATGAATTGCATACTGTATGACATGTTCCTCAACTTAACGAAAACTAAGTAAAGTGGGTTCTGAGTATGGACTGCATATTGCATTACATTTTCATCAAATCATCAGCAGAGCTTCAATCAGTCATGAAGCAATAATTTGGCAGCCAGTATAATAAAATGATTCGTGATGAGTGACCAAATTTTTGCAATAGCATTTTTCCGTGAAGCTAATTTCATTTCTAGTAATATGATTTTTTTTCCTTTATTGCCATTTGAGCAAAATTAATAGACAAAAATATATGATGGACTTAATTTTAAACCTTACCACACACGTACCTGCAGTGTCATGTAGTTAAAGGATGCATAAATCTAAGAGTCTGCCGGAATGAACTGGAACAAGAATTTAAGGTAACATATTGCGTTAATTTTCAATCAATGAATATTAAAACTGTCTTTTTAGGTACTTCTAAATACAGAAATATCTAGGGAGTAGAGTAAATGAAGGTTACAAAGCTATACAACTAGTCTTAATGAGAGTGATAAGTTCATTGTTAAGTCTTTTGGCCACTTTAAATACGAAATGAGGAATACAACAAAGATATTCTGGAAAGTCGGAAATCGAACTTAATTTAGCAGATAAATATTTAATTCAGCTCATGCTTATGTTTTTAATGAAAGGTATTAGAAACATAGTTGGCTAAGTGGTTCAGTTCATTGCATATTGCCTGTTTTAATTATTAGTATTGTGTACGTGACTAGTAGATTCCAAAAACATATACACACACACACATGTATATGTATGTATGTATGTATGTATGTATGTATGTATGTATGTATGTATGTATGTATGTATGTATGTATATATATATATATATATATATTATATAATATATATATATATATATATATATATATATATATATATATATATATATATATATATATATATATGGATATAATGGTATAATTTGTAGTACTCGCGTAACAAGTTAAGGGATGCAGATTCGACCCCTGGCCGAGAACTGAAACGATCTTTTCAAGACGCACTGTACTTCTGTATATACAAAATTTTTTGTGATTTAATCACCGTCTGCACCTGTCATTTAATAGTCAACTGTGATAGGACCCACCCCACTCATATATAAAATAGTTAAATTTCATTTAAATACAGAAAAAGATACAACTGTTGAATGAGGAGCACAATGAAACACTCACACAAACGCTCTCTCTCTCTCTCTCTCTCTCTCTCTCTCTCTCTCTCTCTTCTCCTCTCCTTCCCTCTGTTTCTCCTTCCCTCTAGTTATTGAAATTTTATGCGTCACTTTCCCAGAATTCCCCCAGTTGGTCTTTTGCCAGTTCTCCCATTCACGTTTCCCCTTTCTCTCGTTTTCCCTCCTTTTTTTTCCTCCTCTGTCACAAGTTTTCGAATTTAGAAAGGGGCGTTTAATTATTCAGTGTTTTTTCCCTTGTGTTTTCGTTAATGGTATCTTTTGCAAGTGATTTTTAATTGTTTGTGCATGTTTTTCTCCCTATTTTTTTTATTGTGATTGCTTTTTATTGTAAATTTTTATCCTTTTTGTCTGTTGTATATTTCTTTATATTCTGAATAGTCATATATTGAAGGTAATGAAAAACAGATTCTGTTTGTTGTTTACAACAACATTTAAACATTTTGCGCTAGAAGACTGTATACTCATTATACATATGACCAAACACTATTAAAGGGCCCAGAGAGAGAGAGAGAGAGAGAGAGAGAGAGACTCTGTCCTTTGCAAGTGAACAATAACCCATTTTAAGTAGGCTAATTCGATTGCATTTGCCATTCCAAAATATATCTAAATAAAACAAAAAGGGATTGTTAAGCCAACTACCTTGTATGGAAGTAATGTGTAGATATTGAAAGAGAAGGAAAGAGGAAAAATGGTGGAAGTTCAGTAGATGAGCGGATTGTGTAATTGTGGAATGTATACAGGGTAAGAAGGACTGAAAGGGAGAGAAGTGTCGAGATTCCATGTTGATGGTTTGGTCATGTCGAGAGAATGGAGGAGAATAGTTTTGCGAAAAGAGATCAACAATATTCAGAACTTCTGAATGGAAGGAATAGAGAAAGACCTAAAAAGTGCTTAGCGAACGGTATGAGAGAAAGCAAGAAAGGTGAAAATGTGAATGGTTAGGGTAAGTAGATAGGCTCAACCCCTTCCCAATAATCCGTCTATTCAGGCTAATATTACGGAAGTTTTCTGCAGATGGTGGTCATGCTTGATTTATCAGTTTTACATATATACGTACGTACACACACACACACACACACACACATTATTGTCACACATTAGTATATATATATATATATATATATATATATATATATATATATATATATATATATATATATATATTTATACTAAAAGGAATAACAGCGTAAAACGTAATCTTCTCCTGGCAATCGGATGGAGTTTGGGACAATCTAGCAAATATTTCATAGCTCTAAAACAGAGAATCAGTAGAATTAAAGAAATAAAGCCTTTCAGGGAAGTCTTGGTAAAGAAATATTGTGTTATTATAAAAAGAAAACAGACAATCACCTCCCCACCAACTGGTTCTGCAAATCACACCCAGGAAAAAAACATCAGCGCGATGAGTTTGTGGTGCAGACGTGAGGTGATTTTTTCCCCTTTTACTGCCTTCATACAGAGATTGGACTTTTTTCACAGTTCTAGAATCCCTGGAATATGAAGAATTCCTTCCAGTTCCCTCCAGAAAACAAAAAAATAGGAAAATAAAAGGTATTTCCACCTCTGGTTACTGGGATGCGTTCCTGCCGTTTGAGACCTAAGAATTTCCAAAACCCTTTTAAGCATCAGAGTTGTGGAGAAAGTTTAAAGTCAAACAAATATTAAGAGAGAAAAAGGAAGAGGTCTCTGGAACTTTAAGTAAATACTTTCAGGTGTAAAGAAGATGGAAAGGAAAATGCCTAAGTATCTTTCTTAGTAACAGAACGGATTATCCTTGATGTGAATATTAAGAATATTTTTCTAGTTCACACGACAACATATATATATATATATATATATATATATATATATATATATATATATATATATATATATATATATATATATATATGCATGTACTGTATATATGTATATATGTATATATCTATTAAGATATGTATACATATATATATATACTTGTGACTCTTCTTATATATCTATATTTTTGTATACTTATGTATACATATATATATATAATTATATATATAAAATATATATAACATATATATATATATATATATATATATATATATGTATGTATATATACACATATATGCTTAGGAAGATTCACAAGGAAATGATGTTGACACCAACACAGATTTCTGGATGACCAATACAAATATTGCATTTTTTACGTCTTAAGACCCTGGTGGCATTTAAAGAATTCTCAAAACACTAATATATCTTCTAAACACTAGCTAGAAAAGAGTTGGAAATGAGTTATATTCAACCTCTGTTGAAAAATGTGAGCTCTTACCTTCAGACTTTCTAACTTTGCTTTCTACTGCTCATATTAAGGTGTGAAATAAGGAGAGTTGACTGAGATATACTTTGCAACAATTCCCTAAAGAATTTTGGAAGTTATTAAGAGCATATGTTCTCAAAACTATTTCACAGATGAGCAAGCTGTTCAAGAAAATTATAAGCTATAATTAAAAAGAAAAGCGTGGGGTTTCGGGGGGAGGGCACTGGAGAGGGGGGTGCCCAGCGCCAGAGTGATGACTATAACTAAGGGCAGATGAAAGCGCTTTCGGAAATAAACAAAGATGATGATGATGATGATGATGATGATGGAGAAACATCTTAAGCAAGTACAATTATGACTCCCACAAGATCAAATCCTCCATTAGAGAAAACTTGTCTTGAGACATCCAGAAAAGCACGATGAGGAAAGGGATTATACCCAGCGGAGGCTTCACTAACACCATTTGCAGTTTGGGCAACTTAGCCATTGGCCCCAATCATTAAGACAAACCCTAAGGACGGCCGAAAACATTCTCGATATAGTTGCGAATCTTTGAGAAAGTTCCAGTAATGAGATTCAGCAGAGACACAGGGAAGAAAGATGCAAATTCTGGGGCCCTTTGGGACCTCATTCCCCTTCCCCCACCCCCACCACCCCCAGGTGACCAATCCCACCTTCCTGAAATGATTCGTATATTGGCTCTTTCTCAAGGCCCATTAACTTTCGAGTCATAATGCTCTCATGCAAAATGTTTGCTGAAATTGATATAAGTTTTGCTTGGCAAAGGAGATCGTCTGTTAGAGACTCTGCCAAACTGGTACGATTCTGGGGTATGACTGCGTGGGAACATTCCAGATGTCATAATGAACGGGTTTAATCAGCGACTTTCGTGGATGTTGTAAACTCCTGATGAAGGTCATTAGACAAAAGCGATGTGCTAGATTTCAAAATATTGTTTATTTTTGTTTGTAGTGTAATATGCTGAAGTAAGCATTAATCCTTCAATTGAATAAAATTGATACATATATATATATATATATATATATATATATATATATATATATATATATATATATATATATATATATATATATGTATATATATATATATATATATATATATATATATATATATATATATAATATATATATATATATATATATGTGTGTGTGTGTATATATATTTTTATATATATGTATATATTTATATATGTAACTTATTTAGATATAATATATATATATATATATATATATATATATATATTATCAAAATTTTAATTTAAGGGAATTTTAGTTGAAATAATAAGTCCACCGTCCCAAGGGTTTTTAGACTGCGTTAGTGCGTCCTCAGTAGTCCTGATTCCTCGTCCGTCGCTGGTTCGACCCCACGGGACGGTGGACTTATTATCAACTAAAAATTCCCCTTCGGTAACATATATGAAAATATATTATTTCCGGGAGGTAGAGCGAATTGATATTAAAGGACGTTTGTAGCTTTCTGATTGTATATGAATCACGGTGATGATAAATAGTCATATATATAATATAAATATATATATATATATATATATATATATATATATATATATATATATATATATATATATATATATATATATATATATATATATATATATATATATATGGTATATATTTAGTCCAACAGCATAGTTCAACTTTAAGATTGGCTCACAAAACATTTCGAAATCACCATTTGTCAATTGACAAAACTCTATGTGCCTACTTGTTCTTTGAAGACTTATTTAATTTACAGATCCTGTTTGTCACATGTATAGGTATCAAGCATTATAATGCCCGCGATATCCTGGTAACGTTGTCTAATTCTTATCGATTTACATGTGCTTTCCACTGGAAGCCTTGGAATCCCAAGGGAATGAAAGGAACGCCACTACTTCACTGGGGTCACAACCTTCTAGTGCTTACGGAAACTAAGTAGACTAAAGTGTGTTCTGCGTATGAACTGCATACTATATTACATTTTCATCAAATCATAAGCAGAGCTTTAATCCCTCGTGAAAAAATCATTTGACACCCAAGACCATAAAATGGTTCGCGATGAGTGACCTAATTTTTTTTCATAAAATTTTGCGCGAAGATAATTTCATTTCTGGTGATACGATTTTTTTTCCTTACAATATCATTTGATTGAATTAATGTACTGGAAGAAATGAAGAAACTAATTTTAGACCTTACCACCCACATGCCTGCAGTGTCATTTAGTTAAAAGATCCATAAATCTACGAGTCTACTGGAATGAATCAGAGCAAAATTTTATATGACTTTTGACATTTCTTGAACGAGTGAATAATGTGGAAATGTAACTGGATGTTGTCGGTCACATGTAAAGCGATTATTCTTTTCATGCTCTAACCTTTTTACCATATGGGAGAATTACGCAAATAGACGGTTATGTCTGACACGTTTAAGTAAATAAGAATCCGAAAGTGTCAGTCCTTTTTCAGTTGGAGCGAATTTGTGTTGCAAAATAAACGAAATAAACAACGATACAAGCTGATAACGTCGGGAAAGAAATGTACGTGAAAAAAAAATCATATTTCCCATATCAGCTAATGAACGCAACGTTTATCAACATAACGAAGAAAGATTTTCGCCTCATCTCCTGTGGGAAGTCTTTGCGATAATGATGTCATTCTGTTACCGAATAAAAGTGCTGACTATTGGGAAGGGCAAATGAAAACATCTTAGTGGCCTCTCTCTCTCTCTCTCTCTCTCTCTCTCTCTCTCTCAGCTCAGAAAACTAATGAGGCTGGCATGGGATTTTAATAATTATAACTGGATTTTCAATTATGCTTTTAATGGGAAAATGAGCTTTGCTTTGCGCTTATAGGACTTATATTTCTGCGTTGTGCTGCAAAAGTTACCTTCGCTCTTTCATACGTATGAGATTAAATTTACTGTACGTGAGGCTATTTGATATCAAGCACAGGCGAAAGCTATGAAATGTGTTGGATGTGTATATATGTATACATATTTCTATATATACAGATATATAAACACAAACATACAAACACACACACATATATATATATGTTTGGGTATGTATACCTATATACGTACATACATACATATATATATACATATATGTGTATGTGTGCATATAATGTTTGTGTGTGTGTGTGTGTGTGTGTGTGTGTGTGTGTGTGTGTGTGTGTGTGTGTGTGTGTGTGTGTGTGTGTAAGGCTATCTGAAGCCAAGTCAAGGCGAAAGCATAAAGAATATACAATTTGTGATAGTCTCCTTTTCTTAATTTTATACGTATACATATATACATATGTGTATCTTTATGCATATATAGGCTATACGTCTGTGTGTATAAACTGTACATATATATATATATATATATATATATATATATATATATATATATATATATATATATATATATATATATATATATTATATAATATATATATATATAGTATATATATATATACACATTATACAAAGACACATATATGTACAGTTTATACACACAGACACACATATACATAAAGACACACACACACACATATATATATATATATATATATATATAATAATTTAAAATTAAGAATAGAGACTTTATCACAAATTGTTTCTCAATCCTTAGCTTTAATCTATCTGATTATAGTAAAACAGACCAGAAACATATTTTGTACTGAAAAGTTTTTGCTAAGGTAATCACGAAAGGTGTCATATATATATATATATATATATATATATATATATATATATATATATATATATATATATATATATATATATATGAATATATATATATGCATACATATATATATATATATATATATATATATGAATACATACATACATAAATACATTTTATAGTATATATGATGAAAAACTTCTTAGGGTAAAGTGTCCTTTTCCGCTTCAAGTTACTTACATATGTATGCCTCAACTCAAAATGCTCCGTTCTATTGCTAACTGTGGTTTCGGAACCACAAAATAATACTTCGAAAAAGCAAACACTTCAGTCGAAATGAAGCTTTGCGTTCGAAAAATACGCAGCCTATCTCGGAAGCTTAAATTAGTTTTTCAAAGACAAAACATTTTAATCCGAATAAAAATCCCGGGATTTGAAATATACAGTGGATGGCCTCTCGGGCTTCCATTTAATAATAGCCTTTTTCCCATTACTATCATGTCATATATTTTTCCCTCTTTTGTGTTGGTGATATTTTTAGATGCGCCAGAAAGATAGTTGTCGACTGAAATATGCGGCAATATTACGCTTGTCGGGATGCGTGGAAATTTGCTCATACAGTGGCTCTAAATTGCACATCATTTACATATATATATATATATATATATATATATATATATATATATATATATATATATATATATATTATATATTTTATATATATTATTAAAGAACTTTTATACTCTCTGAACTTTTATAATCCCGGAAAGAACTGAAGAGGATGAACTTATATATATATATATATATATATATATATATATATATATATATATATATATATATATATATATATATATATACATATATATATATATGTGTGTGTGCGTTTGTGTGTGTGTTGATATTATAATTTTTATATTCCCGTTATCGCAATCCCAGAAAGAACCGAAGAGGAATTTTCCAAGACAAAGAAAAGTAAGCGTGAATATCCTATGAACAATGAAAAAGATTTTGTAAAATTTCCTTCATTTCAAAATTACAGCAATTCATAGCGGGCGAGGAAAATCAAATTGAAAAAATAAATGAATGCATCTTAAAGTCTGACAACTGAGTAAATTACATGCTGAAGGAATTCTCACAATGAACATACTTTCCCCTCGAAAGCTCCGAAAAAAAAAAACCCTATTATCAATTCTGATGGAAAAATACATTTAAGCGCAAAGGAATTACTTTCCCCTAAAATAGGCTTACGTTGCAGAACAAAAGGTCAAAAACTGTCACTTCCGCAGCCTCACGCAAACGCGATAGCCTCCCTGCCGGGATAAATGCATTTCTGGAAAGCTCTGTCGATGCACGAAAATATCGGAATGATGTCAACAAAATTGTTTGAAAGGACGCGGAGGTAATTAGGTTTGTTTAGCCAGTCGTTTTTTAAATGAATCTCAGTTTATATGCAATTTGCAATAGCTGTGAGCTTTCAAGGTCATTAACTGTTGAAAATAAGATCTTTTAGTTTAGAAATATGAGTGTGACTTTCTGCTGAAGACTGAAAGACAGATTTACTTGCTATATTACCCGCTCTGCATTTCATTAAGAGATGTTGAGATAATTATGGACATTTTGCTTTTTTATGTTTTTGTTAATTAACACAGATTGATTCTTACAAATGAGACTTTTTTACTTTTTAATTTTATTTATGTATTTCTTATTCTTGGTTTTTCGTACAATGGTATCCAAGATTTTAAGAGGTGAAGAGGTAAAAAATCCATATCCTGAAAAAATACAAAAGATACCTAACCGCTCCTGTGAACTGATATCAATCGTTCTAACAGCCAAATTACTTGTAAAGTCACTTAACAAGTATAAGGTGGCTTATACTTGCAAAGTGACTTTATAAGTTAAAAAGAGTTGCTAATAAGGAAAGGAAATTGGCATTCAACCAGGACTAGAAGTTGAATATCTTGGTCTGCAGTTAGCCCATTCCCAAATCTTTATGACTTATCTTCAAAGCTTTATATATGAGCATTGACACTATATCCTTACAGACATCACTTATATACATGTATATATACGTAAGTATATATATAATATATATATATACTGTATATATATATATACATACATATATATATACATATATAAATATGTGTATGTATATATAGTTGGGAGCGTAACTCATGCCAAATCTGTTCTTTGTCTCTCCTCACATGTAAACACATTTTTAAAGGAACATAATGAAATGAGAAACAAGAGGATATGAAGATGATCAGAGCAAAAGTCGACTTCAAAAAGCAAAGCGTATTTTTCTCGACAGACACAAAAGTCAAGTTCATTAGCAAATGCCTTTGAGGCTTCCACGCAGGAATTTGAGGCAACTAATTTCTCTCGTGTTATCTCCGGAGAACATGTTTTCATGCTCATTCCTCTCTTCACCCCGAGACAAACATGTTTCTGCTACAAATAAAACGTTCTGTGATTTTTAAGACCATTTTTATTTAAGATGTTCAGTAAGAGTAAAAGTGGTATGTTACTGAATACCATTTGAATAATTGTGTCGAGTCTGCTGTTATGAAATGGTTCTTAGATACATAATTTGCAAGGTCTAAGCTCAGTGGCTTATACAGTATACTTGCCCTTGAAGGAAATTCTGTTCATATCAGCATCTGATATGTAAAATATTCACGAATGAAATGCACTCACACCAAAAGATGTTCTCTTTATTATTATTGCAATTTGTCATTGATAACACATTTGAATAGCAAAGTAATTCGACCCAAGTTAAAAATGGGCTTTACATTTCTTATGATATCTGTCATTTACAAAATACCGTACCTAACCTGTGAGCTTAATTAAGAACTGGATAAACAGAGGAAATTCTAACTTTTCCCGACGTACATTCTCTAATAATATTGCATAAGACCTCTCAGATCAGAAAATAAGGAAGATGGCTTTGAGTAAGCTTACATGAAATATAAACGAATAAAGAGGCAATAAAGTCACCTCACTATTGCAGAAGTCTTTCAAAATTGAAACGGACGCAGGAGGGATCGAAGCTGTCTTGAAAATATTCTGTAATCTTCGATTTTTTGGTTTTATTGTACGTTTCACAATTCGATACTGAACTTCTGGCCACCGTCAAGGGAGGTCTGTATTTGATGAGGTAGTTTAGTAGTTGTGTAGGTAAAAATATTGGCCATTAAAGAGTTAAAAATTAATACTGGCTATTAAGGATTAAACAAAAAATATTGACTATTAAAGAGTCAAACAAATAATATTGGCTATTAAAGATAACACAGAAAATATTAGCTATTAAAGAATCAGGCAAATAATATTGGCTATTAGAATTAAAACAAAAACAGAGTCCAATCAATTATTCTGATAAAAACGAAAAAGTTATTAAGCCTGTCAAATCAATAAGACGTAATTGATCAGCATTTAAATATGAAGGCTGGATAAAAGTTTATTTCTTGCTCTTGCATTTTATTTCGTTTGAACGAACCAAAAAACACTGAAAAAATATGAATAATTTATAAAATCTGGAAAGCACGAATAATCACTGATCAACGCAAAAAATATAAGTATTTTCCAAAATACGAAGATGGAAAAAATGACAGTAAATGTATGACTATATAGTAAAGAAAGGAAAGAAAGTGTCTATCCTATGTTCTGCGCCTGAGTCGTGGTTGTATATTTGTGTCAAAGTTTCTGGGTAATTACAGAAATATTAATTTAATCCAGAAACTGAAAGAAATCTTTTTCCTCCGCAACTCCAGTGTTAATTTTCATAAATGTATATTTGAGTGAAGCATACGCCACCTGTTGACAATAATAAAAAAAAAATGTTCCAATCATGCTCTTGATTTCTCAAGAGTCAAAACAACTTCAAGGCCATACGAAACTTAATACTTGAGCGAAATGAGTTTCCATGATTGCTTCTTAACAACAGGTCGCAGACAAATAAGAATGTTGTCACTGTAATAGGAAGACCACACTCCGGCGCGTTATAAAACTCGAGTTTATTTTTTCATGAGAAATCATTTTATTGAATCTGCAATGGGTTCTTCGGTTTTCTTTCTATCTTTATTCCAATGTTCAGCTGAAACCCCGTATGAACAGAGTCAATAGACTACAAACCCAAGAGAGACAAGTTACAGCAAAAGGTGATCAAAAATAAATATGAATTCAGCAGCAGAGAGCAGGAATGAACTTGCTCCTCGCTTAAACATCTGGAGAGCAGAAGATTCCACAACTGCACTCGATAAACTATTACACATTTTTGCTGTAGCCAAGATAAAGCTCCTAGTAATATAAGAAATACAAATCTTAAACTTCCATAATGTCCGCAAGCGAGATAATAAAACTGAGTCTCAAATCGTTTTGCATATGCTGTCTCTGGTATCTTCTAAGCTTGTTGTCCCTAGTTGGGTCCTCTTTCTATCTATCTTCTTTCTCTTCTCTCTCTATATATATATATATATATATATATATATATATATATATATATAGAGAGAGAGAGAGAGAGAGAGAGAGAGAGAGAGAGAGAGAGAGAGAGAGAGAGAGAGAGAGAGAGAGCATGCAACTGAATTCATTCTGATTTCACCCGAGTTAGTTTTTCTTGAACTCTCAACTCACTCTATTTTACATATTCTGAAATATGAAAAATGAAATACACTGAAGCACCTCTTATCTGACGTTTACAGAATATTACAATCCATCTTAACCCCTCCAGTCAAACACCCCAATATCTCGTACCGGTCCTCATTCTCGAGGAGCGAGTGATGGCCAGCCCAAATTCACTCTCATAGAGCTCGATGGTGTAGATTTATCTTTGCAATATTGAATTCCACTCAAAAAATACGAGGACGGATATATGGGCTCATACATGATATAGTGGCGAGCAGAATTTTTTTTTCTCTCTCTGCAAGTAAATCATACTGGCAAGCAGAATTTTTTTTTTTTGGTACACGTGTATGATGTATTTGATAAATTGGCAAGGGTTTTTTTTTTTGAGAATCTTTCAATCAACTTATTTTGTGTCTGATAATTACTGAAGCAAGTTATAACTATAAATAGCGTTTTAAAGCCATTAGTGACACTAAATTTGATACTACATTCTCGCGAGACGAAATGAAAACCGTCTCCGACTGATAATTACATTCAGTAAAAAGACCTTCCATAACAATAACAGAGACATTCTTCTCCTTCTAAAGCATCATTGTTGTTCTCATTTAATTCTAGAACGTTCTCTGACGTCACAGCATACGAAAATAGTTTTGATGGACATGAGAATGTAATGGAAACGAAAGATCATATGACAATCGACTTTTCAGCCCTCATGTCGCAGAGGAAATCAAATATCTTCCTTTATGGCACAAAAGGAATGTGGGGTGCCTCTGCAGTAAAGATACAATGTTACGTTCTTTGTCCACGAGTGCATTCCCCGAGATGCAATGCCATTCCGCTATCTTCTCTACGGGGGAATTCAACTGCTAAATCAACCGAATATATCTTTTAACCATATGATTCAACGAAGTCTGTCATTAGAGATTTAGTTATTGAAAATAAATGACGTCATTAATAATCATAAATCTTTCCTTCGTCTAACCATGATGTTCATGGGAAGAAGATGATTATCCCCTGAATAATGTGAGCACATGCTGATTAAAATGAAGGTAAGGTAAATATCGTATTCAGATTTCACCGTACCATTGATATACTCACGTATTAACTAACCAGAGTGAAATTACACAAAAGCCTGCAGAGAGAGAGAGAGAGAGAGAGAGAGAGAGGTAATACATTACCCTCTAGGTAAGAGGGATAAAGACACAGTCTAGCACACAGCTGTATGTAATCCTTATTCTACCTGCTGAAATACAGCTCTCATAATTAAGGGTTGCTTCATCTCTTCTCTACCTCCTCGGCTGGATTGCATCAAAGGCAAATCTCACCTTCACTTCATCTCTTTTATTGTAGTTGTAGCACCAGATAATTTAGAGAGAGTACATTACAATATACAATTCAGGGCGCAGGCCAAGCGCTGGGACCTACGAGGTCATTTAGCGCCAAAAGGAAAACTGGGAGTAAAAGGTTACAAAGGTGTAACAGGATAACCTCGCAGTTGCACTATGAAACAACTGTTACAAGAGGGTGGAAAGTAAGATGGAAGAAAGAATATGAAAGGAGGTACAGTAAGAGGGATGAAAGGCGTTGCAGCTAGGGGCCGAAGGGACGCTGCAAAGAACCTGAAATAATGCCTAAACTGCACTGCGTGTGAGGTGCATTGAAGGCACTACTCCACTACGGTAACCATATAATTTACGATCAATCAATCCGTCTTGAAATTTTTTTCCTGCTCCAAGGTGGCTCCTCGGTCTATCTCCTCTACAGGTGCGGTTTTGGTCAGTGTTCCTACGCTCGAGGGCAAAGTTCCTCTTTGTAAAACCTGTCAGGCCGCCTCTTCTCACAATTGCACCATGGAAATCGGTAATAAGTGCCAAGCTTAGGAATTCTCTTTCTGTTTCTACGTTCTTTGATTCGTATTCTTTTTTTTTTTTTTGAAGAAACGCGTCCATTACTTCCTTCGAGGATAAATTCCATTCTTCTTCTCTCTATCTTATTTTTCCCATTTTGTTTTATTCAAGCCTGGCCTAAATAAGACCTTTCTTTGTTAGTAGTTATATATATATATATATATATATATATATATATATATATATATATATATATATAGAGAGAGAGAGAGAGAGAGAGAGAGAGAGAGAGAGAGAGAGAGAGAGAGATATCTTCCTGAATCTGAAACTTATCCGAAAGCATGACTTTCCAAAATGAAAGCTTAAGAAGAGCAACTTAATACTTAAACGACACTAAATAACAGATGAAAAAAAAAGGTTGCGTACAAGAGAAAAAAAATATGTCCATTTTAAGAAAGCTTTCAATCAAAACAACCCCTTCCTCTCAAGCGACGTCATAACTCCAGGTATAAAGCCAACTGGAATTGGAATATAAAATTTAGGCCAAGGGTCATTCAGCGCTGAAAGGGAAATCGAAATTAAAGGTTTCAAAGATGTAACAGGTGGAAAGCCTCGCAATTGCAAATAAGATGGAAGAGATATAATATGAACGGGTGGAAAGTAAGATGGAAGAAAGATAATATGAACGGAGGGGCAGTAAAAGGAATGAAATGGGCTGCAGGTATAAAGCCAAGACCGCTCTATTTATAGAAACATCCCACCAAAATCTGACGCCGCCCTATTAAAAGATAAAAACGATAACCAATTCCAAAACATTCCATTGACGACGCTCCGAGCTGCTGCTGGTATGACTAAACTTTGGGCCGTTATCCAATAGGCAGCAACTTCAACGGTAACAAAGTTCGCACGCTCATAGCTGATGCTGCTGCTGTTGCTGCTGCTCCTGCTGCTTGTGCTTGTGCTTGCGCTTTGCATCTTGCAAACGATAACAACGAAGTATTTGACCCGAAGGTTCGGTCGCGAAAAATCGGTTCGGCGTGTTTTGGGTCCTGATATTAAATGGGGAGAGTTAGGCGTTTGATATTAAAATGGGGAGAACTAGCAGTTTTTTTTATTTGACTGAAGCTATAAACTTTATTAACAACATAACTTTTCTGTGCCTCTCTCTCTTACACACAACGAATATCATCATTTTTAAAGACATATATATTCCATGCTGTCGAATGCTGACAGACATGCATTGAAGTAAATTACCGATTGATTTGTGGCAATTAAAACCGGTGTCATAACATCTAGGTTACTGACGCCATAATAAAATTAAACAGGAAACTAAAACGATAGTTTAAAAGGAGTTTCATATAAGAAGTATCTAGAAATACATATATATACTAATCATGTCTGTAAATACATATAAACTATACATACACACAAAAATGCTCAATATGATCTAAATAAATGAAAGCTATACAAAAATAAACATCTGTTAAAGTAAAGGAGAATCGTGTTTTGTAAGCTACAGAACCTAAAAAGGATCAGTACTCACCGTCGTGGATGGGACTAACGTCTTGCAGCGGAAAAAACTCTAACTCAGTTACCCAGCGGTCCTATTCCAAGGACTGACCTACGAAGGGGTGAAAATACATAGATTTACAAATCTCGATCGTAAGGTTATAAAGGTTATCAATTCACTTGCATTATATATATATATATATATATTTAGAAATCTCGATCAAAGGTTATAAAGGTTATCAATTCACACTTGCATTATATATATATATATATATATATATATATATATATATATATATATATATATATATATATATATACATATACATACACAAATATATATATATATATATATATATATATATATATATATATATATATATATATATAAATATATATATATATATATATATATATATATATATATATATATATATATATATATATAATATATATATATATACCCTCAGCATTGCCCGGGAATACTCTGAATGACAGTCTTAGAAAGGAAGTAAAACATGGTGTGGTTTTGATTAACATGTCCCTGATAAGCCAAACAAAACCATCCCCTAAACCCAAAACACACCCCACTAAAACCTAAACACAAACCCCTACTTAACAGAAACACCCCACTAAACCAAAAATGCCCCACTAAACCAAAATGCCCCCACTAAACCCAAACACATCCCCACTAAACCTAAACACACCCATCACTAAACCTAAACACCCCCTAAATCAAAACTCACCCCTCACTAAACCTAAACACATCCACTTACTTAACTGAAACACCCCGACTAAAGCTAAGCACACACCCACTAAAACAAAACACACCCCCACTAAACCTAAACACATCCCCCTACTTAACTGAAACACCTCCACTAAACCTAAAACACACCCCCACTAAACCTAAACACACCCCCACTAAAACAAAACATACCACCCTAAACCTAAACACATCCCCCAACTAAACCTAAACACACCCCTACTAAACCAGAACAAACCCCCATTAAACCTAAACACACCATCCACTAAACCTAAACACCTCTCCACCAAACCTAAACACACCCCCTACTTAACAGAAACACCCCCACTAAACCTAAGCACATCCCCACTAAAGCAAAGCACCCCCACTAAACCTAAACACATCCCCCACTAAATGTAAACACACCCCTACTAAACCAGAACACATCCCCACTAAACACCTCTCCCACCAAAGCTAAACACACTCCCACTGAACCTAAACACATCCCCAACTAAACCTAAACACGCCCCACTAAACCTAAATACCCCCTAGATCAAAACATACCTCACTAAACCTAAATACATTCCCCAACTAAACCTAAACACACCCCCACTAAACCTAAATGCACCCTCCACTAAACCTAAACACCCCTCCCACCAAACCTAAACACATCCTCCACTAAACATAACCAGCCCTCCACTAAACCTAAACACATCCCCACTAAACCTAAACACACAGCACCCACAAAACCTTAACACACCCACCACTAAACCTAATTGCAACCCAATATACCTAAACTCAACCCCACTAAATCTAAACACACCCTCACTAAACTTAAAACACACCCCTCACTAAGCCTATGCGCAACCCCACTTTACCTAAACTCACCCCCTAAGCCTAAATTTGGAATGGTGCTTAGAGAGAATTGTTAAAGGTGAAATAATCTGGAGAAATATTGTAATTTAAAAAGGACAAAACTATGAAAATAGCTGCCAAATCAATTAGTATCGGCCTAGCGCTTGCATGGCCAAGATTCTTTTCCTTTGTGTTACTATCCATATAGCCTATTTTTTTTCCTTAGAATGATGATTCGATAACTTTTATCACACGGAAGTTATTTTCATTCATTGGAAATTAAGTTGTAATTAAAATAAGGTTTTTAAAATAATTTTATGTGATATAACATTTTACCATACAAATAGTTTGAGAGCATAAGCCTAGCCTAGGCTACCAAACTACAGTGCTCTGCTATATTGCCAACCTACGGGAAAACCTATATTAAGCCAAGATTTGTTGCGCATAAGAAAAAAATACAAATATTTCTCACTTTGAACAGAGTAACAAGAAGTGGCTTTCTAAGGTTTGGTTAAGCAGTCCTGAATTACTCTCACAGTGACATGTTTAAAAGGAAATGTGGACACAACCAGTAACCTATACCGTGCCTATAGGCCTACCCCTACTAAGCAAGATCGTTTTCGCTCTTTATGTTGTAGCATATATGCTGTAGGATTAATGATGTTGCAGTTTCAAAACTGAAGTCATCATTGCATTTACGTGCCACATTAAATGTGCTGAAAATGTAACACATGTTGACAGAGAAAGCGTATCTACAGCTAACAAAACATTTCTCGGACTAAGCACAATATTATGGGTAAATCGGTTTCATTATGTTTTGTTTACCTGTGAAATGTTATTCCATCTTCTCTTGAAGAATTCCTGAGCCCATTTTGGCTATTACAAGCTGAGCATTGTACAGTAATGAGCTGGGGGACGAAAAAAACCGCAATCGCACAAGACCACTGTTCAATTTGTACGGTTACCGCGCTTTCAAGATGGCCGTAAGTTCGTAACAGACTAACAGTAACTGCATGGCTCAGCAGCTCCGCCCTGGTGGACGACCACCGAACTGCTAATACTTCACTCCATTTCAGCTCCTCAGTCCTTGAAAAATTAACACTCATTGACAGCTGGTCATGGCAACACTGTGGGACGGACTTCCCGCAGGCAGATGAGAGACATTTGGTAGAGGAAGGATCAAGGTCTAAGGACCTTGGGAAGGACACGAGAGAGAATAACGAACGAAAGCTATGAGAGAAACAAACGAATGCAGAGAGAAATAACAAACGAATGGAGAGGAAGACATATATAATGACCACGATCCCATTGTCTTAAAGCATCGTATAGGACTAGGCCTATATTTTTTTTAATTGTTGATTGACGAAATTCAGTACTATTAATATAAAAAATGTTAACATTAAATAATATACCCTACCCTCCCATAAGTTACTGTCCACCGAAAAGTGCGTAATATTTTCAGATGGTTTGAGCTTTTCCTTATTACTTATCATCTATCCATCATTATTGTTATCCAGTTCGAAGTAAAATCGGCACACCATAGTAAAACACATCTCTAAATGCGCATCAAGTAATAAAATTTGTTAACTCCCCTTATTTTGATCAACAAATACTTTTCAGTGATCTTAAGCTGTTGCTGTATTTAGTAACAGAGAAGGGGGAATTAATTCTTGTACGTAGGCCTATACTGAATTTACCTCACACCAATCTTGCCCACTAATAATGTCTATGGTCTGTTAAAAATAAAAATAAGACCGATATTCGAAATCAGAGCCTAGTGATGTTTATAAAGTTTTCTGCGTTAGTAACCAGTCAGTTGCAGAATGTGAGAAACGGCAGAAAAGCATTTCAGATACAACTATGTGCTTCTTTCAGCGTGACTGAGAAAGCATTTTGAATGCTTAGCTTCATAAGGCTAATATAGGATAAGCACATTGATAATATATCCGTTTTCATTTTAAATCAGCCTTTTTGCAATATTTTGTACATCGACAAACTCTTGGTTTCCATAAAATACAGCCCGGCTTCGTCAATGGCCTGTTCTGTAAAGCTCTCGCATCAGTATTAAAGAGCTACTGTCGCATTTCCCGCCCCTCCGAGTGCATTTATAGGTCTAACCCGTTTAATTCTTATGATGTGATTTCTACTTCATTTCATTTAACAAGTAAAATATGGAGAGTTACCTTTGAGATCAGCATAGAAGAAAGACAATAACAGGTATGCAAAATTCGGACTAGAAGGTGACTGACACAATGGGATAAAAGCGATATCAGTTCAGTTTCAGCTGAAGTTCTGTCTCCGATAGTCCGGTTCGATCATTTCCCGCAGCCCTCCGCCTTCCTTGGTTGTTCGTATACGTTCAACAAAATTTCTTACCGGAACGTACCATTTATATCGCTATAACCCGGTACATCTTTAGTACTCAAAATAACATACTTATCATTAAAGTTATTTTTGCTCTTTTTGTGCGCAATCCTGTGTCTTCCATATACGAGTAAATAAGTGTTTTAGTATGAATTCAAAGTCTATTTGATTACATTCGAATAAGAGCAGGCGATATTATGGGCAGTGTTGCCAAGACAAATTGTTAATGAAGCAATATTCCGATGGCAGATCAGCTGACGCCTACTATAGCAATTATTAGAGTCACAGAACCAACGGAAACTAAAACAATGAGAGAGAGAGAGAGAGAGAGAGAGAGAGAGAGAGAGAGAGGCAGAAGAGAGAGAGAGCAGGCAGAATACTTAATTACCTATATTTATCATCTATTGCTACGAATCAGAACGACGAAAACGGCGAAGCTTTCGCCACGACGATCGAAATTGCCCCGGACATCAAACATAGCAGGAGTAATTAAGCTTCTCAAGTCTTTCAGGACTACCAGTAAGTGCTCCCAACTCCTGCAGGAGACAAAGGTAGTGGCGTTGGGGTCGCTGGGGTGGCTGGGAGAAGTAGTAGGGGAGTAAGCGGGGCTTAGTGAGCGGGGAAACCTTCTAAAGCAGAAATTAATTGCAAGACCGCTGGAGGAGTGGGCAGCCTGATGAGAGCAACTCTAGCTTTATTGTGAAATGGCCAAGGAGGAAAGACACAAACAGCTTCCGTCTCGTGGCCGTGGGAAGGGAGATGACGTCTTGTGAAGGAAAGGAATTATGGAGAAGTATCAAGTGTCGATAAGTCTACAGAATTGAAAGAGAGGTGGATTTGTTTAGAAGGGTGCAATGAGGAGAATTTTGTTCGTTACGGAAATTCACTGAAAACAGTTCATTTACTAAAAGCCTAGGAAATAAGGTAAAAAAAATCCTTCGCGTCTGAACACGATTTGTAAATACTTCAGTCAGAGGAAAAACGTGTACCCATAAATGTTGCATATAGTAAAGTTTGAAAGGTGTAACAAGGGAAAGAAAGATAATATGAACGGATGTACAGTAAAAGGAATGGAAGAGGTTGCAGCAAGGGGCCGATAGAACGCTACAGAGAACCTTAAATAATGCCTACAGTGCACCACGTGAGGTGCAATGTCACGGCACTAACCCCCTACGAGGTCAGTCTGTATAAGAGAGGAAAGTTCAAGTAGTACATATTTCTGAGGTACCCAGACTCTTATGCTCTTTAAAGGAATTTATTAGACTTTTTCAGCCTTTCTGTTAGGTACAAGTAGTTTTATTTTAAACTGCTCAGCAGTGCTTTAGTAGATTATTATGTTGCAGCAATGGAATCTATTTTCACAGAAGCTTTTCTTGAAATAATCACATAAATATCTTCAGCAACAAGAGATTTCTAAGAACGAAACCAAGATTATCTATTTTTCATAGTATATCTTCAAGATAATCCTCAGTTTTAACGAGAGCATGGTACCCATCTTAGAGGAATTTAACAAGTAAAAAATGTGCCGAAGTTTCTTCGACGCAATCGAGTTTTCTGTACAGCATATAATGCTGTATGAAACTCTCTCCCACGGCCCATGAAACTCTAAGCCGTGGCCCTTGAAACTTTCAGCGGCAGCCCGGTGGTGGCCTGTGTTGTTGGCACCTATAGCGGTGCCAGACTTACGATCATGGTTAATGTTTAACTTTAGATAAAATAAAACCTACTGAGGCTAGAGCGCTGCAATTTCGTATGTTTGATGATTGGAGGGTGGATGATCAACATCAATCTGCTGCCCTCTAGCCTCAGTAGTTTTTAAGATCTGAGGGCGGACAGAAAAAGCGCGGACGGACAGACAAAGCCATCTCAATAGTTTTCTTTTACACAAAACTAAAAGCTGACTGATATCATTTCAACGATGAACTGCTCACGTTAGAAGAGTTAAACGTCTTGCGTCTACAAAAGGAATATTATGTCTAAGTGAATTAGAGTGAATTCAAAGAGGTGGTTGTTCATATTCCAGTAATTTTTTAATCACAGACACGTGTTAGCTAAATCTCGGTCTCAGTGAGTAGTTTTTCGTCACTGGACCTACAAACACGTATACAAAAACACCTGCGCTAGTTTTAAAATGTCACCTCTGGGATTTCACAGCATGTGACCCTATTTCTTGATTCTTTTCTCTTTCCTTTCTAAGAGTATCCGCGTTTAATGGAAATTCCTTTCACCTTGGACGTTCAGAAAACGGACATTTACAGTCTCAGCTGGTGAACCGGATCCCATTTCCCTGATTCAGAGGAGTCTTTGTAAAAGGAAACGCTAAGTCTTGGTTGAAGGAGTTGGTTTCATTGTCGTTTCTGCTCGTATTTTTCTTCCTTCGAAATTAACATTTTATGAATTCTGTGGAAAAGAAAGTTTGTTTTTTCATGGGCAAATTAAGCTAATTATCTGTGATGTACCTTTAATATAATTTTTTTTCTTTCTTAAAGTGTCCTCTACGGGAAAACAAATCATGTACCGCAAATGAAAATGAAAAAAGATTATTTAGGAGTAAGATGACACACACACACACACACACACATATATATATATATATATAATATATATATATATATATATATATATATATATATATATATATATATATATATATATATATATATATATATATATATATGTATGTATGTATGTATTATAATAAATCTATATATATACATTTATTTATATATGTATTATACAGTATAATATATATATAGTATATATATATGTGTGTATACCCTAAACCGCACTAAGAATGAGCTTTCCATTATAAAATTATAGTATTGCTGTTGTATATTACCAAGAAATTTTGTAACTTTGTCGCAACTGATAAGAAACCCAATTGACAAGATGCAAAACAAGTTTCTTTGATATTAAAGGCCTTTTCATTTTGCCGAATGCCTTTATGAGTATATCCAAACAGGGTACACCACACTGAAAATGTTATGGAATCCTTAACCGTCCGTTTCAGCGAGAGATACTCCATTCCAAACGGAAGATACTCCGTTTCAAACGAAAGATCCTCCATTCCAAACGGAAGATACCCCATTTCAAACGAAAGATACTCCATTTCAAACGGAAGATACTCCATTTCAAACTTAGCCACGTAAGGTGACAACGGCTTACCAGTATTTGTGAAAAGATGTGCTGTAAATTAGATGTTGTGACGCCAGTTTTAGTAACCATAAATCAATCAGTGTGCTATAAATAATAAGCATATCAACCTCCCTCGCGAGAACGCTGTTTATTTATCACCATGAAGGTGAAGACGCTTACTTCACGAAACGAACAACGAAGCAGAGGCGAGGGCTGGAGGGCCTACCCAGGGTCTAAAGAATACCTTTAGACCTTGGGCCTACCTGAAGCCTTATATCAAAATCCCCTAAATAACTGCAGAGAACACGACGGAAAACATTGGAAGAGGGACGCCTCCTCCTCTTCGGGCCTTCATGACTGTCGTAGGGGTGAAAATTGGGAAACACAGAGGACGGCCCCTCTGTATCGCGAGGGGAAGAGAAATATCCAGAAGTTTATTGGATCAGACTGTAGAGTAATGGACGTTGTATGAAATATTGGAACGATCGTAAAACTGGGCGGGAAATGACGTCAGAAATATTCTAAAAATCTGACGAGAACGAATTTTCTCGGAGCCTTTCGCAATTTCACCCTCTGTTTTTTTTTTCTCGCTACGAGAATAAAATGGATTTAATTCGATGAGAAAAGAAGATTAAGATTATCACTTTACGTCTCCGTGCGAATGTGCGATTTAATGGAACAATAGGTTCCTGAATTGAATGTATTACGATATTTACGTGTTGGGATTAACCTCACATTGCAACTATGCATAATTCAACAAAATCCTTGTATTTCTTGAGGCCTTCACCACAGAGAGCAGTATGTACACTATCAATTCTCAACGTAATCAAAATACAGCAGAACATGTATAAAATCAAGAAGTTTGAAGGAGAGCTCCCCAAAGTTAATTCAATTCACTTTATTGACAGTCAGAATTAAATTCATGAACCCAACGTTGTGTTAACAGAGTGAGCGTGAGTCCATTCCAGTTCTAATGCTACCTAAAACATCTGAATTCGACTGATTCTTGTTCATATAGGCTGAAAGGAATTTTTATCCCTCGTGGGACTTCGTTAGTTATAGGCGTTTACATTGCTCTCACTAACCTGAGTTCGAATCTCGGAATATAAGGAAAATTACTTCATTCTAAGTCATATATATATATATATATATATATATATACATATATATATATATATATATATATATATATATATATATATATGTATATATATATATATATATATATATATATATATATATATATATATATATATATATATATATATATATATGTGTGTGTGTATGTATAATGTATGTACTGTATGTATGCAGAGAGATAGTTAGACAGTTAGATAGACAGATGGATAGATAGGTAGATCTGCATATAAAAAGAGTATATGTATATACATCTATGTATACATACATATATGTTTATTTATTTAAAAAATATATAGACAGATAGATAGATAGGTAGGTAGACAGATAGCTAAATACATAGACATACTCTGAAAAAGCGTGTCATATTCCGATGCAAGAACCAAAATGAAGAAGAAAAAGTGGACATCAGCCACGAAGGTTAAAAATAAAGCTGGAGCTCTACTTTAAAATAAATGCGGAGCAGCTGGACTCCTTTTTTCATATATACATTTGACGGATCAAAAGGAATCGCCTACAGCAATGAAGAGATAGAGGGAAAGAGGGGAAAATTGAATAGAGAAAATAACCAGGAAAACCCTTTTCAAAAGAATAATTTTAGAAGGCCGTTCGGTTCTAAATTCCTGAATAGAATAGAATAGAATAGAATATAGAATTTAGGCCAAAGGCCAAGCGCTGGGACATGTGAGGTCGTTCAGTGCTGAAACGGAAAATGACAGCAAAAATAGGTTTAAAGATGTAACTGGAGAAAAACCTCGCAGTTGCACATTGAATCAGTTGTTAGGAGAAGGTGGAAAGTAAGATGCAAGAAAGAGAATATGAACGGGGGTACTGTAAAATGAATAAAAGGGATTGCAGTTAGAGGCCGAAGGAACACTCCAAAGAATCCTAAGTAACGCCTACAGTGCACCGTACGAGGTGCACTGACGGCACTACCTCCTTAAGGAGCTAAAACCCTGAAATATCCAGCATTAAAGTAAAAATGATATGGAATCCCTTCAATAATTATTCTAAATTTAAGACAGAAGCTAAATAAAATAGAGACTGAAGCAACGATTTTGCTTCTGCTATTTTAGAGGTTCGAGCTATGAAATGCAAATAAAATTTATGCAAAAGAACACAGATGCGTTCGGTCGAGAGAGAAAAATCTGTCGTCGAACAGGAACAGGTAACATCTGATGCACAGTCACATCCCAAAATATCATTGTCAAGGAAAAGGAGATCAAATGGTGGATTTCATATCTATCTGAATTGGGATTCTGTATCAAACCCTCTTCTTCTTTTTTTTATCTTACGTATGGAAATAATATGGGAGAAATCTATTTCCTGACAAACAGCTGATGGAAATCCTCATATACCACCATAAATATACCATCATAATTATTGTTATTTTCACTATTCATAAAAAATCTCATAATATTCATAACTCACTAGAACGGTAAAGAAATCCACAATGGTGTAATTGTAAATATATGTTTAAAAAATATTAAACAAATTAAAACAAGCTTTTATTAAAATGCATTAGAAAGTAACAAAAATATTTTTTGAGACACACCAGGATTTTCGTACAATTAATCATGTCTACAAAAATAAAAGCGCGCTCCCAAACATGGAAGGAAATGCCACAAGAAATTTTTAAAAAATCTATTTCTTTCCCTGTAGCATTTCCTTCCATGTTTGGGGCCCACGCTTTTATTTTTGTAGACATGATTAATTGTAAGAAAATCCTAGTGTGTCTCAAAAAATTATTTTTTTACCTTTTAGTCCATTTTAAGAAAAGCGTGTTTAATTTTTTTTATTTTATACTTTTTAGTTTTGACAGAAACTATAACCGATTTATGATTGTAGTTAACGAAATTGATATCCGTTTACGGGGAGGGGGAAGGGGAAGGGGTAGGGGGAAGTGGGAGAAAGACGGGAGGGAAGAAGGAAGGGGGAGGGGGAGCAAGGTGATGGGAAGGGGGACATGGGAGGAGGGGGAAGAAGAAGGGAGGGGATGGAAGAGGTGGGAAGGGGAAGGAGGTGAAAGAGAAGGGGAGGGGAGGACACGGCTAAATAGCACCTGATCATGTGCTCTGGAAGGGGAGCACGGAAAGGAAGGGGATGGAAGATGGAGGGGGAGAGGAGAGTGAAGGGGAGGGGAAGAGGAGAGTGAAGGAGAAGGGGGGTGGAGGACACAGGTAAATTAACACTTGGTCGAGTGGTTGGGGAGGGGAGGGGATGGAAGAGGGAAGGGGAGTGGATGGAAGAGGCAATGGAAGGGGAGGACATGTCTAAAATTAACACTTGATCGTAAGCTCTGGAAGGGGGAGGGGAGGGGAGGAGGGGATGGAAGCGGGAAGGGGAGGTATAGGACACAACCAAATTAACACTTGATCGTGTGCTTGGGGAGTGGGAGGGAAGGGAAGGGAGGGGAGGGTGGGGGAATGGGGAGGGAAGAGGGAAGGGAAGGGGGAGGACACAGCTAAATTAACACTTGATCGTGTGCTGGGGAGGGGGAGGGCGAAGGCGATGGAAGAGGGAAGGGGTGGTGAAGGACTCAGCTAAATTAACACTTGATCGTGTGCTTTGGAAGGGGGAGGGAATGGGTGGGGCAGGGGATGGGTGGGGTAAGGGGATGGAAGAGGGAAGGGAAGGGGAGGGCACAGCTAAATTAACACTTGATCGTGTCCTGGGAGGGGAGGGGATTGAAGAGGGAAGGGGAGGGGATGGAAGAGGGAAAGGGTGGTGGAGGACACAGATAAATTAACACTTGATCGTGTGCTTTGGAAGGGGGAGGGGGAGGACACAGCTAAATTAACACTTGATTGTGTGCTGGCGTAGGGGGAGGAGCTGGACGAGGGGATGGAAGAGGGAAGGGGTGGGAGAGGACATAGCTAAATTAACACTTGATCGTGTGCTTTGGAAGGGGAGGGGAATGGTTGGGGGAAGGGGATGGAAGAGAGAAGAGGGAAAGGGGGAGGAGGACACAGCTAAATTAACACCTGAGTGTATGCTGGGGGAGGGGGATGGAAGAGGGAAGGGGGGGTGTTACGTAGAAGATAGATTCTACTGAGTCAAAGAAGTTGTGAAAAATCTGTTTCGTATAGATCCTAAGATACCGGGAAAGGTCACTGTAGGGTCACTAGAGGTCACTGCTGACCTACTGATCATGTAAGGTTCTATTGTCACCAGGACTGAGTAACCAAGCAAAATTCCAAGTCCATCGGACGAAGGGAACAGGTCGAAAATTGAGTTACTAGATTTGACCCAAACAGACATACAGACGGACAGACAGACACAGAAGTCAAGTTAAATAAAAGCATGCAAATATATACAAACAAGAGCTTTCGAGAACCTGCTCGATTCTCCTTCAGATGGAGAATTTATAATTGCACCATTTTGAATTTCTTCGTTATTATTACTATTTGCAGTAACATGAGTAGCTTATCTCGATTCGCTTCAACGACATCGGCTGTGGATATTTTCCGTCAGCTCAAAAAAAAACGAGTTTACAGGACTTTGAACATTCAGATCATAGTAATTGTAATAACTAGTTTCTTCCTTGTGAAGATTATAGTATCTTTAATAATTATGCACTTAACTGAATTTAAGAACAAAGTAGCCAGGTCAAGTTCCGCATTTTCTGATTAGTTGTGACATATAATATCAAAACAGGAGAGCCAGATGATTTTGGTTTGTGAATTTGAGTAAATATAAACTTCATTTCACTAACCGTTCAAAAAAGTGAGCAAGGAATTATTTTTTTATATGAGAATCTCATTTCAGTTTAATTAGCACTAACTGGTGCTTTCCAAAAGATTTTCCTCTTACTACAGAAAATATGTTTATGGTCTGTGACCTCTTTACCGCAAAACAAAGAAAGAAAAGTCACTAAGGATTGTGAAGAGAAACTCCTTCTCACGGAAGCCGAGATATTTCCTTTCGAGTAGCAAATGTCATTACTCATTCCTCAAGCATCCAGAAAGGGAAATGAAAACTTCATCCTACAAATAGGATTGAATCCTTTCATTTCGAGACTTGCAATCCATCAGGGCAATGTGATCCAATTCGCCACCGGGAACTGTCTCTGAATTTTCCCTGAAAATTGAGTTCTGAAATATTTTCAGTGAAAAAAGATAAATAGATCAGTTTTGGAACTTGTCGAGAGATGCGGTCAGGTGACGCAAATGCTCGATGATTTCATTGCAGACGAGAAGACTAACTGGAATGAGAACTAGGAGATGAAAGGCTGGAAATGAGTGGAGATTTGTGAAAGTCAAAGAAGAATACCACAGAGGCCCTTTATGTTTCACGGTGTTGAGACTACATATATATATATATATATATATATATATATATATATATATATATATATATATATATATATATATATGTATATGTATATATATATATATGTATATATATATATATATATATATATATATATATATATATATATATATATATATATATATATATATATATATATATATATATATATATATATATATATATATATATATATATATATATATATATATAATATATATAATATATATATATATATATATATATATATATATATATATATATATATATATATATATATATATATATATATATATATATATGTGTGTGTGTGTTGCTTATATGTCACTAAATAGCGTGTGACAATATATTCAGCTAAGGCCACAGGAAAATAACAAAGGAGTACCAAGTGCTTTCGTGTTATTTCAACACATTTTCGAGGTACAGTACAATGCTAAAAACACCGATAATATCTAACAAAGTAAACATAAAAGCTGAAAAAAATGGGAACACAAATATTGAAAATCCGGTTAAACCAGTAGAGCAGGTACAGAACAGCTCAACAGGTGATTAAGAAGAAACAATCTTACAAATCTTTTTTGACAACAAATGCGCCTAGTTTGTACTTACCCTGGCTTACATTCAGTAAGTCAGTCGGATATTTAATCAAAGCAGATTTAATAACATTTCTACTAGTTACAAATTAAAATAACTTTGGCCCCCTCCCAATTAATCATATGATTAAATTTACTGATGTGTAAAAATTAAGCATTCGACATTTGTCCCGTTCTCACACTATATCTGTGGTTTGATTCTTGTTTCCAATCCCTTCACAGATTGTCCTATATAAAAATACTTGCAATTCATGCAAGGAACCCTGTAAATGCAGACCTGAAAAACTCTAGAATTTCTTATGTTTCTCAAGGTATTTGAAAATTTAAAACAATACTAAAATTATTGCAAAAAATTGGAACTCTACGTAGATCACTATATGGTAAAATAAGTACATTTTGATTGTTACAAGCTTCTCTGGTTGTTACTGAATAAAAAGTTTTGTGTGCTTTTTGCAAAGCACACTCAACAAAATATTTGGGGTATTTTAATTTTCCTAATGTGTTATTTTCAAACTCTTACTAGTAACCCCATTAGACCAATTATCAGGTCTGTTGGGTCATGTACTTCCAAGTTATCAAAATGGCTGGTTAAGATTCTTTCACCTTAAGTAGGAAGCATTTCGAACCCTAATACTGTATTAAACAATGTAAATCTGATAGAAAAGCTAAATTCCACAACTATTAATTTTAAGTTTATTTTTAAAATAATTAGCTTTAATGCATTTAATTTACAACAGTACCTATAGTATAAATGACTTGCTTTAATTCCGAATCTTTAAATAATGATTTACCCTTATCTACTCAACATTCTAAAAATAGTTGAGCTTTGCATTTGTGGTTGGGTTTTTACTTTTAATGACAAATTTTATACACAATTTTATGACAATGGGAAATCCTTTTTCGCCTATTTCATGTAATATATACATGGAAATTTTTGAAACCAGACTTTTACCCAATATTTTACCGTATGGTGTTCTGTGGTTTAGATATGTAGATTTTTTGCATATGGCCTCCAACCTAAAGTTTGAATAAATTTTTCTTCAAACTGAACAATTTGATACCTTCTATTGACTTTAAAGATTGATGGTAGTCAGTCAATCATTTTTAGATGTAAATGTTCACCGTACTTTAAACTGCTTTAAATACTTAGTTTATAGGAAACACACAAACCTAAGTTCATACATCCGCTATTATCCTAATCAGAGCAATAAAGTCAAGGATGCTACTTTTTCTTCAGAAAGTTTGGGAATTTTTATCAGAAAAATTAAAATAGCCCAAATAATTAGTCGTGTGCGCTCTGCAAGAAGCACAAAAGACTTTCAGTAACTACCAGAGTGGCTTTTAACAATCAAAACTTTTACCATACAGTGACCTGCTACGTAGGGTATCAAGTTTTTGGAAGAATTTGTAAATTTTCAAATACCTTGAAAAACAAGGCATTCTCCGTGTTTCTCAGGGCTGCATTTACAGGGCTCCTTGCATGTACTGCAAGTGTTTTGCTATAGGACAATCTGAGAAGGGACAACATGAATTATAGTGTGAGAACGGGAAAAGTGTCGAATGCTTTATTTTTACACTAATATTAATTTCATTCACTGGGAGGGGGCAAAAGTAGCTTACCTCGTAGAAATGTTATTGAATATTTGATTAAATATCACTGACTTATTGCATGTGAGCCAGGGTATGTACAAACTAGACTCATTTACTGTTAGAGATTTGCAAGATTCTTTTTAATCACCTGTTGAGCTGTTCTGTGCCTGCTGTACTGGTACTATATTTGTTGCCATTTATGGGCTTTCAGGATTTCATTCAATTCTTAATCCATCAGTTCGTGATTCTCGAAAATTCTAGTCATTTGCTTAGGTAACTTATCTTAACTTACCAGACAAAACACTTAAAAACAGTAATTTCAGGTATTAACAGAGTAAAACATCATGACTATCTCAAATATTACCAATAGATGGAGCATTAGGCTTTACCTATGGTCTTATAGGTAACATTAAGCCACTTTATACCGGTATGGTAAAACCCTGTGGATTTTAAGACTCCACCCGGTCAAGGTTAAATGCTGAAGTTCTTTACATAATTCAATTCGGAATTTAAGCCTAGAAAACCTAAGTATGCAATTTATTTTAGTGAAGGTAAGACATTCATATTTACACGTGATCTTTATTGAAAAATCAGTTCGCTAAATACACCTTTTTATCAAAGTAAGACAACTTTTGGCATAAAGTGCAGTACATCAGTAACACCAAGTTACACCAGGCTCCTGTCTCACCTCATTAAAATTGTGTTGCAAAAGTAAAAGCAACGAACACCGGAGATCTTGAATAACAGGATCTATTCCAACCCACAGCCTGCAAAGCAAAAAAACTACAGCAGAAATGTTGTTTGAACTTATTACAAATAAAAAATTTACATTCAAGATTCCTTTGGTAAGTAAAATTGAAATGACATCTAAAATTCTTTTGGTCAGTAAAATATACGGTTTAACTTTAATGAACTGAAGCCTTCGCGATAGATCCAGTTTTCTTCTTTAACAAACTAACCACTCAAACCTTAACCCGAAGCAAAAAAAAAAAAAAAATGGTTAAACCAACGAACGGGAGGCACCAGAAGGCCAACCAGAGAAACTACATCAAACCTCTAGCCCCGAGCAAAAATGCAAAAGGTCAATCTGCCAAGTTTAAGAGCATAGCACGTTCTGGCATCATTCGCTATTCGTTGTCCGTCTACTGTACTAAACTGAAAACACAGGCCTGCGATATTTCCTGTACCATCATAAAAGCATTAAAAACAATTTTCAAAGACTTGTTCCAACTTCAAATAGGCTAAAGTTTCATATTAAGCGAGATTTTTTGCAATGTTATCATAGGCCTGTTCATTGTATGATTAGCATAGGTTTCGTTAAAATTAAACATTTAAACTTAACAGCTATAACTTCCATTAAAATTCCTGATGTTAAATTTTGTTAATTTTAATCAATATCCAAATTAAAAAACGTCAAACCTTAGCTTTTAAAACAATGCATCACTACACACTTTTTTGTTGAAAACACCAAACGTTTCAACATGTGCAAAATTAAAACTATTGCAGAGTTTGGAAATTGGGATCTTAACGGATAAATATATTAACTACAATCTCAAGATATATTTAGCAGATTACGTTAACTATTGAACTATCTATTGAAGTATTATAAAACTAATTGCTAAGTAAGTTAAAAGGTCTTCACTGATAACTGCAAAATTCTATAATAATTCTTAAGCGATCAATATAAAAGTTGTTACTGTGTATCTCAAATCTAAATTCAAGGTACGTTAATACTAAAAGTGGCTAGACTGATGCAATTACCACCTGAAAGGAAAATTTATTAAATTAAAAGGTAGATCTAAGCAATAGATACACGGCGGGTATTTAGCGAGAAATGGCAGTTTCTTACAGTATTTTGGTTGCTTATTTACGATTTAACGTTATTTTTGGGGGGTCGGCTGTAATTAACCCACTGACGTCCACCCAACATGGGGTTTCCGTACGCTATCTTCATAAGACACAACACTGCTACGTCTGTTTCCAACGGCTCATTCGAACGGCTCATATCCCGACCGACAAGTGCAATAACTTATTAACGCATGTGTACCGGGGCCCCGCCGGGCCAGTACTAAACACGGCGAAGGGACATTCCATTTGGCCGACAGCAAACAAATGCACCGCCAGTGTCAGAAGCCCTAAAAGTGTAGAAAAAACCATTTTCCAAGGTATTGCACTTGCCGGACGGGATATGAACCGTTCGTTACACACTTAGCCGTGTTCTGTCTTATGAAGATCGCGTATGGAAACACCTTGTTGGATGGACTTCAGGGGTTAATTACAGGTTAATTACAGCCGACCCCCCAAAAATAGCGTTAAATTGTAAATAAGCAACAAAAATACTATGAGAAACTGCCATTTCTCGCTAAATCCCACCGTGTATCTTACTTAGAAATACCAATTAAAACTCCCATGCACCGCCGATAGGTCCTAAGACCTATCGACGACGCATGAGAGGGGCCTCCACCCTCTACAGGGGCACCGCCCCTGTAGAGGTGGAGGTAAAAAAAGTTTGGCAAGTTAAACTTACACAAATTCATTTAGAAAACCTTTGTACAGGCATACCTCACCTAGTTTCAGTTAAGCCAAAGTCAGTTTTTGAGTAGTTGGAGAAACTTTCTGGCTGCAGAATTTTCACCTCTTATTTCTCACAAGCGTAATTTGCTTCATGAAATGGTACAGATGTCACAAATCTGTAAGTATTTTAAAATTAGAGTTGTAGCAGGATACGGATTTGCTTTAATAAAATAGAAATGCAACTAATATCTTTACAAGACAAGGTCGATATCAAGCTTTAAAAAAAAGGGGGGGAGAGGCTTTACACGAAATTAAAGATTTTAACAGGCACTTCATTTTCAAGTACTGTAAATTAAATATTAACTTCACGTACCATCAGATCTAATGGTCCTGAAAACTATATACTGCAGAAATAAATGAAACCTATTGCAGATTTATAGTCTAGAAGCGGAAAATGGGAAAGCTGATAACTTAAGCTTAAAGAATAACCAAAAAATTTCAAACCAAATATTCAATGCTGTCCACAAATTGCGGTAAGTTGATATTCATCTTCTATATACCAAAATATTAAGGAAAAACATGACATTAAATAATTAAAATGTCAATTTAGTCTACTGTAACACTATTTTAAAAGCTAAGTTCAGGAAAAAAAAAACCTGTTGCAGTAAGCTATTACGTCAAGTAGCCACACCCATGAACTCTTGCGATAATGGGGAAAAAACTAAACTTCGTCACGAAAAATTTAACATTAACAAAAGTATTGTAACATGAAAATTATGAAACTTTGCCTTTGCAGAGCCCGGGAGAGTCGCCACAACTAAACGTGGACCATCTATCACGATACGAAACTCAATAACAAGATCAACAGGTACGGAATTACTTCTGGCTGCTCAGGTAGCGAGGAACCGACCAAACAACGAACCGGGTAACCCTATGATATTCCGCGAATCCGCTGTTCCGGCTAACTAAAAGATCTGCTATTTTGCTTGACGAGAACCCCGGTGCTGTTGGCGTCACCATCAAGGACCACGGATTCACCTGTCTTGAAACTGGGACGATTTATGCGGAAGAGTAAGGCGTCCTTGGTTTTGTTGGTTTTATTTAATTAAGGGGAAGCTTTGAAAGAATTTGCTGATGCTTTCTCGGTTGTTGGTAAAATTAGCCTCTGTGTATCAGAGCAGAAAACTTTTATCAATAATTTGCCGAACAAGAGAATGTCTCACTCCAGCGAAAGCGCTCTGCGAAACCTGCAAACTCAACTTGTCACATACATATTAACGCAGACACATTCCCGGATTCTTGTATTTACTGGATTGCGTATTCCATATTAATTGTCAAATTCACACTCATCCCACTCAGAAAAAGTCGTCTAATTTTTTCCTGAACTACTAGGTGTTTTCGGTCTTCCTGATACCAAGTGGAGCTTATTGTATAGACTGAAGCACTTGCTAGCTATTGAGGCTAATCTACACTTTGATGTACAGCAGTAAACACAAAGCATCTCTGACAACTCAGCATTGTAATTTTATAATACTGCAGCTTAACGCATCACTATTTAGTAGAAATATAACCAAACAACAGGCTAACTCCTGACATGTGGTGCAACATCCTTTATTATTCTTGGCGCTCTACTTAGTATTTAGTTGCGTCTGAGGCAGAGTATTTTCTGCAGTTGTTCACCCAATTTACGACACAATTAATTACAAGATTTTTATGGAACACTCTCCAATATATTTTTTTAACAAAGGAAATATTACTAAGACGATGTGCAGTAACCTTTACAAAATTTTTAATTTCAGCACTAAGCGACAAGTAAATCTAGCAGTACACCTAAGTCACGTGCTTTGTCAGCGATCGAAACTATATTTCTATTCATATTAAGACGAAAACCACCAAGGTTTCTTATTTCAATTTTCCTTCCTACCAACATAAACTCAGTTTTATTTTCATTTAATTTCAACTGCTTAAATGTTATCCATTCCTTACACTGGTGAGGACATCATTTATTGTGTCATTTGTATCAATATCGTTTTATGTAAAAACAAAATTGGGTGTCATCTGCAAATAACTTGAACTTTGCCCCTACGTCCCTGTAGCATGTTTCATAATACAAGTTGAAATTGGACCTAATACACTGCCCTGAGGTGTTCCTCTTCATGTTTCATAAGGGGAGTTCCCTATTTGTACACATTATTTTGTCTAACTGGTAGCTTGTCAAATGTTCAAAATCATCTTTAGTAATACCAATTGATCGTAAATAATTTGAAAGAGGTTCGTGAATAACTGTATCAAACACGATGAGATCGAGCAGCACCAAAATACCACATTTGTTTTATTTATCGTCTCTAACAGTTCATTTAAAACAGAATTTTCAGCGGTTTCTATAGGATATAAGTGTCTATAACCAACTGACTATCCAGTAAAGCATTTAACCTTTCAAGATAACTAATTATCTGTTCAAGAATTACATATTCTAACCTTCTGGACACGGAAAGATAAATTCGAAAGAGGCCTGAAAAAGCTGAGTTTTGCTTTATGTTGTTAGCAGCAACAGCAGCCACTGTCTCAGCAGCTATAGGGAACTTGCATTCAGACAATGACATTTATAATTTTCGCTGTTTTACTCAGCATGAACACTTTTCAACGCCAATAAGTTCAGATTTGGCATCGGATCAGTTGTACAGTTTGTTTTCTTAGCCATTTTAATAATCACAATAATACCATCGTTGTTTACGTTATTAAATGTCGTTAGTCTATCATTTGTCTGAAGTGTAGTATTTATCCGGTTCGGCGTTTCAACACAAGTAACAATTGTTCTAAATTTTCTCCTTAAAAAATTCAAGAAAAGAATTATCAGAACCTTTGTTTCGCCACATTTCAGTTCAGCTATCCCGAGAGAAGTATGTCATGTTTATTCTGTTTCGGTTCCTGCTTCTCGGATTTTCTGATGATAATGTTAAGTTGCTTAGTCTTACAGTCTAGGGACTACTTACTACCTAAGGAAGTTTTACGTAATCTCTTTCCAGCAAATTTAATGATAATAATTATATATATATACATTATATATATATATATATATATATATATATATATATGTATATGTATATGTATATATATGTATATGTATATATACATATATGTTATAGACATATATAAATATGTTTATAACATATATGTATACATATATATATATATATATATATATATATATATATATATATATAAACCTGGGTATGGGATGCAAACCCATGATGGCCAGGCTGATTTTCCCAACAAACAAACCAACAGAAATGGTTTGCGGAGGACAAGTCTAGTGCGATAGAGGAAACAAAAGAAGCTATTAAATAAAATATGGCACAGATGTAAACAACATTCTGAATTGTTCCCTTTCATTAAAATTCTGTACTAATGAATACGTTACGTTTAGTGAAGATAATATTGTCTGAAAATGTTCCGTGAAGGGAATGGAAAACCACTTGAACTACCCTATGGACTCCTCTTCGACCTAATGACTTTTCGAAAGTCTGCGTCATAGTCCTTATTCTATGCATGATAAGAAATTGTACGGGAATTTTGACGCCTCAGTGTGGACGCAGAGATATATTCAATTTTTGAAGAACTCTCATTTTCCCTACTTTAGCACTTACCAACGCGTTTGCATGGAAGGCAGTATCTTCTTTATTATCTATTTCATTATTCTCGACAAACTTCTTTTTCAACACGCTATTATATTGGGGTGCATTCTTAACCCCTAGTTTCTTTTGTTTAGACTGCAAAGCCACTTTTGGGTGCCTTTTTTTCATTAGACTGTAGCGAAAATTAATGCCTTGAAGCACCGCTTACCCCTGTCATTAATGAAGTTGAGACGCTCTTGGTTAGACACAGCATTTTATACTTTAGTAAAGAATCAACACAAAACCAGCTATAGATGGTATCAAATTACCCGAGCCAAGATGACTTCAAATGTTGGTTTTAGAGTCTTCAAATTTGCTGCCCCGAGATTGATATCGAAAGGACTGAAAATAGACTTATTTTCCGAGTGTGATATTAGTGTGGATTTGCAGGAAACATTTCAAGGTAACACAACTTTCTTTTACAGGGGATACTCGGTGTACCAAATACCCGAGTCTGACACAACAAGAGGTCTCATGACTCTAATTAAATACACGATCTCTTCCTTACTTCTAGAAATTAACTGTGGACTAGAAGTAGAATCACAGTATCAAAAATAATTCTCGAGGGAATGACCCTGACCAGTCACATTCTTTATAAAGCTCCCAGAAAACATTGGAGGCAGAGGTCCTTTTTTGATATGGCATTAAGGAGCAACACTATCGTTGTCGGTGACTTTAATGCTCATTCTCCCTCTATCAGGCCAAGACACCCAGAACACCCAACGAGACGCCACCCGTAATGCTTGTTCCTGTAATATTCAGGAGTCAAATTACTGAACAACTGTGATGGTCCAACTCACTTACAGGAAGGCTGGTTAGATTGTGTTCGAGCTTAAGTATACCTTAGTTTTACCAGACCACTGAGCTGATTAACAGCTCTCCTAGGGCTGGCTCGAAGGATTAGACTTATTTTACGTGGCTAAGAACCAATTGGTTACTTAGCAACGGGACCTACAGCTTATTGTGGAATCCGAACCACATTATAGCGAGAAATGAATTTCTATCACCAGAAATAAATTCCTCTAATTCTTCATTAGCCGGTTGGAGACTCGAACTCGGGCCTAGGAGATTGTGTTTACAATAATTCTCTGTCAAAATTTTGTTCCTTCCTTCCCAGGCCCTTCTACTTAATGGGACTCGCTGCTATAGCGCTTTCTCTCTCACTGATGGGTACTACCAGGTTTAGGGGACTTGCAACTCTGCCTGTCCTTTTCTTCCTTTCGGCCCCTATAAATCGCTGAATGGTATCAGGTCCACCTCACAGTCACACTCATCTTAATCAAACCATGTTGTGTTGCTCTCTGCTCCTTTCCCTTTCACGGTTTGTGGCTGTCAGTTAGTTCTTCGTTGGAGGGGTGGATGGAGCTGTCGCCTGGCACTCTGTTGACCCAGCGATCGACTCTCCCACCCGGCTAATGAAGAATTAGAGGAATTTATTTCTGGTGACAGACATTCATTTCTCGTCACAATGTGGTTCGGATTCCACAATAAGCTGTAGGTCCCGTTGCTAGGTAACCAGTTGGTTCTTAGCCACGTAAAATAAGTCTTATCCTTCGGGCCAGCCCTAGGAGAGCTGTTAATCAGCTCAGTGGTCTGGTTAAACTAAGATATACTTATTTTAATTTACGGGGTGTCCTAGAACAAGAGCCTGTGCCAGCACAAGAATGGCTAAACTTAAAACGAACGAACGTTACCTGACCACACGAAATACTTTCTTTTATAGAGTTTAATTATTATTTTGCAACCTTTTTTCTATATTGCAACTCCTTCATATTTAAACACTTTGTTTGACCTTTTTAATTTTTTTTTTCTTCTTATGTATATTTTTTTCTATTTTGACAAATGATTTCAATTTAATTTTTACATTCCCGTGAAGATAATTCTGATACCTCGTCTCTCTTAATAGGAGTTTCATTTAAAATGCACATTTAAACCAGGAAAGGCAGTGTTGTGTTATTCTGGGCAAGAGAGAGAGAGAAAAGAGAGAGAGAGAGAGAGAAGTAGTACTTTCTTTTATCGAGTTTAATTATTATTTCGCAACCTTTTTTCTATATTGCAACTCCTTCATATTTAAACACTTTGCTTGACATTCGTAATTTTTTTTTTTTTTTTTGCTGTTTTTTCTCATGTATATTTTTTCTATTTTGCCAGAACTGATTTCAAGTTGATTTTTACATTCATGTGAAGATAATTTTGATACCTCGTCTCTCTTAATAGGAGTTTCATTTAAACTGCACAAATAAACTTTTCCGCAGTGTTGCGTTATTCTGGGCGAGAGAGAGAGAGAGAGAGAGAGCCCTGCCGTGTACAGTCACTCGCTCTGCCACTGAAGACCGCAAGAAGTAAATTGCTTGGAGGCCGGTGTGGTAAAACCTGCTCAAGAGATGACTGTAACACCGGAGAGATTTTGTCATTGTACGGTGGGTTAATAATGGCAACGGACAAAATAGTAATAAAAAAAAACGCTAAAACTAAACCGTTATCTTACGTTTAATTAAATAGTAATAACTCACCAAACAGACGAATGACCTTTGCGGCAACGATGATCTACTATTGAAAAAGTCGCTTGGCCTACTGTTTTTGTTAGGATTTTCGACTAAACGGGCAGTTGATGGCCACACGGTTTATGTCAAATACTTGCTCCATGATTTGAAGTCGGTCATTCTACTTATTTTCCAAGGAATTTCGATAGTAGTCCATTTGCTTGTTTGGCAAAATAGCATTATCTCGCTGCACGATTAAAAAGGTTAATTGTATGAATTTTTAATATATTTGCGATCAGTGTAGTACTTGTTGATTAATGTATGAACATATCAGTTATTCGTTTTCTTAGCAATAAATCTATGTCAGGAACTCAAGAGCACCTTCACTCTTACTGGAACCAATAAAATTCCAACGAAGTAAAATGATTTTTTACATTTCGTAACGGAAATGTTCATTCGGGGGGAAAATTACACCTTCATTTTGATAAGAAAGAATTGAGAAGTAAAGGAAATAGTAGTGTAAATGTAAATGCACTTCCGGTAAAATTTTCTGACGCTCTTTAAATTCTTTCCTTTATCAGAACTAATTTAAATTCTTTTTTATCGGAACTAATACAGGCTGTCGTTACCACCATTGATTGTGAAATGACCAAACTAGGGCAAAATACCCTTGACTGATAATCACTGTTTCAGAATATTATATCACTATACATTTATTTTCAAAATACCTACAGACAAATTTATCTAATTATATCAATTACCGCTCCAATAAGTAACACGAGGTTCTAGGAAATGATGATGGAAATATTTCATGAAACGTAAACTATGAACGAGAAGCTAAAAGCAGTTTTAAATGTTTAGTACGACGAAACACGCAACTTTGTTCATTCTTAGAGCTTCCAGATCCATCAAAGCAATATAGTT
>NC_089795.1:41057767-41060267 GCF_040412425.1 Macrobrachium rosenbergii
ATTTATCTCTCCTCTGTGTTTGGTTTTGCTTATGTGGACATCACAGCAGAATTTTTGCCACGTGGTACAATTTGCATTTTTGTCCTTCGAGACCCTCCCGCATGGGACGAATAAACCATACACACACACACACACACACACACACACACACACACACACACACACACACACACACACCAAGACTCGGTATTCTTAATCCTCAGGTTGACGCTGGAAGACACTTTTCTTTCTATTCTAAGAATTTTAAAATTAATAATTCAAGTTACTGATGCAGAGTTCTATGAATTTCAAGTTTTCCTGAAAAGTATATTGTCCCATATCATTGTCGCGAAGGAAATCAGAAAAAGTATATTGTATAAAATTTAAAACGAAAACGATGTAAAAATCTACGACAGATGATGAAAACAGGAGGCATAGACAACTTTGCCCTCCATAGTGATAAAAACAAGCGAGTGGATTACTTTCAGTTATTGTCAGTAAACATCGAGCTGAGTTTTGTTGCTTCTGGGGTAAAGGAATGCCATTTAACAAAGTTTTTGAATATTTCATAATTTGTAAAATTCAGTTTTGATTTACACTGCCGAATTCTGGGTAATAATTAGAAGAAAGAACTTTACCTTTCGTGATTAAAATTGCCATTGGAGAAGCAAATCCAGTTATGTATGGGTACAAATATATTTAAAAATAATTCTTAACACAGAGCTTTCGGGAATCTGTTCGATTCCCCTTTGAGACTGAAGATTCCCGAAAGCCCTCTTTACAGATTTATTTTTAGATATATTTGTACCCATACATAACTGTGGATTTGTATCTCCATTTCAAGACTCGTGCTACCATAGGGATTTTTTTTTTATTAAAACTATTATTAATGTTAATTTTGAAAATTCCGGAAATGGGGGTTTTCACTGCAGAATGTTAACAATAATTATTCCCAGGTTGAACCATGAAAAAAAAATCGAGTTCGTTACTGAATATGGCGAAGATTATTCATTCCAATGAATAACTTCAGACCGGTATTCAACCATCTCGGTATGAAAGTGAGTCATGAGTCATTCATAGTTCAGAATCTTTCTGAAACGGAGTTCGGACTGAAATCCCTCCGCTGAGTCCAATGGGGTAATTGGAGATGAGTAGATGAATACCGCTGTCGAAGAGTGATACCTTATCTCCCATGCTATTCATCTAGATATGAAGAGATAAAAGGTGATAATTATATCGTTAGTTTCCAAGAAAAGTTTGATAAGATACACTGGTGACCCAATGTTCAGTTTTCTAAGTGAAGGTTATAAGATTTCGATATGGTCTGTTAAGAATACCTCCCTGTTTAGCGAGAAAGCGTTGCCCCATTTATTCAACATTCGTCTAAAATTTCCTTCAGGCAGAGGATAAAGATCTATAGATGAAGGAACGCTTACTAAATTTTCTTTACAATCCCAGAAAAAGAAGCAAAAGAGAGAAGCAATAAATGTGTGACTGTTATTTCACCAGGTCAAATTTTCACCGTCGTGTCAGGTCACTGCAATTGTTCATCGAGCACTCGATCGTTTATAGATCAGGAAAGAATTCAGCTTCGGCGCAGGATTTTCCCAGAGAAATAACGCTAGCTTTAGGTTTAGAAATCTTTTCAGCTGGCTGACACTCAGACAGACAGAAAACTGTTTTTTCTTGTTCTCTTTTGCCAATGGTAATATCGTGTACACGAAATTTTCATTCGCTTCATTATGTCTCGTAAATGGATTTGGACCCAATTTCCAAAAAAGTGGAACCCAGTGAAAATATGAATCAAATACCGAAATGAATCATTGTTTAATAACTCAGGTTGAAAACAATTCCCATACATAATTTTAGCTTTCTGTAAAAGAAAACTATTGCGACGGCTTTGTCTATCCGTCCGCTCTTTTTCTGTCCGCCCTCAGATCTTAAAAACTACTGAGGCTAGAGGGCTGTAAACTGGTATGTTGATCATCCACCCTCCAATCATCAAACATAACAAATTGCAGCCCTCCAGCCTCAGTAGTTTTTATTTTATTTCCGGTTAAAGTTAGCCATATTCGTGCGTCTGACAACGCTATAGGACAGGCCAACCACCGGGCCGCGGCTCATACAGAAAACTCGATTGCGCCGAAGAAATTTCGGTGCATTATTTATTTGTTTCCTATAAAAATTACTCCTGTCTAATAGTTTTTATGATTCAACGGGAAACTAATTGTTTTCTTTTTAAATCTAATATACAAGACATGAGAACAGATAAAAACACAAAATAGAAGCACCAAGAAAACTAGTAGGTTGACTGATTAGTTTAGACTTCAGATTGATTGATTTAGACTACGGCGACATTATGCTATCACGAGCCATTGCACAAAAGTACTCTAGAGGACTAGTGGCGACCTCTGGACTCCGCTTTTATTCGTTATCGTTGTTATTACTGGTAAAAAAAAAATCTATATCAGAAATTCTTTCAAGAGCTTCCTCGCTCATTACAAACTTTATATATATTTAT
>NC_089795.1:41062767-41155267 GCF_040412425.1 Macrobrachium rosenbergii
ATACATATATAATTTATATATATATGCATATAAGTGATTTATGATTATTTTCACAAAAACTCCCGAACTGATTTTAACACTGGACAGTTACGATGTTAATCAAGTAAATACCCCATCCAATTGTTGGAAGTTGCTATTAAGGGATATACGAGTGTAAACATTTCGTTTACACTCGTTTATAGCTCTTCTGGGCCCTTACGGCATCCAGTGCTCATCTGTATTGCAACAATGATCATTCAGCGCTGAAAAAATAAATATCAGGAATATGGTTTTCCATAACTTCAAGAATATCTATATTCAGTGCTTCAGAGAAAGGGGAACAAGAAAGCTTAATTCCTTTTTAAGAGCTCTCGCATCACTGACAATGAATATTATATAAAAAAGATATCACAAACCTCATTTTTAAGGAAAGGACCGGATTATTGAAATGACACAAATCACTCATTAAGAAGAGGACCGGATTATTAAAGGAAAATATCACAAATAACTCATTAAGAAAAGGACCGGATTATTAAAAGAAAAATACCATAAATCTCTCTTTAAGAAAAGGACCGGATTATTAAAAGAAAAATAAATATCGTAAATCTCTCTTTACGAAAAGCTCCGGATAATTCAAGGAAAATATCACAAATTACTCATTACGAAAAGGACCGGATTATTAAAAGAAAAATATCATAAATTTCTCTTTACGAAAAGGATCGGATTATTAAACGAAAAATATCAAAAATCTCCCTTTTGAGAAAATGACCGGATTATTAAAACATCACAAATCACTCATCAAGAAAAGGACAGGATTATTAAAAGAAAAATATCAAATCTCTCTTTAAGAAAAGGACCGGATTATTAAAAGAAAAATGTCATTAATCTCTCTTTAAGAAAAGGACCGGATTATTAAAAGAAAAATATCATAAATCTCCCTTTTGAGAAAAGGACCGGATGGTTAAAACAAAATATCACAAATCACTCATTAAGAAAAGGACCGGATTATTAAAGGAAAATATCACAAATCACTCATTAAGAAAAGTTCGGGATTATTATCGCTCGTATCCTCTTGTAAACGAGTCTTCTTCTTCAATGTCTGGGCTCTGAAACTAAAGCAAACTCTGACCTTTGGCCGTCGGAGTTTCCATTAGAAGCAGAGAGCTAAAAGGATTCGCCAACTTTAAATCTAAAGAAGACAGCAACAATTGCAGTTCACTCTGCCGGGGCAAAGAATGTTTAGCCTACCCCTGCATTTCTGCTGTTCTTGCATTCACTGCGTCAACGCTGCATTTATTTTTTTTTTTTTCATTTTTTGGGGTGGGGGGTTCTTTCTCTTTTTACTGGCTGCCTCGATTTCACGGTTTTCGACCTGCCAAAGAGAACATGTGAAAATCAGTCATTTTTGCTTCATGAGAAGCACTGCAAAAAATATTGTTATATTGCATTCACTGCGTCAACGCTGCAAGTTGTTCTATTTTTGTTTGTATTTTCTACTGACTGCCTCGATTTCACGGCTCTCGACCTGCCAAAGTGAACATGTGAAAATAAGTCACTTTTGCTTCATGAGAAGCACTACAAAAAATGTCCACCACGTCAACGCTGCATTTTTTTTTTTTTTTTTACTGGCTTCGTCGATTTCACGATTTTCGACCTGCAGAAGACACGTGAAAATTTGTGACTTGTGCTTCATGGGAAGCACTACAAAATATTGTACATCTTTTTACAAAATGCTTCTTTCTCGCCTTCTCTGTACACTGCACAGACCTCTGACGGGCTGCCCTATGAGCAAGAGTTTTGCTGGCATATCGACAACGCGAACATAAATAACAACGGCAGACCTCCCCTATACTAATCGCCCAGGGATATACAGAAATTTTGTATTCAATATCAAACCGCTTCCCCTAATGAGGGGTGGCTCCAGAGTCAAATTCACGAAAACAGCCGCTGCTGCTACATTCGTCCTTGAACTGCTGAATGAAGGATGAATCATAATAAAAAGTATTTACACAAAATTTGACACTGTCCAAACCAAAAAGTATCTTCTCTGTCCATCCTTCTGTCTCCTGTCTTACTTTTTCTGTCAAAATCCTATTCTACACTTTTCGGGATAATTAGCCACAGTATGTCACTATAAGTTTACAGTTTCCTTTATCATTTTTCACTTCAGGCAAAGGAATATTTTACAATTCCTTTCGCCTCTTATTTTGGAAGTTTTCCTTCATCCAGATATATCTTACACACCATAGCTTCTAACTTAGGGTTGGGTTGTTGGGTTGCCTTTGGAAGTTACACAGCAAAACATAAATAAATAAATAAGTAATGCAGTTTAAATGTGTATGTGTGCGTATCTGGCAGGTGTGTAAATACAATATGCCATTATATCAAACAGCTCCTCTCGGCTCTTGGGGATTGCCTTTTCTCCTTGTAATTGTAATTTTCTATCTCATCTTCTTTTGAATTTCCTCGTCATTTCTTATCGCATTATCAAGCAAAGTACCGCTAACGAAAGAGAGAGAGAGAGAGAGGCAGGGAGCTCCACGCACCGGAAATATGAGATTTCGTCGCAGTGGTTCCTCGAAAAATCAAATGTTCCTCATTACAATGCGGAGCGCGTTCCGCATTCCACTGATCTTCGTCTTCCTCTCCTTCCCGAAACTTCTTGGGATTCCCGCCGGCGGCGATCACCATAACTGTGTCCCACAATCCCGAAATACTTTATTCTGGAATTGTCCGCCAGGTATAATGTATTCCTCCGTCCCGACGCGACGCCTCGGCTACATTCCCAGTTTGGGTTTTTTTAAGCGAACAATCAAATATGCATCCGTGATCGCGAATAGACCCCCGGAAGCCAATGGTGTTTGCCAGGAGTTCTCGGGAGCTTTGTTAAAGTATAGTGTGTTTCTGTTGATGTGTGTAAGTATTATGTTTATATGTGTATATAATATATTTGTGTGTGTGTGTGTGTATATATATATATATATATATATATATATATATATATATATATATATATATATATATATATATATATATATATATATATATATATATATATATATATATATATATATATATTATATATATATATATATATATATATAATATATATATATATAATATATGTATATATATATGTATGTATATATATACACAGCAGATAGACATATATACACACACACATATATATGTGTGTATGTATGTATATTTCAGTCCTTATAAGCTGCTAAGGAAACGAAAATTACCGACCTTTCGTATTTATTATTAGTCACATTCAAGGTAACTCTTTTAACAAACAGAACGAGAGGTGAAACATTCATTTCTTTCAATGACCACTGATATAATAAATAAAAGGTAGAACCATTATTCTCACGCAGAGGTTCAACTAAACGACAGAATGAGCTACCCATTACAGCAGGGACAGAACAGATTCCAAATCTGTTATGTCAGTCAGGAACGTCGTCAGTGGCACCAGTCTTTGGCCTAAGTGGTAACTACCAACCTCCAAAGGTCTTACCTAGTGTGCACACTGAAGATGAGAAAAACCAGGACCCTCCCATGATGGTCACCCGTCCAGGAACTGACCTAGATCCAACGTTGCATAATATCGCTCTCAAATATTAGAGACTTGTCTAATATACTTTGTTCACATGTTTAGATAATCTGTAAGTGCGAGCAAGCAAGCAAGCAAGCGCTTCCTACACATATCTCAGACGGGAAATAATCCACTTTCTTTTATCTAAGGCTGGAGATCTATCGTGCAAGGCGGCACTATTTATGCATGAAACTCTAATGTACATAGTTTTTAGCTCCGGTCAACAAACAGCGTTCGTCTTCTTCTTCTTTTCTTTTTAAGGAAAAAGATTAAAAACTTCTCGCGAAGCCGAATGAACCTTGTGATTTATCAGGGAGATATATTACCTTCCGCTCTGCTCGAGATTTAGTGCTTCGCTCCTACTTTCCATTTCTTCTTTTTTTATTTATATTTTCTTTTACTATTTTTATGTCATTTTTGTGCATCTTTAATCTTTAAGATAAGTCTCCGCATCTCTTTAGCTAGGATGCGTTTCTTTGTGTCATCAAATACATCATTCAAGGGATTTTAACTACTTGAGTCATGCAATACTTTGGAAAGAGACTTTTGTCAACACTTTTACGATACTGAATGCAAAAAGTATAATTTTTAACTTATATCTGTGCAGGTGTTTTCAAAGTAAGACTAACTATGTCTTTTACACAATCTTTAACATTAAAGCTCAATTCTAATCCGATGTGCTGCTTACTTCTTTTTCAGTAGCTTTGCTACGGACTGATAGACGAACGCACGGGGAAGACATAAGGGAAAAACCATTTACCTGACTTCTTGGAGGAAGTTTAAACAACGAGCACACGCCTTCGCATTATGCTGAGTGGCCCAGGCAGAGATCATCTGCGCCAGTGGGCCTGAATTTTCCTTCCCAAAGCTCACTTGGCTTTCCTCGCAGCTTGCCATGGAGCTCTGGTGCCACTGACAGACAACCAGTCAGACAGACAGGGAACTTCGCTTTCACGCAGCCATGGCAGATACAAGTCCTGATTCAATATTGATTATTGCCCCTTGTCTGCAAGAAGAAGCGAAAGGAATATTTTGTCTAATCAAAAACTCTGAATTTCAAACAATGTAGGAGGGAATCGTTATGCCAAATTCATCATTCAAACTAAAACACCAATGACACAAACACCACAAGGAAATAAAGTTAAAATGATAAATCATTGATTGAGAAGTTCACGTTTGCTTTTGAATGTATTTTCAGTAGTTCAGTTTGCATTAGTCCTTTGCTCGTACGAGCAATACAAGCAATTTACAGAAGGCTGATTGACGGTTTTTTTTTTTTTCAGACAATGATGTAAATGACACCATAAGGACTGAATGAGGAGGTAGAAATCATATACATATTTATGGTGGTCGTTCCATTAATCAGCTGAAGCACACCGCAACGAAAAAATAAAAATGTATATCGTACGAATTTATACTATAAGAATCCGCTACAATATGACCCCCCTGATTTGAATACTGTGAGGCAGATCTAACACACATACAGACATACATATATGGGTTGTGTGTGTGTATTTAAGAATATATCTTACATAAATCAATTACATCGACGCGATTTCTACAAATTCTAACAGAAAAGTTCATTACCAATTCTGAATGCATAAACCCCTCTTTTTTTTTCTTTTTTTTATCGAGGACGCTTATGTACTTCAGACAACGTAAGTTCTGCTTATGAAAATCATTATAGTAGCTCTTGAATCTAATCCAATACACAGAATACCTTATTAGGTGCGAAAATAAATTTGGAAAGTAACACCCTACTTACATTATATCATTTCCATAAACCATTTATATTATACAACATTTGTTAACGTAGACAATTTGCTTAAGCATCGCTTAAAAATTAAGTTTTCATTTTATATATATATATATATATATATATATATATATATATATATATATATATATATATATATATGTATATATATGATATGTGTGTATATATATATATACTGAAATAATTTCTCAGAAATCCTTTACCCTTATCACTGATTTAGCATAAATCTAATCTTATCACAATTTTAAAAGAAGCATTATTCACATTATTTTTATCTACTCGTGAAAAACGGGTGTCTTCGAAATGGAATGTAATCGTGTCTTTTTTTTGTCTGCGAGTATGCCTACGACCATTATCTAATAAACAAGCATTATCTACAAGGCTCAACATTGTTTAGCCCTCGATTATTCATATCTTATCAAAGCATTAACAAAATACAAGTCAGCAACGTTTCAGTCAACCATCCAATAAAAGATAAATATCGTTTGAGTGAAATACTGCATAAGTTTACATAGTACACCAGGAAAATGTACCATTATTAATTTGACAGCAGACTGTAAATAAACATGGGAATAAGTGTTTAAAAAGAGACCACTGCTTGACAGCATTGCAGTCTCTAGGTTCAGCAGTCCTGTATGATACGAAAAATTCTTAGTCGTCTCAAACGTTTGGAACCACTCAAATAGCGGAAAGTGCAACCTGATTTTGGAAAATTCTCTGAAAAATAAAGAGGTTTTGATATAATGTAAATTCCTTGTGGTTTTAAAATTACTTTCATCCTGATATCTTGAGGAATAAAACTTAATTAGAAGTTGTTTGCACATTAGTTGAAAAATGTGTTCTACTCTCTCTCTCTCTCTCTCTGTCTTTCCCCGCCTTTTTTTGTTGCCTTAATCTCGAGCATCACCGTAGGAAATTGGTTGACACATACCACCTGTGTTGACTTTGACAATAATTGTCATGATGAGACGTGGGGGAGAGAAGTGGTCGTTACGTGCTCAGAGAAATAAGGATAGGGAAATTTTACATCGTCAAGAATGTATGCACAATAATAAAGAGAGAATGGTTAGCGCTCCGTCTCACTCTCAAACTATTTCTGAGTTGACAAGTTTGTATACACACACACATATATATATATATAGATAGACAGATAGATAGATATATATATATATATATATATATATATATATATATATAGTTATATATATATATATGAATATATAAACATATATAGAAAGAGTAATATAGTTATATATAGATATATGAATATATATATACATATATATAGAAAGAACAATGCATATACATTATATTATATATATATATATATATATATATATATATATATATATAATTTAACATATATATATATATATATATATATATATATATATATATATATATATATAAACGACATTCACTCTAACTGACTGAAACTTTACGGATTTGTACTTTGTTAACACTAATAACATATGAATTATCGAGGGTTAAACAATGCTGAACCTTGTAGATAATCTTTTTCATTAGATAACGGTCGTCAAAATGCTATTGATACACACAGACCCATACTGATGTATGCATATTCACAGACATAAAAAAACAGACACAATTACATTCAATTCTAAAATCACCATTATGTATAAAGATATGTATACAGTATATGCATATATACATACACGTATATATACATACATATATATTATATGTCTTTTATGTATATTTATTCATACATAAATTCATAAAAAAAGAATACAATCACGATGAAGGAGAACCGTTATTTAAATCTAAAGGTCACGATAACATCGGTTATCTCACTCAAAACCCAACAAGATAAGAATAGATTTCTCGAAGAGTCAGTTTCACACAGATCCCCTGCCTTAGCCAGTCGCTTCCTGACGTGAAGTTCGCTTTGTGAAATTTTGAACGCATTTGAGACTTGAGTCTTGAGTTGTATATTCTTTTAGAGGGAAATCTATTACATGTGTATTGATCTAAAAGGATGGCATTTGAGGTAAGATTTTTCCGCGTTTGTGAATCATGAACGACTAAGCATGTCCAGTGGTTGGTGAAGTATTTATAAACTTAAATTTCAATCTCGTGATTTGTTGTTTTTCAGTATTAGGATGTTCTAATGAAACTGTTTTAAGGCTGAATGAGTCCCAGGTGCAAAAATGAAAAGTTAAATATATATATATATATATATATATATATATATATATATATATATATATATATATATATATATATATATATATATATATATATATATATATATATATATATATATATATATATATATATATATATATATATAGTAAAATGTATTAATGTGCAGAGATAAAGCAAAGACTTTCAAACACCTGAACGGTTTTCCTCTTCAGTGTTTACGTTAGAATACAGCGCGAGAGGGGAGTTTTCCTCTATAGTTTTAAAACTGGGGTGGGGGTGTCTTTCCCCCTCCCCCAGGATTTAAAATTCTTCATATGAAAACTGCTCTTTCCCTGTGTACTCTAACGTAAACACCAGAGAACTGCGTTCAGATGTTTTATTTACGATAGCCTACTACTATAACTGTGAATTTTATTACACAGGGTGTAGCACGAGTTTGTGCAAATATTTTGGGAGACCAAAGAAAAAGTCATTCTGAGCACAAAATGTTCTATAAACATATACATTTTAAGGCTTCGTCTATCGGTGAGGTGAATTTTTAAAATAACCGTCATCATTAAACGGGCAAGTACGCGTACGAATATAGTCCGAGTGAGTAGTCAGGGTCCAGTATATGGGGGGAAAGGTTGAAGTGCGTTAGGCAACTCAATTGCTAGCCTTTTAATTATGATTTTCTCTTGTAGGCTATTGAAAAATATAACATTACAGTCCCTTCAACTAGTAAATCGCCTGAGAACAGACCATGTAATTAATTTCAATAATTACCTTTACGTATAAACAAGCTACGTTCACGCAGGGCGTTTTTAACCGCGGCGGCCACTGCTCATTTAACGCTGTAATCACGTTCACACGAAGCGTTTTGACCGCGGCAGCCAGCTTGCGCGGTAATGCTTCTTTATATATATATATATATATATATATATATATATATATATATATATATATATATATATATATATATATATATAGATAGATAGATAGATAGATAGATGACAGATAGATATATATACACTTTTTGCTGATACCCAGTGTCAGAATGGACGTGGAAGAAATAGCTTGCGTTCGGCTGTTGAATCGCAGACTGAATTGGCGCAAAACAGCGCCAAAAAGACGCGCGTGGTACAGTTTTACATGATAGACATGCCCTTTCTACTGATAAAAGTATATCTTAGTTTAGCCAGACCACTGAGCTGATTAACAGCTCTCCTAGAAGAATGGCCGAAGGATTAGATTTATTTTTACGTGGCTAGAACCAGTTGGTTACCTAGCAACAGGAACTACAACTTATTGTGGAATCGAACCACATTATGGCGAAACGAATTTCTATCACCAGAAACAAATTCCTCTTGTTCTTCACTGGCCAGTCGGAGATTCGAACTCGCGACCAACAGAGTGGTAGCTGAGAACGGAACCCGCTCACCCAGCGAGGAACTCCTTTCCACTGATGACACAAGATGCTTGCCTCATGTAATTGTTGGAGATGAGGCCTTTGGGATTATGGAAAATGTTATGCGACCATGCAGTGGAAAACACCTGTCACACAAGAGGAAAATATTTAATTGCGGATCGTCAAGAGCACGTACTGTAGGTATATATAATGTACCTTTGGTATCTTAGCTAATAAGTGGCGCATATTCCATAGGTCTCTCAATGTCCAGACTAACTTTGCTGAGGATATAATAAAGGCATGTTGCATATTGCATAACTATATAAGGGCAAAAGATGGTTACAGGCATGAAGATATACTTTATCAACCACCTGTGCATAGTAGGCCTACATGAGGTCATGTTCCAGAGGGAGCATGTCTGCAACCTCTGCCCGAGACAGATAATAAGCAGATTACTTTTGTAAATGAAGGTAAACTCGAATGGCAAGGACAGAATGATTTAGGAAAGTTTTCAAATCTGACAAAGAACAAAAAAAGGATAAATATAGTCTTCCTGATTAGAAATTTGTTTGATGTAAATATAGATTATATTGTAAGTGAAGAAAATGCAGTTTCAAAGGTTATAATGCTTTTGTATATCCATTGATGATATACAAACATAAATGTCAAAGTTGTGTTATTCAATTAACTTACCTGGGTTTTGTTTTCCTTCATATCTTCAGGTGCAGAAAAAGCCACAATTTCTTCCCAACCCCTTTTCTTGACTATTCTGTCTCTGTACTCCTGAGATTTCATGTCCCAAATTGATGGGCGTTTTTCAATTTCATTTATGAATAAATCAGTATCAAAATGATCCTTCTCCATGGTTAACAGTGACAGCAATGCAATCAGTGTGTGTGACTGTGATCACGAGGACCAGACGTGGCGTGAGTTTGCTATGGTAACGCACAATCTCTTTTCTCATTGGCTGGCACACAGTCGGCGCTGCTCTGCAGTCTTCAAAAAACGCGGTTCACCGTTGTGTGAACGATGTCATTGACTTGTATGTATCTCGACACGCCCGACAATCGCGCTGGCGAAGGGAATCTCGCTACCGCGGCGTGCGAAACCGCCGCGATACGCCTGATTACGTGTGAACGATTCCATAAGCTAACATTGAACAATCGACAGCGCGTATCTTAACGCGCGGTTGAAAACGCCCTGTGTGAACGTAGCCTTAGTTGCTTGGCAATATTTATTTGTGATCGTTGAGTTCTGGCACAAACTGTCCTGCCGCCTCGTCACGAAATTGTTGAATCAGGAGTCAGGACTGGGCCTACGCCTATGCTGAATGAGGGTAGTGACTAATCCTGTAGACAAGGGAATGTAGGGTGGGAGGATGCTGCACTTTGAACAATGTCAGCTTTCTTACCTCTTCTGATTACTGTATGAATAGGCTACCTCTGACAGGAAAGAATGAAGAAAGTGAATGTTCCGTAATGTTTCCATTCTTTTTAATCCGACAGCGACGAAAACGTTTTCGTAGATGTGTTTTTTCCTTTGACTGGCGTGTGATAGGTGATTACTTGTGATGGAGGAGAGATTTTTGATAATACGTTTTAAATCTTTGCTTGGTGTTTAATGAATAGGCCTATATTCGATGGAGAATTCCGGTAGACTTGCTTTTCTTTCCTTTATCAGGTCAGTTATTTCATTGACGGAGGAGGTTTCAGTATGCATGCATTGCATTTTCCCTTAGTTCAGTGTCTAAAGATAGATTTGACTTAAAATTATTTATTGAAATCGGCCTAATCATAAATTTCCTTTCTGTAACACTGGAGGTCACAACCGTGTAATCTAGAAATGGAACTGTTGCAAAACCCATAAATAAACATCATATCTGTATATTCCAAATTACTGGAACGGTAAGGCATTGTCTCCAGTTTCTTGCTCTCAAAATGAATCCGGAATTTGACACTTGTAACCCGGACACGCTCACTTATCTAGGCAGAAGAGCGAGACTGTTCAGAGCAACAAATGAACTAATCAGCTCCATCCCCCACGCCCCCACCCGCCATATCCCTGGCTACTAACTCCGACATCCCGTACGCCATCTTACTTGCCCGTTTAATAACGGTTATTTTAAAAATTCACCTCACCGACAAACGAAGCCTTAAAATGCATATGTTTATAGAACATTTTCTACTCAGAATGACTTTTTCTTTCATTTCCCAAACTATTTGCATAAACTCGTCTTACATAGTGATAGTTTATCGCGATACTGTGAATTTCCTGGCAATAATGCTGTAATGATACAATCTGGTCTTTTTCCTACCTGATCTCGACTAAATATGTCTCCTTTCCAGTCTACCAGCAGCAGGGTACTGATGGAATGTGGGGTCTGCAGCGAGGAATACAACGACCTGGACCACAAGCCGGTCGTTCTCAAGTGCTCGCACTCCTGTTTAAAATGCCTGAAGAGCATGGTAGCAAAATCCCAAAAACGGTGCCCCCTCTGCCGACGGGAATTCCAAGCCAGCTCTCCTGATGACCTGATCATCAACAGGAACCTGCTGGACTTGGTAAACTACCTGAATAAGAAACGAGAACGCCGACCAGAGGACAAAGAGGCCGCTTTCTGGAGAGGATCACCGGACGGCATGTGGAAGATGTCCAAAGAGAACGCTGCTGACTGGGACCAGGCAAGAGCAGAAATTCAGGAAGTGTTCCTTATCAACAAAAGGAGAATTTTAGAGTTACAGAAACTCAATAAAACTGTCACAAGCGATATCGCGATGAAGCTGAAACACGTTGTCTCTGAAAACAACAAAATGATACAGAAGCTTGAGGGATACAATACGGATATCGGTAAGGTAACGAAATCGGTTTCAGAAAATCAAGCGGCCATCAGTGCAGCAAAGGATAAATTGCGAAACGCGAAGAATTTCGCAGAATACGGTCGAATTATGGACGACGTCAATTACATGATCAAATCGCAGCAAGTCATTGTCAGGGAAATGACCTCGAACATGAATGCCAACAAAACGTTACACGAGAAAATTAAAAAGGTCAGTTATTTTTGTTTATTCTCTCTCTCTCTCTCAAGGTTTTTATCCTTCTCTTGTATTTAACGATGCAATCATTAAGAATTATCCGAGACTCACTTTCAAGAGCTCGTAACGTCATCCATTTTCGAAATTTTGACACTAGCAAAACGCACCACTTTGTATTTCTGATACGTCAGCGCCAATTGTTATTAGAGCTCTTCGGCCGGCGTCATTTTCTGTATTTTCAGGAACACACGGCTACAGGGAGCAACATAGGCCTAATCCAAGAACTCTTGCAAGGCATAAATTTAAAAGAAATTGAAGGGGCACAAAATGATCTTTTTCCCGAACTTGGTGCAGTGGCTGCCGGTGTCAGCGCCCATAAATATATATCAGTAAGTTCCGTCTTTTTACTATTCGTGTAGAGAGCAATTATTTATGCATGTATATATGTATGTGTCAAAGAGATCCTCACATGAAAATAAAAGGAGATACCGTGACTTTCGACTTTACAATAAAAATCCAAAGTCTTCGTATCCCATTCTTTTATTTTCATGTAAGGATTTCTACTCTTCATCCACCTGGCAACTGTGCAAATACATGACACGTACTCGTACACAGAACAAATCGTCATTTATGATAAATATTTAGATACAGAAGTTTGTTCGTATTTTTCTTTCATGTACCACCTACAACAGAGATAAAAAAAAGACAAATTTTAAGCCGGCAAAGGTCGTGATGAGATCAATTAATATTAGACGAAATACTTTACCTAGTCACTTATCTTGGGTAAATTGAGAGATTTACTCACTTTATAGTCTGTGAAGGTGTTACCTGTTTCTATATGGACAAGAAGTCTGAGCTTTCTTCCTTTAAAACGGTCTGTTGGCTGAAGAACTCAGCAGAGCGTCGCAATACTTGGAATAATATAACGTACGAAGTGTACTTGCGTTTCTATACATGATAATCAACAGGTAGACGACCTCAGGAAAACCAAACAGCAAGTGTACGCCGTGACAGTAATCAACGGACGAAGGAGATTTGCTAAAATCGTGAAATCCGATCAGAATCCCAAGATCCTCTACGTCCACAGACTGAAGGATGAACCTGACATCTCTCCCAGCGCGCAGCTTATTAAGGTAAGATTGATTGATTAATTGAGGGTTATCTGGCGTCACAACTACCAGGGTCACCGACGCCGTATTAAGGTAAGAGGCTGGCCCACCATTCCTTTCGAGGCTGACACACCTATGCTGCCTTTATTCAGGCAAAGTTATTTGTCAGTGAGGTAGTCACGTAAGTATTCATTACTATCAAGGAGAAGCATGGTGAAAGCAATTACTTATTAAATATGGCAGCTCTGTGAAATTTAAAACACATATAAATGAATCAAACAGAATTAATCAAGTATTATTAATTCTATATATTTGGCATAAACACTTCATTCCATCCATTACTAACATCTTATGTTACATTAATCATTCATCCTTTTCTCCAAATTACTTCGACAAATTATCTGCTCTTATTCTGCCACTCCACACTAACACATATTTCTTAAAATCTGTCTACTCTCTTAATCGCTAGCTAACTCTTTTCCTAGTACCTGCAGTCTCTTGCCACCACCACCATTCAAGAGCGTATCATCCGCAAACATCCACCATTTTGCTCTCTTTTCAAGAAAACTTTTCTGTTTTCACAACTCTGCACCTTCATTTCCTGTCCTTTACCTGACTTCTCACATCACTCGAGCTATAGCAATTTTAAAGTGTCAGTTAAGCAAGAGACCTTTCTCTCAGGCTTAACTTCATACCAATGCACAACATCTATGTACTGAACTATAAGGACGTTTTGTTTTCATAATTAAGATTACGAACCTTTTGTTATCTCTTAGTCTCTCGGTCAAAGTCGTACCAAGCGCCTTCCCAGGTATAAGTGAGACAGATTAGAATACTTACTAACCTCCATCATCTGAGCCAATACATAAAGGAGTATTTATTCCTGTCTCCGATTCGTTTGGAACTTTTCTTTCATCCAGCCAATCACATTTACTGCACTTACTAATTCATATATACATTATATATATATATATATATATATATATATATATATATATATATATATATATATATATATATATATATATATATATATATATATATGTATATGTATATGTATATATATATATATATATATATATTTACTTATGTTTATATATTTATATATATTTACATATATTTATATATATAAATTTTTATATTTCATATATATATTATATATACATATTAATATGTATTATATATGGAGAGAGAGAGAGAGAGAGAGAGAGAGAGAGAGAGAGAGAGAGAGAGAGAGAGAGAGAGAGAGAGAAATTGTAGTATTTCTAAATCTGCATTACGTGAAACTCCCGTTACTTCTTCGTATTGAAAGAAACGTAATAAGCTTGAAATAATGCAAATTTAGGAATACTACAATGAGAGAGACAGAGAGAGAGCGCGCTTTGTGGCGTTTCTAAATTTGCATAATTTCAAACATTCGACGTTCCTTTCAGTACGAAGAAGTAACGGAGTTGACAAACTACTGTGACCGCTTGACGTTCATGGACCTGGAAGCCAAAGGGAAACCGCCCGTGAGAATCGTCATCAAATACTACAGTGAAATCAACTTCATCAATCACGTCAAAAATCACATCCTCCTGTGCACTGGGGGAAAGGGGTCCTACGTACGCAAAATCCAAAGTCCTCGAGGTGAAGGATAAGGGAAAATCCAACGAGTTCCTGATCTTAGGAGACTTCGAGAAGAACAACGGAAGCGCTGGCAGGGCGATCGTGTCGAAGGCGGAGGGAAATGAATGGTGGAAGAATGGTGGAAGCTGGGGGATATTGTCAACATACGTGTGTCAGCGTGGATCTACCGAAGCAACGGCGTCGCAGTTTTGCATCCTAACGCGGAAAGGTATTGCGTCGAAGATTTTTGCCTACGTCAGAGATGGTCTCAGCGAATTGACACGTTACGTTCAAGAGTGCGACAATGCGAAAGAGATCGAGATAAGCGATTGTGGAAGGGTTGTCTATTGCTGACGTCAAACATTTGCGTAAGGACAAGCAAGCAAGCAAGCAGGGAAAGAAAGAGATAAGAAAACTATAGTGGAAAGATATGATTATTGTTTTGCTTCTGACCCTCAGTTTTCTATAAAGAAAAGGTGCTATCAAGGTCTAAAGAATACCTAGCAGGTAAATTTGGGGTGAGCTGGGTTAATGGGGGTTTAATCCTTTGAGGGGTAAATTCTGTGACGTCAGACGGATCTAGGATTCTGTAGCTAGCTCTATAGAACGCTCATTATCTTTTACTAAATATTTAATAATAATATCGCTAGTTTTTCACAGAATGTGGATTTAATTACTAATACAGATAACCTAGTAATTTCCACATATTTTCATACACATATCATTCAACAGACACATTAGCTTGAACTTGAAACATTCTTTTACAGCCTCTTTACTTTATTCAAAATTTTTTTTAGATGAAATGATTTCCCTGTTTAAAAATCTTATCTTAAAGAAAGTTCGACAACGAACGAAATATGTGACTGAATCAAGAGGCAAATTAGTAACATTTTTTTTTCTACAGCTGAGTTTTTGACAGTTCCTTATCCAGCTCTGAGTCCTTTTTCATCATGACAGCATTTAAATATTTTTTTCCATTGTTTTCGGCTATTCAGAAAATTCTTTAGAGGGCTTCATTAATTTTTTATCACCTCTGCTTACTATGCCTGTCCGAGTTATCTTCTAATGGCATATATGAACCAAGATATGGATATTTGGAAATTTATGGGGAATAAATCCACCGAGGTATTCTAAACCACCTTTCTCTATAGCTTCCTCAAGTTATTCACCGTCAGTCTCTTGCAAACTTTCAGTGAAGCCATTTTCTTTTTCTTCTCCACCGAGATACTCTAGTAAACTAGACATTATTGCCGAGAGACTCAATTCACGTTGCAGTGACGCATCGTCATTACTATGGGAAGAAGTTTACATGTCAAGCAAAGAATGGAATGTGCCGGCTGTTATGTTGTCTCCTTTGCAATTGCTGTCTACGTTATATTTTGATCCCCTGAGAGAACTGTCTTCCCCTAAAAGATGACACCCAATTCTTTGCTTCACTGCAACTATCGATGGGTGCTGATAGCAGGCTCCCATCCGTCGTAGGCAGGCAAAGAAATGCTCAAGTCCCTCTTAATTTAGTCTGTATGTTATTATATATCGAATATTATAACATACAAACATTTTACATTTCGTAGCAATTTGGCCAAAGACCGTGAGGAAATTACAAATCCCTTTTGAAATGGGTAGAAACCTCTGCTTCTCAGAACCTTGACTGATTTTGCCATTTCTCCCATGCGTTTAAGAATTTCTTCTTGGTTTGACGTGCTTAACCCAGATGCACTCCTGGATGTTTGTTGTCACGTAGCACTCGTTTCCACGTGTCTTGGAAAGTTGTGAAAAGTTACTCCTTCTTTCGTTTTACCTTTATTGGAAGAATGACGGTAAATAATACAATAACGAAACATTTCGTGTTTAGCTACAGACATCGTAAGCAATAAGCCTGATGTTATGCGAAGGACAGTTTCAGTTTACCAGTTTATGATAGGTACAGGAAGAGCTTCGCACTGAACACCAGGACTCTCTGACGTCATAATCCGACCCAGTGTTTACCTACGCAGAAAAGGACACGTTTTGGGTCGCTGGTGGGTTGACCTGGTATTCTTTAGACCTTGGGTGGTATAATTTAGATATATAAGTCCTTATATGTTTTTCACAATCCTTTTCTATATATATGTCTGCTATGAATGAAGTAACTCACTGATCTCCTTACACCTGTGCAGGTTCCTTCAGCCAAATGAGTGAATAAGTCCTTATTTTTTAATCTTTTTTGCTTTCTTAATTGCTGTTAATCTTTGCATGAATATTTAAAAAGCAATATATTCAGATATAAAGACACTGAAAATGAGAAAATTTTATTTTAAAACTTTTATTTCGTCCAATATTAAAGTAGATCTTTTGATCGTTACTCCAGAATCAGTGGAAAGGAACTCCTCTTTTACAGATTAAAAACAAAAGCTGGCTACTTTTTAAAAAAAGAAAATTAATGAATAATTAGCAATTAAAGAGCACCTTTTTTCAATCAAATCCACTTTAGAATCTTTTTATAATTTTCTAGACTTTGTCACTTGTGACAATGGATATACACACAAATGCAAGGTATGTTTTTATGTTAGTGTTAAAAGTGTGAAGGCGAGTGATTTATGACGTAAGCAACAAGAGTAGTAGATGTCGTCACCGACAGCCAATGAAAGAGCAGAAAAAGGTACTCTTGGTTTATGGGTTGCTGTTTGAAGTGCTTCAAAAAATTTTCTGGTGTTTCCAGGGACTTCCCATGTTTTTATTTTATTTTATTCGTGCTTATTGAATAAAGGAGTTTCACCAAGAAAACATTATTATTTATTACAAAAATCTATAAAATACCCTCGCATCACAGGTTTTTGCAATACCTGTTTTTCCAGAAACCACCAAAGAGCAGTCAAGTGTGGATGTGTATCTAAATGTATTAAATAGGATTCAAGGAATTTTTAAGTTGTATGTGTGGTTGAGAGAGAGAGAGAGAGAGAGAGAGAGAGAGAGAGAGAGAGAGAGAGAGAGAGAGAGAGAGAGAGTTGTAAAATGATATACGATACAATAACAATGTTTGTGTTCGTTCGTTATGTACACACGTGTCTTGAGAGAGAAAGAGTGAGTGTGTGTGTGTGCATGTGTGTGTGCTGTAACTAGATGAACGGAGGTATGGAGGATGAAGGGAAAATATTTGTCTTGGGAAGTACCCAGAGCTTAGCATGACAACAGGGACTGACCCGTTGGAGACATCGGATGATTAATATCAACTGATTATCAATTAGCATATTTAGGTCATTCTAATTTGCAACAATGGAATGGAACATAAAATATAGGCCAAAGGCGAAGCGCTGGGACCTACGAGGGTCATTGCAACAGGAGGGAAAACTTCTGCTTTTGCAGTGTTAGGGAGAGGTGGAAATAAGATGACAGTGAACCGAGACACAGTCAAAGGAATTTGCTAGGATCCGAAGGGAGGTGAAATCAGGAGGACAAACTACTGAATAATCAAATTGTAAAAATTTGCACCATTTTACATACCAATTGCTTATTAGAAGAGAATAGAATATGGAACTTAGACCAAAGGCCAAGCGCTGGGACCTATGAGGTCATTCAGTGCTGAAAGGGAAATTGACAGTGAGAAGGTTTGAAAGGTGAAACAGGAGGAAAACCTTACATTTGCACTACGAAAAAATTGCTTGAGAGGGTGGAAAATCAGATGAAAGAAACAAAATATGAACGGAGATACAGTAAAGGGAATAAAAGAGGTTGAAGCTAGGGGCCGATGGGATGCTGCAAGCACCCTTAAGTAATGCCTTCAGTGCACCACGAGGTGTACTGACGGCACTACTCCCCTACAGGGTCCAAGTAAAAGTCCTAAAGGGGGATTCTGTCAACAGATAAAAGAGATGATTCTTCAAGTAAGTTAATACTGTACTGTGTATGTAAAATACCTAAAAAGTGTTCGTTTTTAAATAGGACGGTTTTTCTTCTTTTGCTTGAAAACGTGTTTAGTACCTGATAAAATGAGAGATTCATAAATCTACGGTTTATTGCCATTATTGCTTTTACTGCCAGAAATGAATGACCAATTCTGACACAGTTTACGACACTTTTTCTGTTTTACGTGGAAGTGATGGGCCTTTTACTACTAACTAGTTTGTAATCATATGCGTGAGCATGTTCCTGCAAGAAAGACTCTCTCTCTCTCTCTCTCTCTCTCTCTCTCTCTCAGGAAAAAACCAAGATAACAGATTCTTCTACATTCATCCTATTGCTGCTGTTTCGGGGACAGAAAATCTCCACATCTGCTGTTTATAGATAAATAGATAGATAGATAGATAGATAGATAGATAGATAGATAGATAGATAAACAGATATGTATCTGTATCTTGTGACTTGGTTTACAGGTCATGATGAAGGAAAAATGGAATTCTAACTTCTGGCTGGTGAATTCCTGAACTGAATTGGGAAAAGCATGTCTCTTGGGTGGTTATCTATTATCTAAGTGCCAGGTTAAGTCAAAGCTAAATACTTGCACTCTAACCCCATATGGGTATAACTGAGTGCCTCTGCCTGGAATGATAATGTAATAATAAATATTACAATATTTTATAAATATTTATACTATTTACAATAGTATAAATATTACAATATTTTATAAAACGTATAACAATTCATAAAATTAAAAAAAGTGAAGAATTCCTTACCTAATTCTAGTGGTTGGCTTGCTTACGGGGAAGGGCAGGTTGCTGAATGTGGATATATAGAACAGGTCTATGATGTGGAACCTAAAGGTGCTTGGTAGTCTGGAATGATAAAGATAAAAATGATACAATAAGTACTGTAATAAATACAGTAAGTATTTTATAACACAATTTAAAACAAATTTATACACCTAATAATAAAAAAAAATTAAGAATTCCTTACCTGATGGACATTGAGAGGGTACAAGGGCTGGTGAGTTGGGGTTTGAGGATGGGATCACTGTTTCTTATGAAGCTGGAGAGGGTGAGTTGGACTGGGAGGAGGGGATAACTTCTTGATCTGGAATGATAATGACAACAATTAGTATTATAAAAAGTAATATAAATTATTACTGTACAATTACAGTTTGTTCTGTACACTTTTTTCTAAAATTTATATCAATTTATAAAACAATTTAAACAAAAAAAAAAGGGAAGAATTCCTTACCTGCTGGACCTGGAGAGGGTTCACGTGCTGGACCTTGGAAAACCATGAAGGGTTCAGGGGAGTCCGGGTTATCATCACTCTCAAAGAGAAACTCTGGAATGATAATGAAAAAAATTAGCTTGTGCTACGGTACATATATTATATATTACAATAAAAAATATATTACAGTATAAAACAAATTATAACATGAAAAAAAGTGAAGAATTCCTTACCTGATGGAGCTGGAGAGGCTGCTGGAGAGGGTACAGGTTCAGGTTCAGGTTCAGGTGAATCTGGATTGGGCATCACTTCTGCAATGATAAAAATGATAAAAATTTTGGGTTATGCAATACAGTACATATGCAAATATAAATTACAGTAAAAGTTTTATAAATTTACAGTATTACAACTTATAAAACATTTTATATACAGTAGTAAAAAAAAAAGTTAAGAAGTCCTTACCTAGATTAGGAATGGCAGATGGTGTTGGAGACTTCTTGAACTAAGTGTCCAGCCTAGACTGCACACTTTTCTTCCTCTGCTTCTCCTTTAAAGACTCCTTGTAAAAAGTTAGACAATCCATGATCCCTCTTTGAACCTTGGCGAACCTTTCCATGTTAGGGTCCTAAGCCTCAAAACATGCCATCACTCTCTCCAAATGAGAAGAACCCTCGAGAAGCCCTTAGTACTTAATACCCTGGGCTTTTACATCATCTGCTTCTCCTGTGCTGATAACTCCTCTTCATGGGATGCCAGCAGCTCAGTGACATCCTTAGCTTCTACCTCCAAATTTAGCTTCTTGCTTAATCCAACAATTTTCTTCGTCACAGTTTCCACATCCTCTGCCTTGTCAAACCCCTCAAATGTATTCAGAAACTGCAGAGTTTCTTCCAGGCCCCATTCAAAATCGTCATCTTTACTTCATCCCAAGCACTTGCAATATTCTTCATAGCATCTGCAATATTGTAGGCCTTCCAAAATTGCTTCAAAATCAACTCCTGGTTACTTTCAACAGCCCTCAAAGCACTGCAAATTGTCCTCCTGAGGTAGTAGGCCTTGAATTTAGCAATGACTCCCTGGTCCATCAGTTGTAAAAGCAATGTAGTATTGGGTGGAAGATACACTACCTTCACATATGGGTGCATATCACTCAGACTCTGAGGGTAACCAAGGGCATTGTCTAAAACAAGCAGGACCTTAAAAGGCAGACTCTTCAAGGCACAATACCTCTCCACTGCAGGCACAATGTGATCATTGAACCAGTCTTCAAAGATCATCAAGATAACCCAAGCCTTCTGGTTGGACTTCCAAATAACAGGGAGTTGACTCTTGAAGATGCTCTTTAAAGCCCTTGGATTTTCAGCCAAACAGACAAAAAAGGGCTTAAGCTTGAAGTCTCCACTAGCATTACACCTAAGGTGTAAAGTCAGTCTCTCCTTACTGACTTTGTGGCCTGGTGCTGACTTCTCCTCCTTGGAGAGGTACGTATGACTAGGCATACGTTTCCAGAATACGCCTGTCTCATCCACATTAAACACTTGCAGAGCACAATAGACTCCCTCCCTATCATCTCAGCCAACCCACTAGGAAAACTGTCTGCTCCTGCATGATCAGCGCTAGCAGATTTGCCTTACAGCTGAAGGTTGTGCAAATTAGCATGAGCCTTAAATCGGTTAAACCAACCCCAGCCAGCTGCAAATTCTTCACTACCATTCCCTTCCCTGTTCCTCTTGACTACTACCTTATGTAACTCCTTATCCTTCTCCTGAATCACACTAAGGGTCACCAGAACACGTTGTTGGTTCTGGTCTTCAGGCCAGACCGACAATAATTTCTCCATCTCCACAAGGTTTCGACTACTTTGCTTCGTATTAATTATCATCGCCTTCATGGGTGCAGCACCTTGAACATACTCTAGGATATTCTTTTTATCCTTTACTATGGTCCCAATCATCGTCCTACAAAGGCCCAGTGCCCCGACCAATTTCAGTTTGTTTCTCCCTTCTCTGAATGCTTAACTATGTCAAATTTAACATCCATTGTGATGGTCTTCCTCTTCTTCGATGCACTGCTGTCAGATGAAGAAACTTGACATTTTGGAGCCATAGTAAAGGCTACGAACTACAACACACTAAAGAGACAACAACGTAGTAAGATACAGCCTAGCACAATGGAGGCAAACACGTGAGTGATAGTTTGTTTGGTATTGTTTTGCACGCCTGTGTGAGTGACTCAGGCAGGTCGTTCTTCAGTCAACGAGTACATGCTCAGAAACTAGTCCCGTCATTTGCACTGCGATGTAAGACTGAAAACGACATAAACTCGGAACATCCTCTGTAACCCAGAACTGATTTTTTTATGAATATATTTGAAAAGCGGCATAAGCTCGAAACAACGTAAGCCGAGTCCGGCGTAACACGGGGAATGTCTGTACAAGGATATCAAAAGGAGAATTTGATCAAGAAAATGAACCAGAGAGTAACTGCAAAGGACTGAGAAATTAATAACCAAAAAGCAGGACTTTGACCATAATGATTTTACACCAACCAAGAATATGTCTTTTCAAAAACCAAAAATGAAAAAACAAGACATGTGGATGAAACAGTAGATGATACATTGCTGCTACTCCTATTAAATAAGCCCATTGTATCAGTGATTAATTAATCATATTCTGATATCCTGCCAATACCAAAAATAAATCTATTATGCTCAAATAATTAAACAAGCCCTATATATGATGATTACCAGAATGAAAGTACTTCAGTAACTCGGACAATACATTCACAAATAACTTTAGGAGTTAATTTACCAACAGGAATTTGTGCAGCACTGCCAAAAATTGTGGATATTTCAAATGCTATGGTTTGGTCAAATCTGTCCTCTGAGACTTGGAAGACAAACGTTTTGTAAGCCAAATATTGAGTATCTGGCAAGAAACACTTTGCTTGCAGAAAACTCTCTGACATTATTACAGTATAAGAAGAGGCAATGACAGTTACATTACAGAATGTGCAAGAGTTCGTTGTGGAGTCAAAACGAGATCATCACCAGACTTTTTCTATTTCCTATGAATTCTACATACAAGTCTACTTTCCTTTCCTCGGGATGTGTAGTATGCAATCAATGCAACTAGATTTAATAAAACTTGGTATTCTGCTGCTTTTCGAGAATTACTGAGCACACAATTCATGAAGTAATTTTTACACTAAATTACAATTCCAAGGTCACTTTCTTATTCACTCATACCAAACTCTCTGGTGCTGTTTTGAAGATGTAATAATCTACTCCAAAAGTATTAGTGACAAAGAAACGCTGGGTGCCACCTGTGCATGGTCTGCCCACGTTTTTGCAGTAATAACACTGTCACCCCTAGTTTTTCATTTTCTTTAAAGTATATTTTCTTTCATAGAAAATGCTTAGATTTGATTTACATCAGGAGCCAATCTATATTTTACTTCCACACAAATATGTAATGAGAAAGAAACAGACCAGAGTAATAGAATTGTACTCATAAGTGGTTAAACCAAATTTAGAGAGAACAGCCTCAAAATATCACAGATTTCTCTCTACAATTCTATGAAAGGTTAGGTTAAAGGAGTAACGTTATAACGTAGATTACAGACCAAAAAGCGAAAGATAAACAAAGAGAGAGCACTATCATTAATACGGTCTGGTTAGTACTGCGGTTGGAAGCAACCTTGAAATGACAGGCGCCATCAGCACATAAAACTCTTCACCATTACTTCATTTTCTGGTTTGGCGTGAAGTACTTAAGAGCTAGTTTTTCTCATTTAGTCACCTTTATAGAATCATAAGTTCCTTGCTTGAGATTCTTTACTCTAATCATTTTGAAGGAAATCCTAGGCCATGTCTGTTTGTGTTAAAGAATTATTATAAAGAATTATAATTAAGATGATAATTCTTTATTCCTATTTTGAAGCGGTCTCCTTTTATAGCAATTCTGTAATTTTAATGATACTGGATATATTCAAGCACTTGCAACAGTGATACACTCAGTTTCCATCTTGGAAACCGCATGGAATCCAATTGTGACCTAGTTTTTATTTAAAACAGAACAGAATGTAGAATTTAAGCCAAAGGCCAAGAGCTGGGACCTATGAAATCACTCAGCACTGAAACGGAAATTGACAGTAAAAAAGTTTGAAAGGTGTAACAGGAGGAAAACTTTGTAGTTGCACTAAGAAACAATGTTAGGAGAGGATGGAAAGTAAGATGGAAGAAAGAAAATATGAATAGAGGTACAGGAAAGGGAATGAAAGGGGTTGCAGCTAGGGGCCAACGGGACAATGCAAAGAACCATGAGTAATGCCTGTTGTGCACTACGTAAGCCTCCTGTGCACTGCGTGAGGTACACTCATGGCATAGGGGGCTAGTTAGTTTTCTGTTAAATAAAACTATTGTAACAGCTTTGTCTGTCCATCCGCACCTTTTCTGTCTGTCCTCAGATCTTAAAAACTACTGGGCCTAGAGGGCTGCAAATTGGTGTTGATCATCCACCCTCCAATCATCAAACATACTAAATTGCAGCCCTCTAGCCTCAGTAGTCTTTATTTTACTTAAGGTTAAAGTTAGCCATAATTGTGCATCTGGTAATGCTATAGGACAGGCCACCACCGGGCTATGGCTGAAAGCTTCATGGGTCACGGCTCACACAGTATTATACACTGTACAGAAAACTAAATTGTGCCAAAGAAACATAAGTGCATTTTTTACTTGTTTTTAGTTAGATTCCACAATATACAAGATAAAATGAGATTTTCTTGTACTGAATGCAAACTTTTCATTCAAGTATAATAACAATTAGTATTTTTAACACAAACCTTGACAAAATTTAATTTTTAACCAGCAAATTAAAATTAACATTAGTTTTTATCTTTGTGTTTCCTTAACACTGTTTGAATTCCTTGCAACAGACTTTATTTCTTACGGTTTGATGCACAGCAGAAGGTGCACAGAAGAATCTGAGGTAGTCTGTTAGTTACCAATACGAAGAGGACGAAGAAAATACATCCAAAAGAAAAGTTTAACATTTGAAAATCTCAAGTTTCTTGATAAGTTCAGGTACTAGTTTCACAAGTAAGACTTAACACCTCACCCTTAAAGTTTCAAAAAGCAGTCTATGTCATATTCAAGTCATTCAATGATCAGTTTCATAACCATTGTAATATATTCATATTAACAGACAGCTTAACCAGATAACTAGATAACATTATTCACTCTCACAGGACTGGCCTTCAATGCTATATAAGAAAAACTGAGCAGAAAAAGAGAATTTATAAACAATATAAGTCATTCTGACTAAACGACATAATAATTCCAATTCAGCAATTTCCAATGCATCAAAGGAACCATTTTTTAAAGCTAACTTTTGAAAACACATAAAAAACTGAATTCCTTTTAGTGCCAAAATGTTGGAAAACTGTCCATTTTGACAAGTTATGCATAAAAACATTGAATTATGCATATCACCAATAGATGCATTCTAGCCCAAGATGGTACGGATTCACTTTCGGAACAACTAAAACTGCCAAGTAAAATATCCAAAGTACATGTACAAATTTTAATATGTATTTTATAAATAAAAATAAAAGTTGACAATTCCTTTTTACATTTACGAGTTTTTATATACTATTGTTCATAAGCTGTACATAAAATAACATGAAATACCAATATAATCTAAGCCACAGGAATCACTGACTCCAGCTTAAAAAATACACCTATACTTTTACTTGAGTCAAACATGACTATACAAATCTAATTAGGAGAGTATAAAAATCTAATAGAATATGTACGATCAATACCAAGAAATAAGATTTGCCTAAAAATATTGCTATTACAATTAACAACCAGCATCTAAATTTACAATATACAATATATAAAATATTTACACCATAAGTATAATGTAATGTTTCTCCTATTAAAATAACACTATTATGACAGCAGCTGTATAAAATGTATACAAATAGATACTGTAAAGATTTTTGTACCTTTGGCACCTCAAGATGCACCGTTCTAATTCTAGGAGTAAGTCAAGAGATAACAGTTTTAAAGTCTAAAGAGTTGTCATATAAAATTAACAAAACTACAAGCTACTGCTATACAGTACGATACTTGCATAGATTGTCCCAATTCAACGATACAACTAACTACCATACACGTCTGTGTCCCTTGTCAGTCTGCAGGTACGTCATTTATCTGTGCTGGCTTGGCACCTCTTCGAGTTTCTTCCAGACGACCTGTAATGATAAAAATGGCAATGAGACAGTTGAAGCTGTTCCACTGTCTGAACCAGCATGTTGGTGCCCTTAAAATAAGGCTTTAATGCTACTTAATGAAGCTCTACCCCACAGGGGAAATCAGTTACAATGTGACTTGTGCAACAAGCCAAAAATGGTTCGCAGAAATTTCCTTGCAACATCCCTTTGCCAACAGTTACACTTCTTCCAGCCTTGTACCTCGCATGTATTTCCAACTGTCTCTCATCATTTAATAGTCTAACTTCCTTAAGTTTAAATCATCACTATTAACATTCCTGAGTTCATAAAAGACAGGGCCTCAGAACCCAACTTCAGAAGGTGCCAGAGCACTTTGGTCTATTAGAAGTTTGTAAATTTTGTGTAAATAAAGGAGTGAATTAGACCAAAATAAATGTACAAGTCACAAAATTATACTTACATTACACATTTGGCGCAGCAAAGCCTTTTCACCATCTGCCAGTTCAGAGTCTGGACATGTCACATTAGAGCCTCCGCCACCAGGAAGAGGTGGTGGTGGAGGACCCTGTGAGTGAGGAGGTGCACCTGATGGGTGTGATGATCCATCAAGTTGTTCCTGCAACTCCAAAACTCTCATAGCAGCTGCTACAGCTGTTGGTCGTGAAACTAATGGAGGCGGTGGAGGACCGTCCAATAGTTCATCATCACTCTCAGCAGAGCCTGCAATAATTCCAACTATTAAACTGATGTCATGTTATCTAACTGATCTGTGGATATACAAACCATCAAAAGAACATGGTGGTTACATAAAAACAATTCAAAATACACCTGGTTACCCTGAATTTTTTTCATAAATGGTTTTCTTTCCTGGTTCAGGAGTGCAGGTAAACAAATTTTAGCTATGAAATATATAACTTGTTTTATGAAACAAAAACCACTACTTTACAAATATGAAATAGCCTCATACGTCTCATGTATTGTGGCACATAAAAACAGAAAAAATCCATCTAATTATAATCAATAAGTAAGCAACTCATGTACACAAGTGTAGAAGGTACCACAATTCATTAAAACCCAATGCTACCAAAAAAAAAAATTACCACTGAAAACATCCTAAGTCTTCATGAGACAATGGATTTTTCACAGCAAAGAAGACAAACAAATAACTGAACTGTGCAAGGGCTGTACACCTGCTAAGAAGTTATCACAAAATTCTACACAGATAACAATAGTAAAGGCAAAACCAAGTGCAAGGGATTTTCTTAAAGTTTTAGCTTTATCTTTGAACCCTAGTCTTCCTTTATTGGTGTGATTGGATTTTTAATTTAAAAAAATCAAAATACATCCTTTGGCTAACCATTTTAGGACTGTCCTTTCAACTGTCTTTTTTCATCTGTTTCCCACCAGATGGTGCTGGAATGTAAAAATATCTTCATTGTCATATTTCTTCATGACCACCCACTAAGATGTGGGGAGGCTGGGTGGGTTTCCACTTTAACAGTAGGTAAGTATCCAAATAATTAATTTTATCATGAAAATTATCATTATTTGGAATGAATCTTACCTACTGTTAAAGTTAGCTGACTACCACATTGAATGAGGATGGTGGGTTAGTGCAGCCAGAGAAACAGAGTTCAGCCAAGTGAACTAAAAGCTTTTTAATGGGGAGAAAAAGCTTCTCAACATTCCTGCCTGATGTGTGATCCTTACTGGCAAGTACTGTCGCCAGACGTTGGAACCACAACAGGGTGTAAGGCCCTCATAGCGAGACTTGTCAGAGGATCCTTACAGGGAAAAAAGGATTCTTGTAGAATACTGGTGACTCCTCTACCTGAGTCGAAAGCCCATAACTGGCAGTTTAAAACTAAAGACAACTACCACCATCAGATAAGAAAGTGCACTCCTATACACCAAAAGTGTACCTTCATGCTCCCAAAATTCAACAGTGGGATTTCTAACAACTAACAATAAGACAAAAAGCAACGTTAATATTATATTTGGTTCAAGAGAGAATCCCGGCTGCAACGAAAGGACTAAGTGCTTAACACCTCATGCTAAAATTGAACATTCACAAATAATGAAGCAAAAAACAGTTATAACTCCCCTGAGCTGCAGGACAACCTTCTCTAGAAGAGGGTTTTAAAGGAAATAAAGACATGTTTACAGTGTGGCAGCCATGAGAATTATTTCCAAAATTGGTAAAAACTCAGGAAACAACTCTGTATGCACAGACTTTAGCCATCTTGGACATAGGAGTGTTTTGCCTTCTAACATCACAGATGAAGTCTTAACTTCTCCTCTTTCAGGTTTACGACTGTCCAGGTAAACCCTTACGAGTTCTAACTAGAGATAAGACAACCATTATTCCATTGCTACCTAAGCAATTAAATTAGGCACTGTCACAAATCTGGGAAGGACTTACAGTTCTAAGTGCTTCCTCTAAACAATGAAGGAAAAGAGAGGTTGCCACTAGAGCAAAGCCAAAGGGCTTAAAGCTCACTACTATAACCTCTTACTAGGTCTAATCTGGGCATACAGACATTCAGTTCTTCATTGTCTACCAAAGCAGTTAAAATGAAAAATTTTAATCAATCTGTAATTTACATAACAAACTAACCCAGTCTTATTGTCAGGGGATTTTCCCCAGCGGCTGCTGGAGTCCAGTTATTAATAGCACAAGGAATTTGGTAGAAATGGAAGCCAGCCAATGGGGCTGAAGGAGGCAGGTGTAGTCCGACCTGGGTTACCCCATCCATGCTGTGATATAACAGTTTTCTCTAAACCACCTTCCTAACAAGGAGGCACTGCCTTTCTTGCCAAGAAGCCAGTCTTTTTAGCACTGTAACAAAACTGGGAAGGGCTTCCTCCTCTATATCTTTTCTCTGAGGCAAAGAAAGAAAAGAGAGGGGTTGCCCCTAGAACAAAGCCCCCATACCAGAAAGGGCTTGCAGCTTACTAATAAACCTTGCCACAACAAAGCTAAAAGACAAGAGTCTTCAAGGTTCTTCAGTGATGCCTTATCAGAGGGCTGAACTGAGGTTATGTAAACATCTGAAGGCTTAAGTGTAAATTCCATCGTAAAACATGATTGGGAGAAGAAAGTCCCAGCACAAAACATTGATAACCTATTCAAACTTTAAATTCTGCGCAATATTCCAGTCAGCATGATGCAGAACCAAAAGCAATGTAAAGAGGTATCCTTGATCGCTGTGACAGAAAACTGCTTTGCGTATCTAAGATACTGTACTGGAGAGCTTAAATCAATATATATCTACTGGAACAGGTGCTGGATATCACTCAGGACAAACACCAAGATCAAAAACTAATCACTGTTATTGATACACAAGTCTAATAGTAGAGGGCCTTCTAGATTTAAGGACTGCTTCCTTAGTCATACTAGAAATGCCCTTAGCTTATAACAGGCAAATGAGAATCTCCACGCACTCAGATTGAGCATGTGGAGGTTGATGGAATCTTCTCAAATAAGACTGTCTGAAAAGATCCTTCCTGGATGAAAGAAGACGAGGAACGTCTACCACCAGGAAAGAAAGTTAGGGGAACCATTCCCTTGGGGCCACAAATGCACTAACCATTCTAGAAGGAAAACATCCACTGCCCATGCCTGAGGATCCTGGCATGGAGGGCAGTAAACTGGTAGTGTAGTGTAGTGTTTTGGAATGTCGTGAACAGATGGGTGTTGGGGTCTCCCTAAAGCTTCCACAACGTCTAGCCAACCAGTGGCAGAGACTATCTGACTGGAGACCCTGTCCTTACTGCTGAGTCAGTCTTTAGTACCAAGGTTTCTTGGCACTAAAGAAGGAAAAGGAGGAAAAGAAATGATGTTGCCGAACTCTGTCCAAAAAGAAAAAGAAGTTTCTTTGCTAGCCTGAACAAAATTCTTGAGTTGTGTCTCCTTGTCATCTTATATAGGAATCGAGACTTGCATGAGACTATTCTAAACTGCCATGAGCTGTAGGATGTTTACACTTCCACTTCCTTAAATCAAATGTGTCTCCACATGGCCCCTCCATCTGTCTCCAAGACATCCAAGGACAGTGTAAAGGTTCTTGAGGTCTACAGGCCAACCCATACAGATCTCAACAGTGGTAGAAACTTGTTATCCTTCTATCTGTTGGAGAAAAAACTTTTGACATGAGATAATTGATCCTCATCCTCAGATAAACAACTGACTGGGGTTAGAAATGAAGAGATAGTCAGCCTTGACAAAATGTCCACTCCTATGGCTAGATATAAAACATAGTTCTCACCATAACAAATTGGTGAGAATAGGACCAGTTGTCCAAATATGGGAGAACTACAGTACTCTGATACCAAGCATATGAATCCATACTGCTAAGACTTTAACTCACAGGAGAACACTTTACTTAGACTGAAGGAGTACCAGGAAGTGGAAGTACATGTCCTGCATGTTGACAGAACTTAACCTTTCCCCTTCTGAAAAGCCACCAGGACCCAACTGAATGACTCACTGAAAAGGAAGTAATATGAATAAACTTTAGAAAGGACATGCTCATGGCTCGATGACCTAGTTGCATAACAACCATCCAGCCTACCCTTCCAAACTCTGAACTCTTCTGTGTGAAAAGTTTGGAGAGTAGGATCCTAGGAATTTGATGGGGGTTAAATATAACAAAAAGTACAAAGTATCTTTCCCTGAGAACCATCACTAACAAACTTTCTACTTAACACTTTGCCAGATACTCCTCAAAGTCTACACACACACACAGCCTTCTGAGGATCACACAGCCTACTTGAACTGGGAGTTCTAAACTTCAGTTAAGATTACATGTGTCAAATCTTCACAGAGAATGTGAGCCACAACTCTACTAAAGCAGCACTCAAGAGTAAACTGGGAAATTCTACATGGAACTTTGGTGCAAAATGAAAAAAAAGCTGTTGGGGCTAGACCCTAGAGGAAGACTTAAAAAGTAGTGCTAAGAATTTCTAATCTTCTGATTCAAGACATCTAAGGTGATGGCCTTAACACTTAGGGGTTAAGGAGACAATGATGAACCACTGTCAAAAACAGCTACTAATGGTTGAGCAAGGATACCTATATGATTTTACACAAATGTTTCTGTTACTATTATAACATTAGATGCAAAAGGAATAAGACATTCCTTCCATTAGCCTCGGAAGTAGGTCTATCATCTTCAGGACTAATTTAACTACTATCATCATCATACCTTAAACGTATTATTTATCTGTTGTAAATTGGTATATCGACCCCTTCGTCCCAAAACTTGGTCATGAAGCAATTAGGCCAGTATTTATTCTTAGGTATGAATTATTATCATTGTTATTAAAGTAGTTTAACCAGACCACTGAGCTGACTTTCAGCTCTCATTGCCTAACCTTTGGCATTTAGGCCAATGTTACCCTAGCCTAAAGTATTGTAAAAATGGGATAGCTTAGTCTAATTCATTGTAGCCTTTGTAAAAATGGGATAGCTTAGCCTAATTCATTGTAGTCTATGTTAATTTTTGACCTATATGCCTTATAACATAGTCTGCAAAATTGGGGGGGATGTAGACAGAGCAGACACCATTATATCTACCTACATATACACATATACATTTCTACAAATGCAAGCAAAAACAAAACATACATGGAAATATTACTCTCACAGTAACCAAGCTGTAGCGCTAAGTACAAAATACCGCATTCAAATGTACTTTCGCCTTACAATTAGGCCAAGAACTATAAACTGCAAGGTGAACAGAGGAAGGTGAAAAATGTAAAACGTATGCAAGATGTAACCCAGCTCTAAGCAGCTTCAAAACTGGAAAAAAATGTAGTGGCATCCAAGAGCCAGCATACACTGAAGTTTCCGTTTCTCTTCGACTCTACATTCAAGATAATGCACCCTACCAAAGCTGAGATAGAAGTAAACTAAAGAGCACCGGTTACCAGATTCAGTTTTGGCAAAAGGAAGCAAAAAATGGAACAAAGCAAGCTATGCTTGGCTTCAAGTCAAGAAGGTAAAGGGTTCCAGCATGACGTCACCACATAACCTCTGCGACAGTGGTGTCGATTGCACAGATGGGGAAAAGGGAGATCTCTTGCATGACGTCACCACATAACCGTAAATACCTCCAAGAGGGGCATACAGTACTGAAAAAGCAGAGTAGAGCTATCACCTGTCACCTGGCTAACGCACTCTAGATAAGTAAGCTGCGGAAAAAGGAACAAAGCCATAAGGTGGGAGAGATGAGGAGTAAGGGAGGTTATCATCCGCTCGGGGCAAAAAAATAAAATAAAAAAATAAAAAAAAACAGAACCATTACACAGCTAAGAAACACTGAGACCAACGTAAAATGTCTGAATTCCTAACTCTACTGTCCGCCTACATAAAATATACTCCCCAAAGGGGAGGGAACGGGAGCCAGCCACCACTGCCAACTTAAGGAAAACTGCTATGTTTCGCAGATTTCAGGTTACCACAGTTGGCAACACTGGGGCCAATGAACAAGAGAGACAACTCTGAACTCACCGGAGACATCCAGCACCGAACCTGAACCAGAAAAAACAGTAGATAGAGAGGTGTCGAAGGGCACAGAACCTTGGTCCCAAGACACACCTTGGTTCCCTGTCAAAGGAGACAACCAACAGATGCAGAGCAGTCCAGAGGGTGAGCTACAGACAGATGCCAAGGCTCCAACACCTCTCTCGTGGGGAAACCGAAAAAGTTAAAAATACTACAGTATGTCAAATATTTTTCTCCTGAACCACATGGGAAGTAAAAGAAGGTGAAGCACAGAGAGGAATTAACCTATGCTAACAGATAGGTTAGTGGAGAAGAAGCCACACCAGAAGACAAAAGGAAAAGACAGGGTAGGCTTCTGGTTTGCCCTACCTGTCTACGTAAATTACTGGCCTGTAACATCTTCCGATACTACACAAAATTTACATCCTCTCACCAGCTCACTCAAAATCTACATATCAAAAAAACCACACTCTTGCCAGAGCATCTAGCCTAACATAAGCTACGAGGTCACCTTGCAAAATCTAACATTCGGTTTCCACAGTCTTTCTTATACAGCCTAATGCTCTCATCTCTGCTTGTAGAGGACATAAAGCAAAAACATAAACAAGCACAATACCGTACAGGAGAAAATAGCCAGAATCATCATTATATTACTAATGCCAATCCAACCACCAGGTCGGCACCAAGAAATATTACAAGAACGTAAATATTCCAGCACCATCTGGTGGGAAAACAGATGACTACAGTGGCAGACCGAGCGGATTAGCCAAGTGTATTTTGATTTTTTAAATGCTGATCGCACCAAAAGGCATGAAGATAAAGCTAACTTTAACAGTAGGTAAGATTCATTCCAAATAATATAAAGTACAATTTTCATACTTGCACACAAACTACATTACTTTAAAGTAAAGAAAAACTACACAATTGATAGTGCCATTCCTTAATGAACACATGACTAAGGCAACTATGGCTGGTGTACTCAACTTACCTGGTCCTAACGGAGCTCTATTAGTTAAACCTAGTCCCACAGCTCGTAAATGATGAGAAAACGAGTACGGTGGAGGCTGTGGAGGTCGTGAACCTAGCTGCTTATCTTTGAGTTGAGGAAATGGAACCTCTACACAGTCTGCAACTTCCCCTTCAGGATGAGTACGATCTACTTTTGTTAGCTCTTCAACAAGTTGCTGTTTTTCAGTTTCCAACAAGACAACTCTTGCCTCTAGAGAACGAATGTAGGACATCACTTGCTCTGGAAGAAAAATTGTATGTGATCCTCAACTTTAAGATTTTATTGTCCATGAGTTAATTTGCTAAAGGATTTGCACAAGCAATTAGAATTCTTAATACGAGAACATCCTATGATTATGATGCATTATAAAGAGGAGCGTGCACAATCTACATATAGATGGTTAAATCAGTGTGGCATGTTTATCCATTTCATCACAAACTTGCTAACCTAACTATCCTCCACTTATGTAAAAAAAAATTAGGACATAATAAATAAAAAATTTTTTATAAACAGTACTAATCAGTTTCCTGAAGTCTGCTGCCAGACAACTTAAAAACCCAATTAGCCTGTACAGACTCTACTAGAATTATGAATCTAGGACTCAATTCAATTAATCTACGACTCAAGTTACCTATTGTAAATAATTGGTAAAAAATAATCTTTTGTAACTTGTTACAGCTGTAGTTAGTCACAAGAAACAGCTTAATCCATCAGGATTTCTCTTACAATAAGCTTTATTGTTAATGTTGAGCACAATACACAGTACATACAGTATTGTATGTACACAATATGTGCACAAAACAAAATTTGAACCTATGGGTGGCAGAGTGGAGTGCTCTGAACACAATTTCAATTTGCGATCGTTTGTTTGTTTGTATCTTTGAATGTTTTTAAGTTGAATGTTCATAAGTAGGGTGGTGTCTATATACGTCTTGTTGTACTCAATATAATGTACGTATACCAAGTCAATTTTTAACTTACCGTTCATTGGTGACCTCTGGCGGCTTAAAGTATCCTCTAACAGTCTCTCCCTTGAAGACGAACGAGCTAATGGTATTTCAGATGATGATGAAACTGAGGTTGAAGACTGAGTAACAGTTTGAGTAGGAGCTGGTGGAGGACCTGAAGGTTCATCAGCATTCGTAGATGAAGAAGATCCATCACCATCATCACGAGTAATCATGGGATGTCCGCAATGACTGCAAGCAGCATTGTTTCTTTCTTCATCTAAGTATAAACATAATTCCTGGAAGTACAGTAGTAGGAGACTTTCAGAAATCAAGCTACCTATATAGCTACCTGAAACAACTTTTAAATCTATAACTTTAAATTTAATACATCCTACCCACACATTACACTATTTTGCATGTTTCACTTACTGAGAGTAGAGGAACAGAAAATTCATCATGAAAAACAACTAACAGGGTATAAGCCCTGATTACAAGTATTGGGGGAGAATCACCACAAAGAAGAACGCTGATCCACCAACTGCAATTAGCCATAATAAGTCAAATACAGTACAGTATGTGAGTTCTGAAAGTGCAACAATATGTAACACAGTATATTTCCATTATATCGGGGCTAACAACAAAATAAAAAGTGGTGACCTGAAGCTTAGTTAAGCGATTAGAAAAAACATGGACAGGAAGAAGGGAATTCTAAAATTTGGCAAAATGGGAACTGCGGATCTCTAAACAGCAAATGTGGGTGTCCTAGCAGCTGCCACAGTTCTGTCTGAGAGGGGACAATCCTTTGTCTCATGGAAATATGATAAACAGTAGCCACCAGTATATACCTACACTGTAATAATAATTTCCGAAAGGATCTTTCTTGTCCTCCCTGGGGTGACAGTAGGGAATCCAAGAATTCCAGAGGCTTCAAGACAATCTCCAGGCTTTGTGGCCTGGTTCTTCCACAATACTAAAGAACAAAAGCTCTATGGAGAAAATTGGAGAAAGGCTGAGGACTTCTTTGAGGAAGCCTATTCTTGGAGATGAATTCCAGAAGCTTCTAAGGCTTCCGAAGGCTTCAAGACAATCTCTAGGCTCTGAAGCCTTTGGATTTTTTTTATGGAGAAGGAATGGGATTTGGTACTTCCTGGAGACAAAAGGCTTTAAAGATTTCTTTGGGGGAAGCGGATCCGACAGGAGCTGAAGACGGCTTCACAGGATCCTGGGGTCTAAGAATTTAAGATGACGTTATACTCCAATAGGCATTTCTCCAGGAATGCTTCAAAAGCTAAAGACTGCTTCAAAGGATCCTGTAGTCATGAAGACATCTTTATAAGTACCAGGTACTAATAAATACTTCACAAAGAATGTTGTTTACCAAGAAGTAATGGACTCTGGTGGAGTCAAATCCGGAGGGATATTCTGACTCCACAGATATTGCTCTGTGCAATGAGGCTGAAGGACTGGATGATACTGTGCTCCATGTCACTGATTCTGATTAGTCTGCGTCCCAGACTAATTGTGAATCATGGGTTTTGTTTTGAAATTTTGTTTCTGATAAATAATCAAATGCAGTGCGACGAAGGACCCAGTTCACAACTGGCAGCCATGTTTAAACAGGGAGCCCTTCAACTGCCCTACTACCCTGCGCAGCGTAGAGCGTGCCTCTCACTAGCTTATCATAGTCATAATCTACAACACTGAATACCAGAGAAAACAAGGAAAGTTGAACCACCTTTAGAAAGAAAAAAAAAAACAGAAACCACAAAAGAGGTAAACAAAAGGTTAATAAAGGTTTACACAGTTAGGCAAAACTGAAATTTCAAACTACTTAGACATGTTTATGCAAACCCTAATATGTGCATAATATGTTCACTGTGTTCTGGAGTCCTGCACTATGAGAATAGTGACTGGCAAGAATTTAGTGGCATTTAAAAGTTGTATCAAGGAAAATATAAAGGCTGCTTATATCTACCACCTGATATAACTAAAGTCTGAAGAAAAATAGCATAATGAAGTAGACAGAAAAATATAATACTTATGTATGGGGTTTGTGAATAAAGAACCATCACCTTGAAGACACTTTACCTTTAACTCCAAATTGTCTTTAATAAGTTCTTGTTGCTTTGTATCTAATTCTCTCAGCTTATTCTGATAGGCAGTAACTTCCTGACGCATGACTGATGCTGTATAACGGCCAAACCGCTGCCATTCACGAGCTAGTTTTCTTCCCTTCTGTCTGTCATCATCCAGAAAGCAGCATAGATCACGTAGTTCCTGAAAAGTCATTCGATCTGTTATAGTCTCTTTGGAAATAAGATACATTACAGCACTGCAAAGAACATATACCTAAAATCTGTTTCTACTGCTCCTCAATTTTTCAAATATTTAGGGGTCTAGCCTGCTGACAGGCAACAAAATCTGATGTGCAACAAAAATCCCTCAGCATAGGCTACACATGACTATTTCCATGTCCTTTAATATTTAACAATAATTCCAAAATTTCTAGCCTTACCATTTAACAAACATTCCAACTACTGTACTGTAAAACTGCCTACCTAACACTGTACTGTACTTATCAAAAGCTCAATGTGTTCCTTTATTTACTACCCAACTTTTTCTGCTAACACTTCTGCAATATCTGCAATCATTATCTTGTAAAGCATATCACACTAAGCACTGTGGACTTTCAAGTGTTATAACACCTGCTTTATCTGTACTCATTATTATTGTCTTGTAAATCTCACCTGAGCATTCTCCTTCATTTTCACAAGTTCATATTCTAACAGACTAAGAGCTAAGAAATGAATACCTTCCACTGTGGAACACCTTTCACTGTAGCACAAAGAAAATAAGTATATATAAAACAGTACTGTATTTTCTTCTGTCAGGAGTATTAAGTAAACTAACAAAAAAAAGCTACCACTGGATAAATGAGTAAAATAAATGTGATTTCGAGAATTCCAAAAGTTTAAATTGAACTATGGTACTATACTGGAAAAACTTATTAAACCATCATTTTACCTTCATGAAGCAAAGACAATTAAAAAGACGTTATCAGTAGAGGAACAATGTTTTACATAACTGTAAAATGTCTTACATAAAACTGTAGTTATACATACCTGATTGTCATCGGTGAGACGCTGATGACTATCTCGCAAGTGCCTCAATTCTCCAGCTTGTTGGTGGAATGAATGTTTCAAATCCCTGACTTCACTCTCTATCCTCAACGCTTTCCCTATAAGTTCATTACGATTAAGAGCACTTAACTCCTCCTCCAGTTTAGCAGTATCTGCACTAACTCCCCCACTACCACTATTGTTTACACTATTCATGGACGGCCCTGAGCCTCCACTAAGTCCCCCTAAATTTCCAGGATACTGTTTAACAGGTGGCTGTCCCTGAGGTCCACCAGCAGCTGGAGCTGGGGGCTGCTGCTTATCAGAGTCCTCCTGCATGCCACTAGATCCAGGGTAGCGTGGGGGCTCCGGATAAGCCGGAGGATGCCTCATTTCAGCATTAGGAATGTCTGGGCGGTCACTTGGTAGCTTAGCTCCATGTGGAATGTGTGGCATGTACTGACCATGAGGACCTGACATTTTATGCTGTGCATGTGGAGGCCCTGGAACACCATGAGGTGCAATCATACCAGGAGGTCCTCGCTGACTATGAGACCCATGTGGAGGTGGTGGCCCATGTTGCATCCCAGGACCCATTTGCGATCTTTGCTGGTTACCCTGACCCACCTGTGGTCCCATCTGATTTTGGGGACCACTTGGCATAGGCGGCCCACGCTGATTTGGTGGTGGGACATGATGTCCATACCCTGGGTGAGAGCCATGTTGAGGTGGCGGTGGTGGAGGAGGTCCGTAAGATGCTGATGGTGGAGGGTGAGGAGCATGGTGTGGAACTAAGTGAGGAGGAGGCCCTGCCCGAGAAGGACCAGTCTTTCCCTGGTGCTGGGAATAGGCCATGTGGCGCTCAAGATGGTTGGAGCTCTCCACAGCAGGCATTAGCACGGATCATCTATACCCGGTACTAGCCTGCAAATTCCCCTCCACTTTCATCCATCTGGAAAAAGAATAAGAAATGTAAATGACCAAATATTGAATTCTAAACAAGATAAAAAAAAATTTGCACTTTGCATGAACATAATAATTCAGCTACATATATCTGCATACTATATTAATGAGTTTATGGAGTTTTACTTATTCAAAGCAAAAAGACTCCAATAAACTTTCATCTCTTTATCTCTATAAACATGGCAAATTTTGAAGATAACTTGCATTTTCTTAGATAAACAAACCACTGCCTTTATATAGGACTGCCTTAATATGGATAAACTTTTGGTACTGCCTAGCTGAAGTTTGGAAACATGGTTCAAATTTGGCAGTTTGCTTATGAGGGGTTGTCTTAAGGCTTAACTTATTATAACAGAAAGACTGTCAGTGTATGGGACATAACTGCTCCCAGCTGTACCACAAAAGGATTTCATAAGGGCAATTGAGCATATTGCAGTGAAAGAATGATGACATCTTTAGTGGACCAAGTTAAAAAATTCCCCATCTGGGGACCTAATACCTCTACCGTCCCTCCCATATTAACAAATGATGACAGTATTAACCCATAATAACAACAGAGCAATGCTTCTTCATGTGGTTGTTAAGGAAAAAAGTCTTCTCTTAACGATTCTCTTCCTGATGCCTGTCATTCTGAGCCAACTAATGAAATTGGGTTTTAGTTCAAAGAATACTAAAAACTTTTGACGTGAGGCAGTGGAGATGCAGATAGGCTTTCCCACTACTTTCAAGGAAGTCATTGGTACTTTTTCCAAAACTCAAAAGGCTAGCCTAAACTTTACCAATTTTTTTGAGATGCAGATAGGCTTTCCCACTACTTTCAAGGAAGTCATTGGTACTTTTTCCAAAACTCAAAAGGCTAGCCTAAATTTTACTGATTTTTTTTATATTTTACCAGTACTTCCCACATGAATGGAAATCATGAAAAACTGGCTGTTCAAAATCTTGAATCTAAACACTTACTTCCTAATAATCGGTCATCTATAACTGAGGACGGAAGACTGAGCACTTGTTATCATTCTCAGATTTCTAAGTAAATAGCAATCCTTTAAAAAATCTAAAGACCTTAGCCTAATTAAATCATCATCTAGAGTGAGAGCCTTGGGAGCTTTACTTATTACGAATTTCAAATCCTGATGTATTAAGGAACACTTGTCAAAAGCCCATTGCCCATACAACAATTAAGTCAAGGTACTGTATTATACTGTACTTTACTAGTATGTGACTTCCATCTCAAACACATAGAATTTACCAAGACGCTAATATGTTGCAGAAATCTCAACACATTCAACATAGTAAACCTCTCAGTATTCTGCATCAATTAACAAGTTTGGACCTAAGTTTTCACCTCACAGACTTTCAGCTTAGAAATGAGGAAAATGTGCATACCTGATCATAACATTTGTAAAAGGTACATGATTTAAGAGTAGGCAGGTCTTTACACCCACCTAATCAGGTTATACTAATATGAAGACTGAAACAAAAAGCCTGACAACAATAATTCATAATCAAAAATGGTAATCACTGGAATACAACCAAACCTAACCTGCTGTAAGGCATAACCTCCACCAAGCCCTACCCAAGGGGTCACATTTAACCTAAGCTTTAGTACTGGTAAGGGTCCATGTCATACAGTAATTACTAAGATGACAAAGTTGGAAAATATGCTAAACACAATCTGATAAATACTGTAATAATTATAGTACATAGGCTATTTCTCGAAACAAAAGTTATAATTTCTGCTTCATAACAACCACATCAACTACAAGCTTACCAGTACAACATAACATGGCCAGCCCTAGGAGAGTTAATATTAACTCAGTGGTCTGGTTAAACTAACGTAAAAAAAAAAAAAAAACATAACATATCTTGAAATAAATTTGTTTCTATTTAAAATAACTTCACAGTATTCAAGAAATTATTTTTCATATAGGAATGGAATGGACTACAAAATTTAGGACCAAGGACACACGCAGAGACCTATGAGGTCATTAACCACTGAAAGAGAAACTGAGACCACAAAGGTTTGAAAAGTGTAAAAGGCAACCTCACAGTTGCACAAAGAAACAATTGTTAGTAAGATGGTAAGTTAGATAAAAAAAAAAAGCATATGAACGGAGGTAGAGTATAGAAATAGGAATGAAAGGGACAGCAGCTATGGGTCGCTGCAAGAATATTTGGCACAAAAACCTAGCCGAATTACAAAAGATCGCAGGGCATGAAATGAACACTAGGTTAAACTACAGACTTGCTCCAAAGAGTACGAAACATCTGAGGGATCCTGAGTGTAATATTTTCGAGCTCACATGACCTGAGCTACAGATACATACATTGACTAGTTAACAAAAGGGTAGTCAAACTCCTTGTGGCTAAGATAGACCTAATCATGGGTTTATGCCAGAATTAGTCAATTAGCCTAGGCCTACCATGGCCTCAGTTTTAATATCCTAATCTGAGAAAGGACACCCGGTGACAGAAAGGCTAATGTATAATATGAACCTTGGTCTTGACTAATTACCCTAACATTAGGCTTGAGCCTAAGAATTCCAACAGCTGGCAGACCTACAAATCTAGGCCTAGCCTAAAATCAAGTAGGCCAATGACATGGGACTGGCCTTGCCAACGCATGGAAGGCAGGCTAATGCTTAGGCAACAAGCGAATCAAAACCAATTAATACTTTTATCTAAGTTTCTTAAACTACAGACTTGTTCAGCCGACTATCTTTAAGGCAGTTTAAGCTAACCTAGTTCGCTACCGTGCGACTGCCTAGACTGTCAATGAAAGCTTGAATTAAGCTGGCAGGAAGTTCAGGTAACCAGACAAACTTTTCTACAGATTAGTCTCCAATTAATCGAATTCCAAACTGCTTGGATTATCAAAAGGATAACTCTTATGATAACTCTAATGAATGATGAATGAATAAAAACACCATAGGCCTAAATTCGGTTACCTGGGCGCAGGTACTGACCCATCCAAGTGGGCTAACCATATCACCAGTATGTTTTGGGGCTTTGAGAAGACCCTTGACACTTAACAATGAAAAACACACGACAGATTCAATCTCACCTTCGTCGCTCCCCATCTCAGTGAGTTAAAACGTTCATGGAAAAGGCGGAAGAGCGAGAAAATGCTGCTCAAACTCAAAACAGAAGCGAAACTTTCCACTTGACACACTTTAAAAAAGTTCATCCGATTCGAACACATATATTATAATCGGCGTCTTATCTGCCGACTCCAGTGTTGGTTTAATCCGTTATTCGTCACAAAAATGGTTTGAATTTGTTAAATTCAAGTATTAAAACGGTTATTTTCACTCGCATATCAACGTCGATTTCACCTCAGTTCACCTGTGGACACAAACATTCAACATGGCCACCCGTGCCAGCGCTGCCACATATTCCGGAACGATTCGTTAATACATCATTTATCTGAGGCACTTCCTTGATGAAAGATAATTAAATACGGTAAAAATTCTTAAAAAGATATAGCTTATCCAAATGAACTTGCTATTTCAGCAAATATTTAGTGTAAAAGATTATTAAATTGTAACATGTGGCACCTTTCCGATGCCCTCCGGGGAATTTAATGAAAGCTGTGGAATGCGAGATTGCTTCATACCTTCATTGAAATCGCCTATTTTCATTAGCAATAAGCAATAGTAATTTTTGCAGGTGATATCGCGATAACATCGACCATGAATGCATACTCGTGATATGAACTTATACAATTCCACCAAATTTAACCCAAAAAGCGCTTTGTAAAGAAAAATTATATTTGGTTGTTTCATCCACGTTGAAGAGGGTTATACCGGAAATGAGAGCTGTGCCCTGGCATGCACGCACTTGCATGCCAAAGTTTAACTTACAAAAGTTTATTCTCGTGTCACAGAAGCCCTTCACACAACTGACACACATATTCGGTGAGCTATATCTCCTGGTTGCATAGAACCATACGAACTACGGTTCAGCTTCCGGTTTCTCGCTATGACGTAGTTGCTTTTCTCTGCCTAAAATTTCCGTTTTTAAACGGTTGTGCAGGACGTCTTACGTGTTCCTATGACGAAAACTAGGCTTCCGGTTGCTTGAAGAAGCATGAGCATCTATTTCTCAGTGTCTGACTTGAATATTCACGCTGTAATGTGCGATAATGTCTCGACATACTTGCGTCGAGAGAAAGCTGCGTGTTGGTAGCAGGGGTCTTCTTGATTGATTAACTGTGTCCTGGTGAATTCCTTCCCTATTTATAGGTTATATATTACGGAGAGATTGTCGCTTTTCCGGGAAGAGATTAAGAAGGTGATAGTAAAATTAATTCATGTTAACTAAAAGCAAGTCTCATTGTTATGACTCAGCCTTCCAGCTGAATTATATAGCTATGGTCTAGCGGTTAGTAGTCAATGCAATATGTAAGAATAAACAACTACATCTTCCTTGCTGTCTGTGTATTTTTTTCAGAATTCGGAGGTGAGTGCTTTTGTTGCTGCCGTGCTTTCCCTGGTCGGTATTTCAGCTTTCTCTCTCTCTCTCTCTCTCTCTCTCTCTCTCTCTCTCTCTCTCTCTCTCTCTCACATTTTGCCTGCCATGTAAATTCCCGGACTGTGAACTTATATATTATCATTATGGAATGAGTTTGGAATAAACTGCGATAAGAAAGTGAAAATCATGTAAAATCTAACAAAATGAACAGATCGGCCTGTAAACTACATACAAATTGGAGAAAACGGTACATCATCATTAGCCTCTCTTAGCCTAAACATTTGACGGCCTCTTTTAGCCTAAACACTTGACAGCCTCTCTTCTTGGCTTTACTACAGCCTCCCTCATATCTGTTAGAGCCTTTCTCGTTCTTCGTTAGAGCCTATCGTAGACTTATAACTTTCAGCGCCCATTATACCGTCACGGATAAAGTTTGCCGTGGAAGGGATGGGAGGACAGCCTTCACCTGAAGGCCACGACCTTCGGTAACCGTTCAGGTAGTCTAAATTCATTTGGATTTTGAGTATTATCGGGTAATGGAAAACGTGACTTGCATGTTAAATATTCATTGAGGTAACGGATGAACTCATTGGATCCAACGCCTCGGTACACCCTCGGGAACTGGATAGATAGACAGATAGATGTGGAAATCAACTGTACCTGTAGCACATATTTTGTAGGTCTATCTATAAACTTTTTATAACAATATATATGACAAAAAAAAAGTGTCTTCCGTTTACAGTTGCGACCTAAAATCATCAGTAACGGTTGCATAGATCGTGCGGAGATCAGTTATGTGATATTTCACGGTCAGGTGACGACGAGACTTGACGTTACCGTCACATTAGCTCTCTGACCTTTTACGCTTTATAGTACGTTACGTTACTCCAACTTTTACGCTTGAAATTATTGTAACAGTGTTCCCATTTTCACTTTTAACAGTACGTTACTTTACATTACAATTTGCTACTGATATTTTCACTCTTTACTACGTTACGTTACCGTCATTTCCACCCTTTACCGTGTTACGTTACGTCATTTCCACTCTTTACAATGTTACGCTATCCACACTTTACCATGTTACAGTAGTTATGTTACGTCATTTCCACCATTTAAAATCTTGCGTTACCGCCATTTCCACCCTTTACAATGTTACGTTACCGTCATTTCCACCATTTAAAATCTTGCGTTACCGTCATTTCCACCATTTAAAATCTTGCGTTACCGTCATTTCCACACTATACAATGGTACGTTACCATTAATTCCACCCCTTTACAATGTTATGTTACCGTCATTTCCACACTTTACAATGTTACATTACCGTCATTTCCACCCTTTAGAGTGCTACGTTACCGTCATTTCCACCATTTACAATTTTGCGTTACCATCATTTTCACGTTATATTAAATTATGTTATTGTCATTTTCCACTTTTAATTGCATAAAATGACTCCCATTGTCATTTTAATATAATTTTCTATATCATTAAAACCAAACTCTCTCTCTCTCTCCTCTCTCTCTCTCTCTCTCTCTCTCTCTCTATATATATATACTATATATATATATATATATATATATATATGCTATATATATATATACATATTCAAAGGTGTCTCTACCTTTATATTTTCGTGGACTGTCATTATGTACTGTTATTCTCTTTTGCATACGCTTACCTTCCAATTCAGAACAAGTTCTTACTAATGCCCCTTTCAATCGATCGCATATCCAGGCAGCAAGAACTTGCAAACTCGTGCAGTGCTTGCATGACACTTCCTTAAGGGTTTAAACCCCCTCTTCCCTGAACCCTAACCCACGCAAGTTATTTTTTTTTAATGTTTCCATCGTGACGAGATCTAAACAGAGTGGTAATCACGCTACAAAGTTTTATACTTCCTTTGATCGACCGATGCGATAAGTCTTGGTCTAACTGACTGGATTTAGACGAGTTTCCCCTTGCACTGTAACTGTTCAGAGGATAGCAAACAGAGAATGTTTTATTTGTAGGTTAAGTGTTCAGAGGTTAGCAAATATTTTAGGATGTTATATTTGAAGGTTAACTGTTCAGAGGTTAGCAAACATTTTACGATACATATTTGCAGGTTAACTGTTCAGAAGTTAGCAAACACTTTAAGATATTAGAATATTATACTTGTAGGTTAACTGTTCAGAGGTTTCTAAATATTAGGATGTTATAATTGTAGGTTAACTGTTCAGAGTTGCAAATATTTTAGGATGTTATATTGAAGGTTAAGTGCTCAGAGATTAGCAAACATTTTAGGATGTTATATTTGTACGTTAACTGTTCAGAGGTTAGCAAACACTTTAAGATATTAGAATATTATACTTGTAGGTTAACTGTTCAGAGGTTAGCAAATATTTTAGGATGTTATATTTGAAGGTTAAGTGCTCAGAGATTAGCAAACATTTTAGGATGTTATATTTGTACGTTAACTGTTCAGAGGCTAGCAAACACTTGAAGATATTAGCATATTATACTTGTAGGTTAACTGTTCAGAGGTTAGCAAACACTTTAAGATATTAGAATATTATACTCGTAGGTTAACTGTTCAGAGGTTAGCAGACACTTTAGGATATTAGAATGTTATAATTGTAGGTTAACTGTCCAGAAGATAGCAAATATTTAGGATGTTATATCTGTAGTTCAGCTGTTCAGAGGATAGCAAACACATTAGGATTTAGGATGTTATATTTGTTGGTTAACTGTTGAAGGGATAACAAACATTTTAGGATATATTTGTAGGTTCAGTTTGGTAGATATATTTATTTTTGTTCGATTCTTCGTCCAAGATAATTTCTTAGACTGAGTATATCCTCAATTTTAGCTTATTTCTCTTCGGTCAAATCTCTGACTAAAGTTTTTTCGAGGAAAATACAAATTATTAGGAAATATTTTTTTTTTTCTATTTTTGAAGCCTGAGGAAACATTTATTTCTTTTAGCTTCATAACAAGAAAATAACAAATAATGTCAAACTTTTTTTCCCATTTTTAATTTTCCCACCCATTATTATCTTAATACTAACGATTTAAATATCCAATTTTATCATTTTTTACAAGACTACGTAGCCTCACGGAGTGCCATCTTGACCTATGTTGGCGCAAATAAAACTAAACTATTTGTAATCCATTTTTTCCATGAAATGTCATAATTTCTGGCTGACTAGTTCTAGGGATTTCTCAGTATTGGATTAAGGAACCTTCCCCTAGAGGTTTACAGATAAATGAATGCCAAAAACATTTTTTTTTCGTAATATGGCTTAATGTTACAGTATTTTGCACTTATAACGTTAATAATTAGTTGCGTGATAAATTTATCATGATTTCCATCAACTGATTATGTCCAGTATACTGTCATTGCAAATTAAATTATAATAGTCTAAGTTTATAGCCATTCCAAATTCAGTGTCAGATGAATGTAGGTACTGATGACTCAGTATACACCTGTTTCAAAGAAAGATATGAACCCTTGTGATACTTTTTAGTATTCTGGCACTTACTGCTTTATAAAGGAGCTTCTGTGACTTGGTTCGTTTCAAAGGAGTCTCTGTGGATAAAACAGTGCGTATTTGTTTTAACTTGTTTCAACACTTTGACGATTTAGGAATAGGTCTCTATTTTCTGACAGTAAGTAGATAAATATTTGAGAGGTAGCTTTGCGTATCAGGGTAATTTGCTCTCAATAAAAAACTGTACAGTGTCCAGTTAAAAAAATAAAAATCAACAGTTCACGCGAAGCTGTGACTTATAGGTAGGTCTATTGGCGTGAGCTTTGAAAGCCTTACGAACGAAAATTCAGACGGACATGTTCCTAACATGTCGAGCCTTCCTGTATCAGAACAGTTTCGATTTTGTATTGTTATTTTTGCTTGTAGCTGTTTTTTTTGTGCATGTATGCATTGCTTGTCCAATTATGTATCTTTGCTTGTTCATTACATTCACTTATCCCTTTAGTATTCTTCTTCTTTCTTTCTTCTTTCTTCTTTCTTTTCTTTCTCTCTCTCTCTCTCTCTCGACGTTATAGTTATGAAAATTTTGGCCACTTTGTTAAAGAACAAACGAGAGAGAGAGAGAGAGAGAGAGAGAGAGAGAGAGAGAGAGAGAGAGAGAGAGAGAGAGAGAGAGAGTATTAACGAAACGATGTCGATAAACATAGAATGTCATAAAAGAGAATTAGCCCTCAATGAAATTTGATTATTTTATGAAAAAATAGATAAATATAAGATGTCTTAATACCTTTAAAAAAGTGCATATCTCTTTTGCAACGATTAACGGTCATGAGGACTGCAAAACAAACATAAATAAATAAATAAGTAAATCAACCCTGGTTTAGCATCCGTGTCTGCAAGGCCACCAATAACTTTTGGTGATATTTCGTGGTCTGATAAACGAACACGGTCGAATGCATAAAAAAAAAAAAAATCGTACACAAAATCATTTAAACTTAAAAAAATCATACCACCATCTCAGAGAACGAAGCTCTATAAAATTAAAAGAATAATTATAAAAATTACAAAAATGTTTAAAAAGACCAATTGAAAAGGAATTTTTTCTTTGTTGCTCGGAATTGATCTTAAACTTTACGTCACCATTTACATATAGGACTGTTCCGGGGATATATCCTTGCCATTACGTCTCTCTCTCTCTCTCTCTCTCTCTCTCTCTCTCTCTCTCTCTCTCTCTCTCTCTCTCTTTAGATTTTACCGACTGGATAACGAGAGCAACCGACGGCGTTGCGTAATTTAGTGACGTCGACAAATAAGCCCCCGTGAGAAAGTTGGCCCTCCTGCTAATCCTTGAAGTTCAAGGTCATGGGGATTCCGATGAGGTGCTCAAGAAGAAGAAGAGAGTAGATGCAAAACAATGGACATTGAAAGACAAGAATAAAACGAAAGCTAGAAAGGGCTGCCAAACAATGGTATATTTAGGCACAGGTGCTCATTGTAAGCCAGAAAGCTGAGAAGAGCTACAAAATTATGCTTATTTAGATATACAGAAGCTAATCGAAAACAAGGCAGCTGGTTATTGATATTACAAGAGTAAAAAAAAAAGCTGTAAAGGGCTACAAAACAATAGTTATTCAGATACAGGGGCTAATCGAAAGCTAGAAGGACTGCAAAAATTGGTTATTTTAATATCTATAGAAGGTAGTCAAAAGTCAGAAAGCGCTCTGTGAGGGCATACTTCCTCCAACGTCAAAGCCTTTTGTTGTTATCAGAATCAGAGTACAATCTTACAGAGTCAGATATTTCAGTAATGCATAAATTTCTGACGTTTTTTATGATCTTTGCCGTTTCTTTTAGATATTAGCAAGTATTTTCTATAAGAAAATTCAACGGGCATCCATAAGTATTCCCTGTGTATGACACAGGTAATCTACAGGTAATGAACCCTATATTTATACTTCTAGTGCGGGGGACAGCCTTCCTCACCTAGGCTCGAAGTCTCGACCCTCTCTTATATTGCTGTCATATCTGATGGTATGGGTGCACCAGTAATAATAACAATAATAATAATAATATTATTATTATTATTATTATTATTATTATTATTATTATTATTATTAATATTGCTGCACCTATGACACCAGAAATAATAATAATAATAATAATACACACACACACACATTTCTACATTTAAAGTAATATTATTATTATATTGCTGCACCTATACTGTCAGAAATACACACACATACACACAATAATAATAATAATAATAATAATAGTTAATAATAATTCATACTGCAATATTGATTGAAAAGAAAAATTTAGTTCCATTTCCAGACCCATCTTAAAATCTACCTGACTCTACCTCGGTCCATAAGCCACCCCCTCCCAAAAATTGCAGTGGAATCCATCTGTAAAATATCCTTTGAATAAACAGACAAATAAGGCAACACGGACCTTGTCGGCAGGGGGATAACAGAAAGAGATCGGTTTACTTGTTCGTGTGAAGCCGCTTCGAGTACTTTCCGTTGGCGGCCCTCTTCTCGAATTTGAGTGACCTTGCCGGGGCGACCTTTGAGGAGAACCAGTTGGATGAGACCGATGTCGCTGCTCTTGGTACGTGTATAAATACATGTATATATATAGATATATGATATATATATATATATATATATATATATATATATATATATATATATATATATATATATATATATATATATATGATATATATAGAGAGAGAGAGAGAGAGAGAGAGAGAGAGAGAGAGGAGAGAGAGATCTGTTGCTGTGATGCGCAGATCATGGATGATCTTTCATCTGATAATCTAACCTCATAGCAACGGCCTTATTGAACTTTTGAACTTTCCCCTTGCTTCCAGTTTCCCTAACCCTTAAACCCTTTTAGATTTCAAACTTGAAGCAAACCTAGCGGTCTGGTGCAAGCGGCAATGGACAATTTGCAATTGGCAGGAAATCAATGTACATATGTCAGGAAATAAAGTACCTGTGTCAAGAAATAAGTTACGTAAGACAAGAAATAAATCAGTTGATATTATCTTGAAAACTATACATCTGGCATTCGACCCCTCGGTTGGTTGTATCGTGCACAAAGGTCCACACCAACCATCATAGTCTCCTCAACGCTAAACTATCCATCACTTGTAATTCTGTCAATCCCAGCTGAGACATTTTGACTTGCACCAGCAACCGCCTGGGTTATATTAAGTGATTCTGGGTTGTTGGCATTGTTGTTGTGCTTTTAACTGCTGCTGTTAGAATCTTAATCGTGGTTCTCGTTGATGTTGTCAGAATCTAAATGACACCTTCAGTGACGACATTCTACAATTTCGCTGTATTCTAAGAGGTTGTCAGACGTAAATAATTCTTTGTTTTGGTCGGAATTCTCATCCCTTGTTTTAGTTTTCTGTAAAAGAAAACTATTGAGATGGCTGTTTGTCTGTTCGTCCTCACTTTATGCAAATTGGTATGTTGATCATCCACCCTCCAGTCATCAAGCATAGCAAATTGCAGCCCTGTAGCCTCAGTAGTTTTTATTTATTTAAGGTTAAAGTTATCCATAATTGTACTTCTGGCACCGCTATAGGTACCAACAACACAGGCCACCACCGGACCATGGCTGAGTTTCATGGACCACGGCTAAGAGTTTCATGTGGCGTGGTGAGGCCACCACCGGTCCGGACCGTGGCTGAGTTTCATGGGCTATGGCTAAGAGTTTCATGGGCCGTGGCTTAAAGTTTCATACAGCATTACATGCTGTATAGAAAACTCGATTGCGCCAAAGAAACTTCTGCGCATTTTTTATTTATTTTATTTGCAAATGTTGTTTTTCGCTGATATGTGATTCTTGCCTGTGGTTGTTGGTTTTGCTGATATGTGATTCTTCTTGGTTGTTTTTGTGTTGTTGCTTTGCTGATATGTGATTCTTCTTGGTTGCTTTTGTCGTTGCTTTTGCTGGTATGTGATTCTTCTTGGTTGTTTTTGTTGTTGTTTTTGCTGGTTTGTGATTCTTCTTGGTGGTTGTTGTTGTTGTGAGATTCTTGGTTGTTGACTGGTCATGTTTTCTCCATGGTAACGTGGGCTCTTCTTCATTGATCAGCCCAGCTGAATACAGCTTCTAGGCACCGCAGTACCAGTTCGGTTGTAATTAGATAAATTAGGTGTGAAGGAAATAGAGAGGAAGCTATAGGCAATCTGATAAAGACAGTAAAACGGTCTACAGACTGGCATTAACAAGATAAAGTGGCATACACATGATACAGTCATACATACAGGGTAAAAGTCACGATTCTAGATTCATCCTCAGGTGAGTATTATTGTTAGTTTTTGCAGACACGCAAACAGTCACAAATAAACACACACACACGAGTACATGTATATATATATATATATATATATATATATATATATATATATATATATATATGTATATATATATATATATATATATATACATATATATATATATTTATATATATAGTATATATATATATATATATATTATATATATATATATATATATATATATATATATATATATATATATATATATATGTTTATTTGTGTGTGTGTGTTGTGTTTGTTTGTGCAGAAATAACTAAAAATACATTACTCACCAGAGAGAGTAAGGATGAATCTAGAATCGACTTCACCGTATGTATGTATGACTGTATGTATATATGTATGCCACTTATCTTGTTATTGCCAGTCTTTAGACCGTTTACTATCCTTTATCAGATTGCCTATAGCTTCCTCTCTATTTCCTTCACACCTAATTTATCTAATTACAACCGAACTGGTAAAGTTATGCCAGACTTTTTTTTAACAATTTAAACGCCATTTATGCTTTCCGTTATCTTGTAGCGTTTTGCAGACACTGTCGGAAACTTCGCCACAGTTTCGTGAAGAAGTTTCCAGGCGTTTATTGATGATCAGACTTCCCACGGGCCTCTGAAACTGGTTAACGAAACGTGACTAAGATTCGTTACTGGTTTAACCAGCCACCAGCGCTTGCAGGCCATGGGAACGAAACGCGGTCCTGTATTAAATAGACGTGAGGATTCGTCCCATGACTTCGAGGAGAACGAGTTATGGTGTCACTTATATTAACTTATATTTCTCTCTCTCTCTCTCTCTCTCTCTCTCTCTCTCTCTCTCTCTCTCTCTCTGCAAAAACCTGCCATTTCAGGAGGAGCGTGTGTTACAATGGTTTACTTTTACAATTCCTCATTTTTCCGTGATTTAGAGTAAATTATTAACTGATATCACCTGACAGGTCTATTGGAAATTCTTTTTCTAATTTATATCATAAATTACATTTCTTATGTCTTTCCAGTAACATCTCTTAATGGTTAAAGGAAATAAAATCTTTGTCTTTATTTTGCCGTTTGTACCGTGACAGAAAAATTTATCTCATCGATTGGTAAAGTTATGGCGTCTAATTCCACCAAGTTCAGGAGACTGCCTCATTTTCTTGCCATTAGTTTTGACTTTTCTTTTCTTGGCCATGGTTTTCAAAATTAAAACTGCTGCTACTTTCCTAATGGAATGAAATGATAAAACATAGGCCAAAGGCCAAGCGCTGGGACCTATGAGGAATATCAGCGCTGAAAAGGAAATTGAGAGTTAAAAGGTTCAAAAGTTACAACAGGAAGAAAACTTCGCAGTTGCGCTATGAAAAAAATTGTAAGGAGAGGTCGGAAAGTGAGACGGAAGAAAGATGATAAGAACGGAGGTACAGTTAACGGAATGAAAGGGGTTGCAGCTAGGGGCCGAAGGGACGCTGCAAAGAACCTTAAGTAATGCCTACCGCGCACCGCGTGAGGTGCACTGAAGGCGCTACCTCCCTACGGGGATCTGAGAAGAAAGGAACTAGCCACCCTACTCTAAATTTCTGCGCCTTAGCGCCCATGTCCCAACGCATCGATGGTAAAGAAAATGACCTTGACTTTGAGAACGGTTCTCATGAAATTATTATTCTTATGTTTAGTTATTAAAATGCTAGTTGTCCTTGTAAGAGCAGAGCGGTTGTGAATTCATCGTAAAAAAAGTTATAACTGGTAGCATCCTTGTCTCTCACACTGACAGGTCCTGGTTCCCACCTGAGGTAGAAGTTTGCTTCTGTTTTTTGCAAGTTGCCGTGTTATTATTATTATTATTATTATTATTATTATTATTATTATTATTATTATTATTATTATTATTATTAAGAGGTCGGAGATTCATGCGAAGCAAGCCAAGAAGGATATTAAAAATCGCTAAATGCGATTATAAAGAGCAAAGTTCAGGTACAGCTTTAAGCTTGTTACAAACGTTCGGCAACTTTGGTGTATAACTGAATCACGAAAATATGGAGCGTGATGAATATATAAATAAAGACAAAATCCACGAAGGAAAGATAAGTAATGGAGTGCTGCAGGGCATTTCAGCTTATAGTCCTTTACTTAGCAGACTGAAGCAATATGAAAATAAGCTTACAAGGAAAGCTCAAATAAATGACAGATGGGGATTACAGAGGCAAAAATATGTACTTTGGCATAAACAACAAAGACTAGTAACGCCTCACAACTGAAGCAAATTGCAGAGGACAGGTCCTTCTAAGCGCTTCCCTGAGTTCGTGAAAAACTCGATTTAGTGTACAACTCTTCTGATAAAGTAGTTCACCAAATGCTGCGCGCAGATACACAGAATTGCATGCACATGAATACTCATTTCAATAAGTGACAAAATAACCTTCAGTATTTTGTGATGTTTTGTCATTTCGTGTGAATATTCTCCTTGATGTAAACAATTTAATTGCACAGAAATAACCCCAGTTTTGTTACCTTAATTGCAGATACGTCCCTATAAGCTCGACATCACCAATTAATCTGCTGCTCTTTGATACGTTAATGAGAACACAATACTCTGTTAGGTCAAGCTTTGTTTGATAAGTCTCTTACAACGCATCAACCATCACGTAACGTACAGCGTATTGAATTCATTACCGCGGTCAGACACGTTCCAACGTTTCTTTTGTCTGTCTGCTAACAATGTCTCTCAAATAGCAATTGGAGGATCTCGGTGAATTTTCGACAAGAGGCGGATTATAGACCAAGGAGGAGTTGACCTCATTTCGAGATGAATCGTTCTCAAGGATTTTTTCAGGTTTTCTCTCTTTTTAGGCTGTGTGGGTGGGGATGTAGGCCTATTTGGTCTCGTTCTTCCGATATTACTCATAATAACTTAGTAAATTATATACGCAGGGATTTCGAGTATTAAAGGAAAAATAGACATGTACAAGCCGAGACACCCACGCCTTCGCTTCCTAAGAATAACTTGAAAATTACGCACAGCGAATTCTTTGAGTTTTGTTAGAGGCAGTTTTCCAAAAGCAAATTCTGTAACTGTTGAATTTCACCACTGTCTCACCACAGTTCTGCCGAGGAACTGGTACATCTAATAAGTTGAAATTTCTTGGCAAGACACATAACACCACAGCCGGCTGTAATGGCTATGGACATACGTAGATGTCTGGTATTGCTTATAAAATAGGGACCTCTTTTTTTATGATTTCAGTGTCATCTCTGGAAAACCAGAGTACCCACGACCTTCCAGTTTTGCTCAGAGACCACCAATATGATCGTTTGATGAACATTTGCTTTCTGCAATATAGAAATACTGATGCACTGTAACTCAAGATGTACACACCATTACAAAACCCAAATAGCTTTCAACCACCCATTCTACAAAAAAAAGAAATAGCTTTCAATCACTCATTTCATGAAAAATGCTTTTAATCACCCATTCCATAACATTATAGCTTTCTATTACCCGTCTCTAAACCAAATAGCTTTCAATCACCCATTCAGTAACAATATAGCACCCATTCCATAGCCAAATATCTTTAAATCACTCGTTCCATAACAAAATAGCTTTCAATCACCTGTTCCATAACAAAATAGCTTTCAATCACCCATTCCATAGCCAAATATCTTTCAATCTCCCATTCCATAGCCAAATATCTTCAATCTCCCATTCCATAACCAAATATCTTTCAATCACCCATTCCATAATAAATTAGTTTTCATTCAGCCATTCCATAGCGAAGTATCTTTCAGTAACTCATTCCATAACAAAACACCTTTCAATCACCCATTCCTTAACATAATAGCTTGAAATAACCCCTTCCATATTCACATATCTTTCAATCACCCATTCCATAGCCAAATATCTTTCAATCACCAGTTCCATAGCCCAACGTTTCTTCGTTCATCACTAGACTGTTTCCTCATATTAACAATCGTTGACCACTAATACATCTTTACCAAATAAAATTCAGCATCTCACCCTAAGGAACTCCGACGTCCGCGTCGCTATAGAGAGACCGTAAGAGAGAGACGGTACACATTGGTTAATAAATTACTGTTACGTCATTCGGAAGTCACTTCCTCTTTCCACGTGACACCACTTAAATTTTTTTAGCCTTTACGAGGTCGGTTTATCGTTCCTTTCAGGGTCAAATACCACTTATCCATCGGGCCATGAGGCCCAGCTCGCAGTAATCTGCTCTAAAAATGGTAAAAAACAATTCGTACACCGAAGGCCTCACGAGGATGCACAATCAAACGAACTGCATGCAGCACAGACAAGAAAGAGCAAGCCCTTACCCGAGAACGAGATTATCCAATTGTTCGAAGGACTCTCCCCACGACAGAGCGCTCACAGACGCACCACAATTATCACGACAGGATTTACAACTGAGACGAACGTCGCCAGAGAACGAAGTTCCCGAACTCGTCACGGCATTCCTCTACGTCAGAGAGAGAGGGAGAGCGCGCGCAAAAGTAGTCACTCCACAATTACGAAAAGGGTTCTCGACTGAGTCACTTACTATCGCGACGCTGGCGGTGCTACGCGTATCGAGAGCGAGCGAAGAAGGCGGCCATATCGTATTCAGCTGAGTTCAAGGTTTTCTTTCATGTACAGGTTTCGGCCGTCCTCATCCTCATACTATACCACCTCCTCCGCCCTCCAGCTCTGTGTTGCATAAAGGGCCTGTTGTATGTGCGGGCCTTCACACACACAGACACACACACACACACACACTCGCAGACATACAGACTTCTTCAAAGGGCCTCTCAAGAGGGTCACTTGATAGCGGAGCGTGGAGTACCTGAAGGTATGTTTCTTCCTCCAAGCAGAGCAACAAGGGATTTGTTCTATGTTCGCGGGTTTTTTTTTTATAAGTTTCTCAGTGTATTGACTGGAGTCAGTACCATACGCACAAAGGTAGAATGTGTTCAAAAACAAAAAAGTACTTGTTTTATTATGTATAACTGGAAATGGATAGAAACATATGTGTAGATAATAAATATGGAATTGGCATATATATAAATTATAAAATAAAAATATATATATATAAATTATATATATATAGATAGATAGATAGATAGATAGATAGATAGATAGATATACACATTATGAACAGAGTGTATGTACACGAACATGCGTGTGCATTTCTATATACGAACATGAAACCAATGTGCGTAAGCATTCGCAGATATAACATGTAGAAAAGCATATCACGTCTATGTTCGAATATGCACCCGCCTGTTTGTAACGTATTGACAGCATGACCGATTTAGGACAAGTGGTTCCATTACATCTTCATTTGCGATTCAATGATAGCGCAAGAATATCTGTTCTCTCCACACACACACACACACACACACACACACACTAGTAGACATATACATTCAGACAACAGTTTCTTATGTAAGATTTATTTTCGCGTTCTGTAAACGTCAATTTTATGGCATTTACTCACCAGACCGTTTCTTAGGTATATTCAGGAAGTCTCTTTCTTCTTCCGTTTTCCAAAGATCGTGCAATAATAAGATTTTTTTCTCGTTTCATTCGGGCCTGGGTAAGAAAAAGGTATTACGGGGTGCTAGCACCATCGGCCTCGGCAAGGATAATAATGCACGGACTCTGGGATTCGTCGCGAATGACCTCTTTGGCTGGGACGCCAGTTTTAAATGTCAGGCATACCAGCGAAGGCTAAGTCGATGAAAGAACCAGATATTTATGGTATATAACTTGTAAGGCATTTTAGGAGCGTTCATTTAACCTACCTCTTGTTCATAAATATTTGGCCTGTAAGACGTTGTCAGTGTTAATAGTCTTTGCTAGTAAATTCCCTTTATATTTTATAGCCTTTTCTCATACTTCCTAGTGCTGGTAAACCCCCTCTTATATTAAGATCACTTAACATCTCTTAAACAATAACTTCCAAAGGAAAATGGATCATTTTCAAAGGAAAAATTGATGAAAAAAAGCAAAAAAGTTATAAGAAACAATACTAATACCCTTGCATCTCCCGAGGGACTCAACAGGTGAGAAACAACACTGCTTCTTGTTTACATGGCTTTTGCCTACGAATCCGATCTGCCGAAGAGAGAAAGAACGCCTCTGTTCTTCACCTTTTCTTCTTCTTCTTCTGTCGGAAGATTGTTTACACTGCGCTGAGCACGACCCACATTTGAATGAAGAGATGGCGGCGCCTCTACGTGACGGGGAATTAGATACCGGGCGGTAGGTACCCCCTGCCGGTCCGTCTGTTTTCTGCCTATCTTGCCATTTGTCAGGTCTCCCCCACGTTTTGTTTTTCCATTTACCGGCGGTTTTTTCACGATATTAGCTACCGTGTTAGTTCTCTCTCTCTCTCTCTCTCTCTCTCTCTCTCTCTCTCTCTCTCTCTCATAGCGTGTGATTCACCTGGTGAAAGAGTAAACGTGACATTGACTGTGGTCATGTTTGTCACTAGAGCTCACTCCTATTAGGGAAATCAGCTTGATATAACATACTCCTCTCTCTCTCTCTCTCTCTCTTCTCTCTCCTCACTCTCTCACACACACACACACACACACACACACACACACACACACACACACACACACACACATATATATATATATATATATATATATATATATATATATATATATATATATATACATGTATGTGTAATCATATTTACATAAATATACAGATATTTATGTGTACGTATGTATATATCTATGTATGATACGTGCGCGTGTGTGTGTGTGTGTGTGTGTGTTTGGGTGTGTAAAAAAAAAAAGCCGAAGACGCTGAGATGAAATGATTGCGCATTATTCGTAAAGGTGGTTAGAAATGACGAGAAATCTAGAGGATAACCTTGAGTGAAAAGATGGATCCGTGTGGTCTGAGACGGTTCGCTCCCGTGGAGAGAATGCATGGTGATCGAGAAATGAGCTGACCATCGACGTGCTGCTAATGAGCAATTTGTACAGATAATATGATAGATATTGTGAATCTTCATTGAGATTTTCTCTGGAACCACCCCACAGTACAGAATCAGTACTAAATATACATGCATGCATATATATATATATATTACATATATATACATATATAATTTTCTGGTGCTTAAGGTTGCAGCCACGCTACAGTAAAACATGTCTTGAACATACGTTGACAACCCATTGCATACATCTCACAAACGGGTTGCAAACAACTCAACGACCTTAAATGGAAAACGATGACCGTTTGAAACACTGTGCAGGACTACCAGTTTGTGATGTGTGCGTGACAAGTTGTAGAATTGTTTATAACATTTTTTACTGTAGTGTGAAAGTACCCTAAGATAATTCTTGCAAATTGCGGTTGAATTAAATAATGAATTCAGTAATGATATTTCTGAGTGTTTTAGCTCTCGGCCAGTGACGAGAATTGGAATTTGTAAAGGATCAAAATATGGGTATCAAGATTTCTACATTTTTTCTATTTATCTTTTTTTCTTAGGGGCGTTGTGAGGAAGCATACGTCCTTCGAGCGAAAGGATACACATTACCCGATTCTGCAAAGGTACAAAGAACAAACGGCAAATAGAATTTCTCTAGTATTACATTAACTTTCGGAAAACCAACCGCTAACCGCGCAGCGCTTGATTTCTCTCAGACAAAAGAACATCTGGTCCTCTGCACTGGTTACTATTACGCCAACAGTCAAACCAACCACGATAGCATTTCATGTCAAGTTGTCATTACTGGCTTGTCGAGTACATCTAAGTCCCTTCACTTTCTATGAATGGTACCAAGCAATATTGAAGTAGTTCTTCTTCTTCTTCTTCTTCTTCTTCTTCGTCTTCTTCTTCTTCTTCTTCTTCTTCATTTGTTGCTGATTTAAAAATCTCCTCCATAGCATCACGTGACATTTAAAATCGAAAACAGTTTTACATTTCATCTCGTGCATTAAGGAACGCAACCTTTTTTTTATTTTTGAGTCTCGACGGAAGTTGCCCATCTTTTTCCTCCCCCAGTCATTTGTCGGTGGTGTTGCCTTTTCAACGACAATAACAGAACAAAAAACAAACATAAAAAACGCTCATAAAACGCCCAGCAATTAACGTCAAAAGGGGATGAGAGAGGAGCAGGAGTTTTTTTTTTAACGCGTTTTACTCCTCCCTCGATTTCGTTCCACCCCGTTCCTGGTAAATCCAGAACTTGCTTTTTTCATTTTTTGTCTTATTTCCGTTATTTTTATCCGTTGGCCCGTTTAATACTTGTATGCTAGAGAGAGAGAGAGAGAGAGAGAGAGAGAGAGAGAGAGAGGGAGAGAGATTATAGAACAATCTGATATAAAGTAACAGTAGTCTCTAACGCAGAGAGAGAGAGAGAGAGAGAGAGAGAGAGAGAGAGAGATTATAGAACCATCTGACGTAAAGCAACAATAGTCTTCGACGCGGGGAGAGAGAGAGAGATTATAAAACAATCTGATGTAAAGCAACAGTAGTCTTTGACGCAGAGAAGAAGAAGAAGAGAGAGAGAGAGAGAGAGAGAGAGAGAGAGAGAGAGAGAGAGAGATTATAGAACAATCTGATGTAAAGCAACAGTAGTCTTCGATGCGGGGAGAGAGAGAGAGAGAGCAATCTGATGTAAAGCAACAGTAGTCTTTGACTCAGAGAGAGAGAGAGAGCAATCTAATGTACAGCAACAACAGTCATCGACGCAGAAAGAGAGAGAGATTATAAAACAATCTGATATAAAGCAACAGTAGTCTTTGACGCAGAGAGAGAGAGAGAGAGAGAGAGAGAGAGATTATAGAACAATCTGATGTAAAGCAACAGTAGTCTTCGACGCGGGGAGAGAGAGAGCAATCTAATGTACAGCAACAACAGTCATCGACGCAGAAAGAGAGAGAGAGAGAGAGAAAGCTGTGGCAATACTAAGACTGTTGCTTTGAACGTGCCGAGCATTTACAGAAATATGGTGTTCTGGAACCACAATACTTACCTTTCCCCCATACCCCAGTAGCCACCATTAGTTCCAATGGGAAGCATAATATCTAACAAAGAACTTACAAATCACGAAAGGTCTTTACACTTTTAAATAAGCTGGGACAATTAAAAAATAGCATTATTATTATTATTATTATTATTATTATTATTATTATTATTATTATTATTATTATTATTATTATTATTATTATTGGTGAAAAAATCCCCAGTGGTGTAATTGTAAATATTTATTAGAAATGTAAATTATATATATTTACATTTACAACATTGTGGATTTCTTCATCATTTTAGTGACTCATGCTATTATTATTATTATTTTTTATTATTATTATTATTATTATTATTATTATTATTATTATTATTATTATTATTATTATTCAATATCTGCACCCATTCGCGATGGAAAAAATGAGTCCATTAAGTTGCCATCAATGCATCAACAGAATATAATGACCATGTGTAGGAAAAAAAAGGTATAAAAAAGGAATATTAATTTCTGGATTAAAAACGTTATGGGAAGTGTCCTGTTGCGGCTTTTGCCTGAGCAGGTATGCGTTTACAGGCTATGGCTCGTATTTTTCCGTAGTTATGAGATCATTTCATATTTTTCACGACTTGCATGTTATGAAATTTAATATGAATGACAGATCTTTCTCTTATTAATAGTTATTTGTTCCTATAAAAGTACAGATGTTTCAAAACTCACTCATTTCGCAGACTTCTTACGTTGAAATGACCAATTCCACCCATACCAAAACTCAAAATGTGTGTTAATGGACTTTCCTCTTTAACTGATACCATAAACGTCTCTCAAAAGGCCAACTTGACTAAATACATGGAACTGGAAAGAATTCCAGAATCTGGGAGTGCTAGGTGACCCATTTGTTATTTGATGGTAAATTGCAACTGGTTCTCATAAGCCCAGACTATTTGCTAATAGAAATTACTGGCAACTTTTCAGTAACAATCTACTGTCAAATATCATACGGAATGGTCTTTAAAGAGGAAAAAAAAGTTGCATTAAAAAGATAACAACCTAGTTGGTGACTTTTTGTGATCCCTTATAGAAGAATGACCCCAAGAATCTTCAGCCAACTTTACCTGGTGTCAACCTTGATAAAGATAAACAGCATGATCTAGATTTATATGTTTTGTATAAAACTGTGGATCCCTCAAACCAAGTTGTGCTGGTCACACCTCCACAATCTCTGCGTAGATGTCTGTGATGTCTGTGATACCACACCCACACAAAGACACCATCTCCCAACACATCATTGAAATTTGTGACTGGAGGCCCAGGTTTGAACAGCCGATCAAAAGGAAAAAAATCTTCCTCATTATGCTGAGATTCAGTAGTCTCATTATAGCACCGGCCCTCTCAATTTCCATGTAAATTACGAAATTAATTTGATTATATATTACCTTCGGCGCGAAACTCAACGATATAGAGAGGTAGTGAGCTAATAAGAATGAATAATTTAAGTGCCAAAAATAACGCAAGGAAACAAATAATAACATTGGACCGAAAAAATATGCCCCTCCATCAAAGACACGGCAAGACACACACACACGCACACACACACACACACACACACACACACAGAGGAATTATGAGTTTTGAAAGCTCCTAAAAACCTACAAGCCAATGAGAAACTGCTTTTAATCGGATACAACTTTGTTCTCAAGTTGTCATAAAACTGACCCATTGTAAATCCAAATATGTCACAGTGCTCATTGACGAAATACAGAGAGTATAATAAGGAGTTTAAATTTCAGAGTAATTAATGAAATTCACCTGATGACATTTTACGACTAAAGGAAGGAAATCCTACTGGAAATAATAAAAGATATTCACTAAAAGTCAGCTATTGCTGAAATGGCCGTATTCTTCAAGTATAATAGTTTATGTGACAAAATGTGCTGTCAAAGCAATATATTTAAATTGGAGACTAAACTTTTCTACCACATATATATAAGCAATAATTCTCTTCATTTTTAGCTAGTCTGTTGACCAGAGTATGAATTTTTAATTTAAAGATCAGTAATATTTTAAACATGATGCTTATTCCAACATTTGTTGGTCCTCATTAATAGAAATAATAATAAAAATTTTAATAAAAGTGATAATTTTTTGATATCCGATTAATCTGACCTAAAATCGGCTTGAAATAAAAATCGATGAATTTAGACTATAAATGTGAAATACTTTAGTGAGGGTAGAAAGTAATTCTTGTTTAGTTTTCTTTGACACTAGTGAAGTGCCAAATCCATATTCTTTTATTAGGAACTATATGGCTAACTCTTGTAACTATCTTCATCTATTGCTTTGATAATTATTTTCTTTATCATTTTCTTTACACTAATCCTAAAAAATACGCCATCAATAATACCAGTTATGATTGAAATAACGATAATATATTTCTTGGGTAACATGAATGAAAAAGTACAATTCCTACCTGCTTTAAAGTTAACGGTAATACATTTTGCGGATAACTTGTTTCTTCCTTCTTCGTGCTGCTACTGATAGGCCTATTGGCAGGCCTACTGTCCATTTAAAAAAATCATAACCAACTATAAAAACATCCAGTATGAACACGAAACTCCAAGAGCCACTATAGGTAACCTGGCTTATGAGTCATCACTGTAGGTGAGTGACTGACATTTTGAGTCTTGGAAGCTCGGCTAGGCCTAGTCCTACCTACCCTACTCCGGTTCGCGCCGGTCTTGACTGGACATAGCCAGTTTTAATGTCTTTCAGGCTAATCGATGAAGCCATGTAGGAAAACAGACCATAGTATGGGCTATCCAGTCGGGCCTGAAGTGAAGAAACGGCGGTAAAAAGGTAACATAAGGTTGCTGGGCAACCAGGACTGCAGTCAACTTTGTTGCAGCAGTGAAAGCGTTTATATATATATATATATATATATATATATATATATATATTTGTATATATATATAATATATATATATAAATGCTATTCTGCCCTTTGGTGTAGCTATTATGAAACTTGTTGTATAAGACCATATATATACATATATAAAATATATGAATGTATATATATATATATACATATATGTATATATATATATATATATATATATATATTTATATATATATATATATGCTTTTATATAATATATATATCTTATAAAATGAACACACTGTCGTACTAAAAATATCAGGTGAATGGTTTTGCTTTCCGTCAGAGATTTGATGGAAAAAGTTTTCTTAAATTACTGACAGAGTTCGTATATTTTTCTTACATATGTAAGAGAATTTGTCCTGTTCTACTCATGCCACTTTTATATGTTCAAATATTAAGCCAAAAACAACCATCAATATCGAATTCACTTTACCTTGAGAGTAACTTACGCCTAAAGTTATGAGTTAGTTCCCAGGTACAGTGAATTCGATAACAATGGGTTACTTGTTGCTGAATGTACATACAAACGTACATACATACATGCAGACATAAACACACACACATATATATACATATACATATATATATATATATATATATATATATATATATATATATATATATATTATATATATGTATATATATATATATATATATATATATAACATATATATTTTATATATATATATATAACATGTGTGTGTGTGTGTTTGTGTGTGTCTATGTATGTATGTATATGTATACATAGTAGCATTACAACATTAAAATTTACAAAGTTAGTACATCATAACGCGTTAGGCTTTCGCTCCTCAACTGAAGAAGTACCCGGACACTTCGAAGTGCTTTTACAAGGCAAAGTACTAACTTTAAAGACTTGAGATCACTGTTAGTGACGACATCAGGAGTTTCCTGCTGAAATTGTTAAGAAAATGTATACCATTTCGAGCGATTATCTATAAGATAAAGATTCTATGAGACATGAGATTTTACTAATATTACCTAGATTTCGGGTTCCTGTTACGGTCTAGTGTTGTCCGTGCACCTCACGCGGTGCATTGTATGCATTACTAAAGGGTGTTTCCAGCGTTCCTTCAGTTCCTCGTTGGACCAGTCGGTATAGTTCTCGGCTAGCACTCCGCTGGGCCCGCGTTCGAGTCTCCGGCCGTGATGAAGAATTAGAGGAATTTATTTCTAGTGATAGAAATTTAATTTCTCGATATAGTGTGGTTCGGATTCCACACAATAAGCTGTAGGTCCCGTTGCTAGGTAACCAATTGGTTCTTAGCCACGTGAAATAAGTCTAATCCTTCCCGGACCAGCCTGGGAGGCTATTAATCACACCTCCAGTGGTCCTGAGTTAACTATAATTTATACTTACTTTCCAGCGTCCCTTTAGTCCGTAGCTGTACCCAATTATTTGTCTTTTGTTTGTGCATTCCTTTCTTCTGTCTTGCTGTTCAACCTATCAAACTATTACGTCTTAGTGCAACGGTGGGTTTCCTCCCAGTTTCACCTTTAGATCCTAATACTTAACTCACTTATCCTACAGGTTTCTTTATCTTGTTGTCCAACCGCTCCAACTCGCCTCTTTCAGTGTCTAAGGCGCTGAATGGCTGAAAGTGCCCATGTGTTTGGTTTTATAGCGAAAATTTCATAATTCATTATTTCATAGCCGTCTGTGGGGTTTGGTATTCTTTAAAGGCTATAAAAAACATCTAGAGTCAAAAGTTGACACCAAGTAGTACCAAATATCCAGATTCATTAATTTGACAATGTTACACATGCAAAGAGTGTCTTAGAATGAAAATATAGTGGTTTCCACCAGATTTAGTCAATGTAAGTCCAAGCTCACTCAAACCGCCATCAGCTATTATACTTACCACTGATCCCTTTAAAAATTGTCAAGTTGGTGATCTTGGAGTCACCAGAGAGGCAGGGAACGAGTTAATCATATTCTCGTCCAATACAATGAACGTTTGAATGAGAACTTTGACATGGAAAAGGTAGAAAATATGTCCAGGATTCACCGAACAAGAGTGACCTCTCCTGATTCACAACTGGACATAATCTCAAAATCAGAGTTGATGAACTGCAATAAATAATTGAAGACTTAGTGAGACTGGCATAGAAAGATAGGAGAAGAAGGAAAAAACGGAGGCATGAATCATCGGTAAATCCATGAAAATGAAAGGAGGTAAACAGGAGAAGGTCATTCACGAAGAAGAGGAAAAGTGTGAGAGAACAGACCTTTGAGGAATAACACGGCAAACAGAAGAATTAGTTTACGTACAGTATATGTTACCAGCAATGAGTTTGCATGTAAGTTAATAGTAATGAGTTTACATGTAAGTTAATAGTAATGAGTTTACATGTAAGTTAATAGTAATGAGTTTACACGTAAGTTAATAGTAATGAGTTTACATGTAAGTTACCAGTAATGAGTTTACATGTAAGTTACTAGTAATGAGTTTACTTGTAAGTTACCAGCAATGAGTTTACATGTAAGTTACTAGTAATGAGTTTACAGACAGAAAAATAGAACCACAGGCAGGAAACTTTTATTAACTTTTGTTAAATATCATCAGGATTGGGAAACTCAAGCCATTTATCCCAAAAGAAATTATTTGGTTTTATGGTGTTTCAGAAAGTGAATTTCCAGTAAAGTTTCGTTTACTTCAGCAATTTTAGGTTGGAAGCATCAAAACAGTCACCTCTGAGATGGAATGAACTTGTGCAGCTTTTATTGCAAAGGCAAGGAATTATCAGTTCGGATTAAAAGATTCAAAAGGACATTAGCACATTTCATCTGCAAATGTCTTGCCACTCTGAAATGGCACAAGAAACGAACCCAGTAGACGGTATGCGTTGCAAATGTGGTGGTAGAGGTAAGAAAGGGCGCGGTATTAATAGTGGTGACTTAGAGGACGAGGCGAAAGCCGGGGAGAGTGGCATTTCAGTGAAAGGGCAGGCTACAGACCCAACCAAGACTGAATAAGAGAATAAAACTGGATTTGCAGTTCTTGTGAGAACTTCTCTGTCAGGCTGGTTGATTTTTTTACTGAAAGGGATAAATTTGGGGTATTATTTGTTCATACGTAACTGGAAAACTTGATTCTCTGTAGCGAAGAAGAGCAGAGATTCCTGTCAGAGTAAAATTAAGGAGGAATGTCAGCAGAAAGTGCTATGAATGTCTGAGAAGCAGAGAACGGTTGCAAAAGGAGGTCAATTTTGCGAAAATAATGACTTGCCGAAAGGGCATTGCCGCAGAGTTTTATAAGCACCAAAGCATGATTTGTTGCATTGGGCAGTAGATATGTTGAGAAGCGGCCAGGGTAAAAAAGATTAGATAAATAAGAGGATTGTCAGAAAATCTAAAAGTAGGCATATTGTAATAAATAGTTTGAAGGATCTAAAGTCAAGGGACGATCAATAATGCTGGATGCATTGTTTAAGACAATTTAAAAATTATTCTTGGTTTTGAATAAATTATTCTATCGTGTTAGCAGCAAAACGAGAAGAAAAGACTTTGATACTTCATTTTCCAGTATAGGAAGAATGGATCCAGTGTAGAGAGAGGAGGTAAAATAACTGATGACAGATGTAGTGGCTGGATTTTAATAAACAACAGAAAGGGCCAGAATTTGTAATAACAGTTAGAATGATAAACCCAGCAAGGTGGCATCCTATGGTGGAGATTCAGGATGCAAAAGTCTATGTTTATACTGACGTTGTACAAACATAGATTCAGCTAAAAAAATCTTCAATATACTGTAGGTCATTTCAATTAATAAGGGTGGCAGCAGAAAGACATACAACACAATGGTAACTACCACATTCATACTTCAGAGGTTGAACCATGATATGTACACACACGCACACACATACATACTGTATGTATATATATATATATATATATATATATATATATATATATGAAATATAAAAACACCGTATCATGCTTCTCAGTTATCAATAGAAGAAAGTCAATACATTTCCTCTTTATAAACAAGAATTGTTACTGTAAATCCTTCTATTGATATTATATAATATATATATATATATATATATATATATATATATATATATATATATATGTATGTATGTATGTAAATATTTATATGCATGAATATATATATATATATATATATATATATATATATATATATATATATATATATATATATATATTCATATATACAAGCATATATATATACATACATACATATATGTATATATTTATGTATATATATACTGTATATATGTATAATTCACTTTTGTTACACACACACGTGACTTTTTTAATAGTCACAAACACTAAACCACAAATATCGTCTGATATCGAATTCACTCTACCTCAGCAATAACTTGCATACGTCTGCGTACGTGTGTGAAGAGAAAAAACAGACGCAGAGTAAAATTCCATAGCTTGGCCGTAAAGGGAAAGTGTCACTGAACTGACTGCTAGTGTGCGTGTCACGAAATGTCACGCAGCACCAACGGTCGCTTTAATAATTGGTTTTAGCTTGATTACAGCAAAAGTTCAAGATGACCCAGAGGACATCGTACGACTGGAACTTCAGAAGTTCAAGCGAAGATGCAATGCATTGCTACCCTAACACAATTTCCCCTGTATTTTAATAATTTACTTAAATCTTTATTTATTTATTTATTTATTTATTTATTTGTTAATTTATATGTTTTTTTTTCAATAACTGGTCTCTTTCTGTATTTCCCATTACCTTCAGTTACTTCTTTCGAATGAACATCATTTTCTTTGGAAGCTTTTATTTCAAGTCAGTGGCCCTTTGGCCTTGTTCCATATGAATAGGGTTCATCTTCTGAATAATAATAATAATAATAATAATAATAATAATAATAATAATAATAATAATAATAATAATAATAATAATAATAATAGTAACAAAACTGATGATGTCTGCCATTTAAAGCTTACTGCTTTATTGACTGTATATTAGGGTAAATATTATGTCATTACTCTGTCACAGTAGGATATGTTTATGTATTGTTTCTCTTGTCATCATGATTTTTTTTTTTTGTATCACCACAATCCTCAAGGAAGTATTAAGAGAAGATGATGTTGATTATGACTGGATTTCTTTTATAGTATCATATTTTCTAATAATAATGATAACAGTTTGGGGCGAGACCCTGTTTAGGAGCATTCATCTTAATCATCTCTATTATTCTTGTTATAGTCTTCTCGTCTGCTGGTAGATGATATAATGTATTCCCAAAGGACGTGGAAAGATACGTAATAGGTTCGTTGTCTCTCTATTAACTTACGTTTGGGCGCACTCACAGGCGTGTGCACGTCGAAAGGTAAATAAAGGTGTAAAGGGGTACAGGGTACACCTTTGTTTTCTATGCATTCTCTCTGTAGATGACCGCCTGTGTGTATGTCGAAACGTAAGGGTTGATAAAAATGAACAACGAAAGCAGTATAATTATATCCTTTGGAATTTTATCATATTACCTACCTGCTGACGAGATTATACTAAGAAAAATAAATAAGACTGCATAAGCTAAATGCCTTTAAAACAGCAGTTGCGTGATAAAAATATCAATTCGTGGCTCTGTCACTCGAATTACGCAAACGATAACGACATCTTTGTGGACTGAATATCAAACAGTATAAAGCTGTTAAATTTTCCTATATAATTCGCTTCATTTCTTTCGTTCATATTACGAAAAACCATCCCGTGTTCCCAACGCTCTTTGCTGTCCTTTTAGCTTTGATCGATGGCTATTAGTCGGTACCACAAGGCGCTGAACGAAAGAGCCTGACAGAAGAACGAAAGAAAATGGTTTGAGGTCCCCATCAGGAGCTCTATGATTAAGAAATCACACGTGAGAAAGGCGGAGAGGACCTTTGTTTGTACTTGCCGGCGGTATTCATGTGGCAGCACTTTTGGAACAGGTATTGATCCCGCAGCGCCGAATTTGAGGCCTCGGGGTGGAGGGCCTTTTCCGTCACTGGATAAGACTAGTCGGAACTAGAACACTATAGTCAACTAGGCAAGGTTGCTAGAGCGACCGAGCAAATAAACTAACTTGAAGCAATGACCTGTAGGGCGAGTTGACTCTTAATTTATTCCTTCTACGACGGAAAGTTTTCCTAGAAAACTGAATGAAAGCGGGCTTCAAAACATAGACGGTTCTTAACCAAAGGCGTTTTGACTGTACCAATACTCCGTAGAGCTTACACGGCAGTCATGCATCCCTGTTGGGCAATTTCGTACATCAAAAATGTTCGGAGACATTCTTCCTGTAATGCTATATCTGGTTTATGTTAGGAAAATGGTTTTCGCATTTTTTCATCGAGTTCTCTAATCCCAAAGCCATTAGGATGACCTTCCCCGAATTTATATAGAGACAGAAGAGCAATGTTTTAAATCTCTTTGTGTAATAATTTTGCGATCTTGGCCTTTTAAGAATACGTTTTTTATATCCCTTGGGTGGAGTCATTTGATTTATCTTGCAACATTTAGTCTTTTTAGAATTAGATTCTTTAACATTTTAACCTGAAGAACTCACACTATTGTAGTGAGAATATCAGAAGTTATCAAATAGACCCACATCAGAGAAATACAGATTTAGTTCTAACAATTTCCACGCTAACTAATGGCTCCTTCTCCCGAAAACGCCTTAGTTGGTGGTGAAACAATTTGAAATAATATTCATCTAAAATATTTTAGACTCTTCAACGCACCTTCAAAAAAAAAAAAAAATTGAAGATGAAGCGAAGAAAGTGTACCCAAGTGCACCCTTAAAAAACGAGTGATCTCACCCTTAGTTAAGTTAGCGAAACGGTTGGGATTTGTCTTTACAGTACTTGCATGAAGTGGGTTTAATTCTGGCTCTTCAACACACCCTTCGAACGAAGAAGAAAAATGGGAAAAAGATGAAACGAAGAAAGCGTACCCTAGTGTGCCCTTAAAACGAGTGAACTCACGCCCGAGTTCGCGGACTTCCAGAGCCGTTGAAAAGGAACACCCCATCAATTACTACTACTACGGTATAGCGCCAGTGGTACGAAGATTTAGAGAACATTTTCAGCTCTATAGGTAATCATTCCATAAGGATCAGGCACCTAAATATCACCACCCCTAGAGTGACTCAGCTTCTCGAAATACCGCCACGGCTACTCCCATTGATCACAGCAGACAATAACCGAAGCCCGAGAGATATAAATCTTAAATGCTGTGAGCTGTTTCAAACTGGTACACATCAGCGTTCTCCGATCGATTCATATGAGCCAGGGGTTGATGTATTGATTTCCTACCTGGCCAGATTGACTTATGATCAAATTATGAGCTTTGCCCGTTTATGTCGATTTCATTCCTCGTGACTAATGGTCTCTCTCTATTTATCTGTCTGTTATCTGTCTATCTTTCGATCTATCTCTGTGTTCCCGCATGTTTTCTATATTTTAGTGGTATCAGCAACTCACATAATAATGGTTGGCATTTCTGAGGCCTAAAATGGTAACAATTATATTTAGTTTTGATTAAAAATTCCTTATCTCTATCATTGTGTCCATTAAATATAAGTACACAAAACACACCCTGATCTCTCTCTCTCTCTCTCTCTCTCTCTCTGTCTCTCTCTCTCTCTCTCTCTCTCTCTCTCTCTCTCTCTCTCTCTCTCTCCACAAACTGACTAATGATAATAACACACATACAATAAGGCTCCTTAATGGATGGCACTTGCATGGGAGAATATAGTGAGAGTAACAAAATCCCCGTTTGCTTTGAAAATGTCATATAATCAAAGATGAAATTTCAAGAACTAAAATAACAGCAGTTGACTTTTACACTTGGTTTCACGTCATCTTTCAGAGCTCAGGATAACGAATAGAGGAATATTCTTCAAAAAGCTTGATTCGCAATTAGAAGGTAGAAATGATCACATAATGGCTGAAAATCAATACATAATGTGAAGACATTTTCTAGGGATGGAAAGAATAACGGAACTCGGGGAGGGGGTTAGCAATGCAACAGTTGCATTAAATACTTTTGATAGTGATAAGAACTGTGTAATTGCGGGGAAATTTCCCTTTTTGAGGATGAGATGAGGCCCGGAGGAATTAATTTCTAAGTAAATCTGTGGTGACGTTCAACTCTTCTGGCCAAATTTATTGTTTGGAGAGCGAAGTGAAATTTATTCGATACTGCATCTAAGTAACACGTTTCCACAAGAGAGTGTAAAGCCAGATTTGCACACCTTTTATATTTTCCAGAGTTTTGTTGTAAATTTACAGATAAGCTGAGCACTTTTCTCTGCCTAAGAAAACTGAATAAAACAAAGCAACCGACAAATCCTATGGAAAAAATCCGACTGAAAATCTGTGGTTGATTAAGAGACTGAGCCCCAGAGGAAGATACTATCTAAAGTGTGCCTTAGGCGAGGAACCGCAGGTAATACTAGTGTTTATTTTAAGTGTTACTTTTGGCCTCTAGCTACCTGGATGTCCAACTCCTTGAACATTATAAAAGAAAATAATGCGATGTATTATTATTATTATTATTATTATTATTATTATTATTATTATTATTATTATTATTATTATTATTCAAAAGATGAACCCTATTCATATGGAACAAGCCCACATGGGGCCACTGACTTAAAATTCAAGCTTCCAAAGTATATGGCGCTCATTTGGAAGTTTGAGCAGGTGAACGGAAATACAGAAAGAAGAGATCTCACTTATTGAAAAGAAAAAATAAATTAATAAATAGATACTAAGAATAAAAGTTTCCTTAGGAAAAGTTCCTTGACTCCTGATTCTCACCCTCGAACTTAATTCTCAGTAATTTAACTTAGCCAGACGTCTGATGGATGAAACCGGGGCGAGATACACTAAAATTTTCTTGAGTACACCTTTTACTCTAAGTAAGCATACTTTTATCCACAAGCACACTCTACATTCCCGTTATTATTTTCTCGGCCAGAATGGATCGTTAAATAACGGAAGCTATTAATTTTTTTTTTTTTTTTTACTTTAGAAGCCAGCAGTATGTAAAACTCTATGACCTTGATAGACTGCCCAGTCATGACCCCTTAAGGTCTCCTATTGCGATCTATTTCTGTCCAAGCAGGACGCCATTAAAGAGGAGGAGGTTTTGCATGATAGGGAGATCGATCGCTTGACTGATTATCGTTATGAACTGGCGTCGCAAAAGTAGCATTATAATTAGGATATTTACACAGGACAAAGCTAATAATAAGCGTTTACGGTATAAATGCACATTCATGACCTGGAAGAACATTGTGAATGAATGCAAAATAAGGTAAAACGAAAAACAAACGTTTAAATGTTCTCAGGAACAGCAATATGTCACAGAAATCTAAACCAAACTAATTTGTTTGTCATAATGAAATTATTATCGTGCTAAAAATAATTCAAAATAAATTTATACATTTCATACACCTGGCAGTAAACAAATATCAGCTTTATCTTGTGAAGACCAGCAGCTTCGACAATGTTAAAAATGGCTCAGGTGAAAGAAGACACTTTGAGTGACACTAGGAAATTAGACTCACTAAGCAATATCGTGGTGATCTTCAAGCAAAACTGTACACAGAACAAGATAAAAAAAAAAGTTCTATATACAGTAAGCAAACGCCAAAATTATAAAGTCATGACCGGCAAAAGAAAAATCATGTCTTAAATTCAAAACAGAAATTTCTCGAAAGGCAATCTCGAATGTGCTCGAAGCCTGGGAAGGGTGAAATGATCTCAAGTCACCTTTATGTTGGCTGCCGCAGGTAAAGGCTGAATTTTGGTGTAGTGTCATGTGTTGACTGAAGTCGTGAGTTAGGTACAGAGTACTTAGACGAATGTGGTGGATTGTAACTAGGATGAAGAAGGGTATATTATGAGTCTTGCAATCTCATCCCAGACGACTTACTGAATAAAGGAAAGCTAACAGCTTCTAGAGACGTACCGTTAATGGGAAAGTGGGTTATAGTGAAAAATGCAAAACACACATACACATATATAGTATATATATATTTATATATAATACATATATCTATCTATCTATCTATCTATATATATATATATATATATATATATATATATATATATATAATATGCATATATATGTATATAAAATGTGTGTGAGTGTGTGTATATGTATGTTTGCATTTTTCACTATAAACCACTTTCCCTTAATAAGACGTTATAGGAGTAACGGCCAAAATTTATTGTGTTCCCGTGTTAATCGTTGTATGGGCTCATACACTTATACATACATACATACACATATATACATGTACAGTATATATATGTAAATAAATATATACATTTATACATATGTATGTATGTATGTCGTTGTATGGGCTCATACACTTATACATACATACATACACATATATACATGTACAGTATATATATGTAAATAAATATATACATTTATAAGTGTAAGAGCCCATAAAAAGTTTAACGTGAGAACACAATAGAGTTTGGCCTTTACTTCTACCACTGCAGCCCTGATTACTAATGAATAAGGAAAGAAAGCAGATTAGTAAGGTGTTCAAATGATGTATACAAGCCAAAAATAAAAATAATGTAAGGATAATTATCATATTGATCGTGGAATGCAAGGAATCAGGTTACTGAATGATTTAAATGTCACTTGTCTTGCATTTAGTGCTGTCTGGGAGGGCGGATCAACCGAAATACTTTTTCTATAAGTCGTAAAGTAATATCATCCAAGAAAACTGGCTTCCTAGGCCTACTTGACTAGTTCTTATCACATGTTCGAATGATGATTGCATTCAGGTGTTCTTGAAGTTTAATAGTACTCAATTTTCTATGAGTTTTACCTTGGCCACAGCTAAAATGTGGCATGGTTAGCCTAGTGCCGATGTGGAATCTTCTGGTCTCCAGGTATTTAAGCAAGGAGCAAATGCATTCTTGTATTCTGCTGAATTCAGGCGTATCTGTTTTATTTTTTCTTCCATCATATTGAATTTTTATCACCTTTTCCTATAACTTTTCACTCCCTGCAGGCTGATATCCATGCCGAACCCTATTGGTATTATAGTCTGTTGACTCTGTCCATATGGGGTTTCAGCTGAAGATTTATAGGGTATGTGTCTTCTTCTTATCAAAACCATTTTTCCCTACCCCTGTATTTACTGCATGCATACCTGATTCACCTATTTCCTTTCCATAGCTATCAGTGTTCAAAGCTGTGGAGACGAAGAACATTGTATATCAACCTCAATCCAGAAAGTCTTGTTGAAACTGAATGACCAATACCTTCCGGAGCCAACTCCCCCTCACTAGAGATATTGATATATATATATATATATATATATATATATATATATATATATATATATATATATATATACATATCATATATATTTATGTGCTTGTGTGTGTGTGCCGTGCACTATTCGTAATCATGGGTGCCTAACCGTCAGTTGTATTGATAAAAACGTTTTATTATTTATAAATGCATTAATTGATTAACGACTGAAGTGCGCACATTTTTTTCCTGTTCTAGCGTTAAAGTTTTCATCAAAAGTCCTTTGCCTTGATGTCCTGTTGACACAACCACTTTCAAACAGAACTTAGATTGGCTCTATAGGACATACATAATGTTATTCAAGTACATAACCTTCATTCCTTTCACTTTGCAATGTACTATTTTAGAAAGCAGTGAAAAATTTAGATGGGCAATATTCAGATGATATCTTTTCTAATAATAATGATTATAACAATTAAACTTCACTGGTATAGATAATAACTGAATTTTATAATTATAACTAAGGTTTGGGTGCACTAAGTTTAAATCATAGTTTCTCTTAATTTTAGGAAAAAATAAAACAGGCAAGTTCGTGAACTAAGCTAACCTTGTTTAAGGCTGAAAATTCAAGACAATACGCATGTCAGATAATCTTTATTACACATGAGTAGCCTATATGGTGATGGGTCGTTGTCAGTTATTAGAATAACTAAGAACTAAATTTATAAGTTTAGGGTTCAAGGGGGGATATACGTTTTCTTTATTAGTAAAGAGATATTCATTTTCTTTGTTCTTCACTCTCTCAGGGGGTCTTTCATAAAATATTTACCACTAGACGTGGCACTGATTTATTGGTAGTTTGAGTAGAAGAGCGAACTCGGTTGCCAAGTCAGATAATATTTGCAAAGCAATAATTCAAATGACTGTGATTTATGACATTTTTGTTCGTAATAAATTAGCTTATCTAATTATTTCAATTAACAAAGTATTAAAAAGTTATAAGATAAGGGGGCGGCGCCCACCCATATAGAGTTATTAACATTTCTGCTTTTTAATGCAACAACTAAGTCCACTTCACCAACAATGATCAAGCGTCTTTTCTGAAATATGAACCTCTAAAACAGCAGAAAATCTTTATACTTACTTTCGAAAAATAACAACACCCACAGCAAATATAACAACGAAATAAGATTTTGTCAAATCTCGTAAGCGATTTTCGGCAACTAGGCACATGCGCTATTGTCACCGGTAGCGCCAAGCGAGGTGCCTGTCTGAATGGTCACCTAACTTGATTTCAGTTTCAACTGGAGAGCGGTACAGTTGAGACATTCTTAGGAAACACTCCATAGTCTTGGTTGCAGTAGTCTCAGACAGACAAAAACACAGCCACTATGTCTACTGGTAAGTTCCCAGTGGCCCACTGCTATGGCTCTGATCTGAAGACTTGATTTCCCCCAAATTATATTTTTGGATAATCGGTCCAGCCACCTGCTCTCCCCTCTTAGCTTCGGTTAAGCATTCTTTACAGTCGTTCAGGGCACCTCTGTTGCACAGAGTTAAATACCGCGTTTCACGTAAATATATTTACGTTCGAACATTGACCTATTAATTAATCTTAATACGTTCAAAGAGGCAGTTCAATCAATCAAGGTTGATGACTCAATGCCTTATTCAATATGTACCCTTGCGTAGGGGTACTTTCTCTAGTCGGAATACTTTTTCATAGCGAAGTAAAGAATTTAAAAGTTTAACTGAATTTTCAGAAAGCATTCAAAAACTTTATCATCTCTGAGGTCTAATTTAATCGTTCTTTTTATACTTAATAATACTTTTTTCTAGTTTTGCGTAAGAAGACAGAATTAGTCTACAGAATCCTTAGACCCAGTCCACAAGAGGCGATTTCAATACACTTTATCGTCAGAAAAACGAAGAAAAAAAAAACGAAAACAAAAATGTTGTTGGGAGCACCCTGTTTCGAACGGTAGACTTACACAAGTCGTAATCTTACATTAAAAGCTAAGAGAATACGAACCGAAATTTTCTTCGATTATTTCAGAATGACTATTAAATCTTTTGATGAAAATCGTTTGGTTATCTACTTTCAATGGTTAATGATGACACTTGTCTAGTACTTTCAACATGAGTATATCCATTTCACAAGAGGATTTACGCATCAAAATCCAAAATATGGGCGTAACCTTAACGCACATATATTTTTTACACTTTAGTCATTTCTTATTATTAGCACAAATCAGAATTGTTGCCATTCAAACACATCGAGGTATACTGATTGTGCATACAAATCTGCTGATGATTCTTGTCGTTACCAACTGGCGAGCGTTAGCGACGCTAAGCTCAACTTAGGCGTTAGACGTCGCGTTGAAAAAAAAAAAAAAAAAATCGACCGCTCGCGTTTTAACTCTCCCTCAAGACTTTGTTGGCTTCGGAACTACCGCTTGGAAACGCCGCGATTGAAATCACCTCTTTTGAACGAGGCCTTAAATTGAATCTTTCTTTTCCTCTGCGTAAATTAATCCTCGTAACTTAATCCCTAACAAAGACGACTTCCATTCTGTTAATGGGTTATTTAAACTTATATACGTCATCGATCAGCCGACGATCAGCTTTGGAAATGTCATGACCTTTAACGGACGAGAGACAGCCAGACACCGTGCGGTTAGCAATGGCCAGATTTCCATACACTTAAACTTTAACTCCTTACCATCCCCAAGTGAAAATTTTTATTTTGTTTTCTAATTCAGTTCTTAAATCTTACAACACAAGCAGGCTATCACTGAAACAGTTACAGATCAATCAGGAATTACACAAATTCCCCCACTCAGAAACTTACAGTTATAAAATTCGAAATCTTATAGACAGACCTATCCCACCCTCACCTCTATGTCACTGAGATAAAAAGAGTACCTTCCCCAGCCCCCTCCCCGTCAATGTAACATTATATAACCCCTACCCCCTTTCTTCCTTCCTAACCTATTCTATCCCCACAGGTCGACGTTGTCAGTCATCACATGGATCAGCAGACTGTGCTGGTATAAGGCCAGCTTGTTCTGTCAACAAGCAACCTGTTGAATTAGGCGTTTTGTAACTAATGCGAAACATTTTTTTTCTCCATCTCTTCTATAAAAAAAAATGTTAAAATCTGTTGCAGATTTATGAATATTTCCTGAAAAGTTTCCCAGACTCGTAGATGAGAAGTTATACGAGATTCTACTCCCTCTTGCAGATATCCACTACGATGAGCTTTCCAGCAACAAGGATGACTTCACCATCATCGACGTCAGGAACCCTGGGGAGATTGAACATGAGGGTCACATTCCCGGGGCACACAACGTCCCACGTAAGTATCTCAATGTCTGACTTAATTTCTCTTCCAGAATTTGATACCACCCTTTCTAAACCTAATGTGAATTTTAAATTAAATTTTTTAATATTCGAGAATTTAATTCAAAGTAATTGCGTTACTATCTAAATATTTTATTATAAAAAAAACTTTAAAGTATTCCTAAGATATCTAGATTAATGTTGTCATGACAGAGTCAAATACCTATAGACCTAGACTGAGTCTGGAGGGAGACTCTGCCTACTTTGCGCCTTGTGCGGCCAATCTTAAGAATTGATAAAGTTCTTTGCAGCGGCCCTTGGGCTGCAGTGCTTTCTGCCTTTTAGTATTCACCCAATCTTTCACTCTCCAGGTCCCTAAGCTTAATTACGTTTCAGTTTCACCTCTTACTTCAGAGTGATTAGAAATGCTAATGTGTGGTCGTTTCAAACCCAGTTAAAATTCTTATGCTTTGGTTTTTCCTTTTATGAAATAGTGCCCGAATTGGACGACGCCCTGAAAATGAGCGACGACGACTTCAACTCCAAATACGGCTTCGACAAGCCGAAAGATGGCGACTCCCTCGTCGTCCATTGCCAGAAGGGCTCCCGAGCCAGGCGGGCTGGAGACAAGATGGCCAACGCTGGGATGTCAGTGAGGTGAGAATTTTTGACAGCGATTAATTGACTGGAACTTTTATCCGTTTACAAGGAGGGTTTGCTAATACGGTAGCTTAATATGTTATTGTTTTGTTGCATCTGTTTCTCTCTCTCTCTCTCTCTCTCTCTCTCTCTCTCTCTCTCCTGATTCTGCTATTTAACCTGTTCATGGAATTTACAATGGATAAATAACTTAAATAACATTACAGATTAAATGGCTCTGATACAATTTGTTGCGTCTGATTGAGACTGTATACTAACATATAATTAATATGACGAGAAGGTTTACGCTGTGTCAGTTTTTGTTAACTCTCAGAAAAAACAGCAAGTTGACATTTTAAAAAATATTCCAAACTTTCTCTGCACATTTCTCTGCTCTTATTGACATCCGCAAGAATAACTGACGATGACTACTGTGATCTTTCCTCCGCCAGGGTATACCCCGGCTCCTTCGACGACTGGAAGGCCAAGGGAGGCGACGTCAACCCTGGCAAGCCCTGAAGGAGGAGGACGAGCTGGTGAAAGAAAGCAGGGGCAGCGTAGGGCAATCTCTCCTAATAATTCCTTTAGCAAGATAAACAGCCACTTATTAACAGAACGAGCCAGACCACCACCGGCTTTGGTATCCTTAATTTGTGAATTTCTATCAGAAGAGATATGAGATTTTTCTCTCACTTTTCTTCTTCTCTTTTTCGTTTGCATTCCATCTCGTCATTGATATTATTATTGATGTCCTTCTATCTGCAACAGTTTAAATCTACAGTTGTGCTTCTGAAAAGAGTCTACTCTCAATCTAGCTCGTGTGACTCTCTGCAACTGCATATCACTTGTCTGCAATGTTTTCGTCAAAGACCTTGTCTGTGGTAGTAAGGCTTTATCAATCTACAGTAATTCAGCACCATTGTCCTCGTAGTTCCTCGTTAGTGCACTTTATTGTCATTAATTGAAGGAAAACAAAAAAAAAAAAAACAATAAAATCCAAAAAAAGACAAATGATTGATTCATTATTCGTTCCCGAGTTGAAAAAGGAAGGTCATGAATTATTTCGTGGAATCGAAATTGCTTCTGCCAGGAAAGTTTATTCCTGTCTCTTTACGAAAGTAAATAAATAAAGACTTTCTAAAACTGAAACTTGGCAACTCTATCCCTTATGGAACCGAGTCATCATTACTGAGTTCAAAAAATCTATAGACCTGTTATCAAAAACAGATGAAAGGAACCGGTAGATAAGGATAATTACATCACCACACAACATACACAAAAATAAATAAAGATTTTAACTGTGCGCTGAAAACTGGTTCGAAAATAATACCAGTAAAACGACTAAGGTCATTCATGGGATTTTGCGCAAAGGTTCAGAAAAGAATGAATCTGAATTCTATATATGAACGTAATTTGTGATTACATAACACTGTTACCTAATCACCTGACGGAGATATGTACGTAAACTGAGGGTACCTAAAAAAAAAAATGACCAGGAGTCATTAAGCATAGAACAGAACGTAAAAAAAAGGAAAATACTTTACAACACATCAAGGAACTGCGAGGAATGACGCAGTTTATGTAGGGGGTGAGCGTACTATACCTAGCAACGAAGTCGCGATTGCAGGCAGGCAAACGTGGCCTCAGAGCCGTGAGCGACTGTGTGTGTGTGTGTGTGTTTGTCTGAAAGAATTTAGTCAAAATGTCAAGTCTGTGTGAGAGAATCTAGCTACACCAACGCGTAATGTTTGGGAGAATGTCGCCTGAAAATGACATGTTTGAGGGAATGTTGTCTCAAAGGCAATCCTTAAAGAGGAATGTTGCCTGAAGAAAACTATTAGCATAGGGATATCTGTAGAGGAATGTTGCCGAAGAAAAAACATATCTGTGGGGGAATGTTGCCTTAGAGCCATATTTGTAGAAGAATGTAGCTTTTAAAAACCTTGTTTGTGGCATAATGTTGCCTCAAATCCATGTTTTCAGAAGAATGTGTTGCAGTGAAAACTTTATCCTAGGGAGATATGTTGCCAAAAACAAAAAACAACCGTATCTGTGGAAGAATATTGCCCAAAAAACCGTATCTGTAGGAGAATGTTAGCCAAAAAAAAAAAACCGTATCTGTGGGAGAATGTTATCCAAAAGAAACCGTATCTGTGTGAGAATGTTATCCAAAATAACCGTGTCTGTGGGAGAATGTTAGCCAAAAACACCGTATCAGTGGGAGAAAGTTGCCTCAGAGCCGAATCTGAGTCCAAGAACTTTGAAATCCTTCTCTAAAAGATTTCTTCAACCTGTCGCAAGAATACTAAAATATATATACCGGTTTCGTTTCCTATAACCCATCAACGAACACTGGTAATATATTGTAAAAATCATCGGAACTCTAGTCCGGTTTCCCAGGACTATAATGACAATAACTGAAATGCCATCTCTTGGCAGATGTTGAAATCAGCCATCTGATGAGCTGTGAGTAAAAGAACTGTACACGTCAGAGCGAGAGACTTCAGAAAATCGAAGGCCCGAAGAAAGACAGCATTAATGTCTCGTTAAAAGTGATAAATTGGTGCAGAGAGAGAGAGAGAGAGAGAGAGAGAGAGAGAGAGAGAGAGAGAGGGTAGTTTTGTATACATGAAACTGTTGATGAACAGAATACATATATTAACGTCAAGGTATAATGAGAGTATTTAACCCTGCAAGTACAGGCATCACTCGGACATAACAGCCAGAAAGAGAGAGAGAGAGAGAGAGAGAGAGAGAGAGAGAGAGAGAGAGAGAGAGAGAGAGAGTGAGAGAGAGAGAGAGAGATAAAGGTCTCTGAGAGAAATCGTCAAATCGATCGTTACTGCGCAGATGACGGATTTTGAGAGCTAGAAAAAAAAGCCAGCGACGCCGATTAAAAAATATCGTGAAATCGGTTTATCTTGCGCCTTCCATCGATCATCGGGAAATGACAGGAAGAAACACACATAAATATCACACGAGAGAGAGAGAGAGAGAGAGAGAGAGAGAGAGAGGGGTCAAATATCGCTTCAGTCGGTCGATAATTCACAGCACATCCTCTGCTGGAGATGTCAAGGACTTTTGTGAGTCAGGTGTCGTACCCACGCAATTTATTTAATTAATTACAAGAGGATCAATACTGCATGATTTCTTTCCCGATGATAAATTTTGCGTTCAGAAGTTTATAATGGCCGTGAGAAATCCACTTGCTCCTCTTTTAGACAATTTATAATTGTTATATGGACTTGAAAATTAGGATAGGTATAAAGAGGACATTTTCCGCGCATGGCCTTTCACTAAAAACGTAAATGGATTTATTTTACAACTGAAGAGAATTTTGCTTTTGAAGAAGAAGAGGGCTTTTGACCTATCTCTCTCTCTCTCTCTCTCTCTCTCTCTCTCTCTCTCTCTCTCTCTCTCTCTCTCTCTCTACACAATCGACATTAATATACACCTATGTCTACATTTGTTGAGTTTACAAATAATTTTTATATATCAGGGATTAAAACTGAATGTTAATTAAGGATTAAAATTGGACTTTAATTAGGGGCTACAATTGGACATTAACTATAATAAAAATTGGACATTAATTGGTGACTAAAATTGGACATAAACTAGGGACTAAAACTGGACATTAACTGGGGATTAAAACTGGACGTTAATTAGGGACTAAAATTGGACATTAATTAGGGACTATAATTAGACATTAACTAGGGACTAAAATTGGACATTAACTGGCGATTAAAATTGGATAATAATTAGGACTAAAATAGGACATTAATTATGGATGAAAACTGGACGTTAAAGCTGGACGTTAATTAGAGACTAAAATTGAACATTAATTAGGGATTCAAATTGGACATTATTATGGAATAAAACTGTACATTAATCAGGGATTTAAACTGGATACTAATTAGGGTTTAAAACTGGACATTAATTATGGATTAGAATTGGACCAGGGCTCATTATATTATTCGAACGAGTCTATTTGCAACTTCAGCGGTGACAATAACAGTTATTTACGCAACTTATATTAGCTGCATCGTTGAATTATTGCAATATCATATGGAAAATGGATATGGATATTGCTACAATATAAAAAAAGGAATATTTGTGCATTTGCTATGTATTATGCTTAACTTTCCATTGCAACTGAATAAACTTGAAAAATGGTTCACTGTCTTGATTAACTGAAACAATGAGATTTATGGAAAACATTCAGTGGTTTGTTTTTTGGTACAGAATTAATTGGGGCTTATGCCAGCATGAAGTAAGTGATGACAGGATGCTTAAGTCAATGAGAGATCTGGTGTGGACCTCATTGAACGGGCAACCAAGCAAGACGTGCTTTATAAAAATCACTGAAGAATTTTTGATTTCCATGTTTGCTCATGTTAGAAAAAGTTAGGAATAGTAATGATAGTAAAGTAGTACTAGTTGCAGTTCCTCATTGGAGGGGTCGATATCGTTCTCGGCTAGCACTCTGCTGGGCCCGCGTTCGAGTCTCCGGCCGGCCAATGAAGAATTAGAGGAATTTATTTCTGGTGATAGAAATTCATTTCTCGGTAGAATGTGATTCGGATTCCACAATAAGCTGTAGGTCCCGTTGCTAGGTAACCAGTTGGTTCCTAGCCACGTAAAACAAATCTAATCCTTCGGGCCAGCCCTAGGAGAGCTGTTAATCAGCTCAGTGGTTGGGTTAAACTAAGGTATACTTTTAGTACTATTCCTAACTTCTTATAGCATGAGCAAACATGGAAATCATAAATTTTCTAGTGGTTTTTATAAAGCACGTCTTCTTGGTTGCCTGTTTCCTGAGGTCCACACCAGGTCTCTCATAATAGGTATGTATATATTGAGATTAACTTTACGGGGTAACTATTTATTCTAATTTCATTACTGCTAATGATGAAAGTAGTCAAAATGTGGTGCTCATAATAGAGATAACTTTGCTACAAATAATAATAATAATAATAATAATAATAATAATAATAATAATTATTATTATTATTATTATTATTATTATTATTATTATTATTATTATTATTATTATTATTTATTATTATTATTATCCAGATTAGAAGAGAAAGAAAGTGAGAAAAGTGATGGACTACTAAGGAGGCAGGATGCAACCAGGAACCCCACACTATAAATACCACCCAGTCGAGTAGGATGGCTAAGATAAAAATTATTATTATTATTATTATTATTATTATTATTATTATTATTATTATTATTATCATCATCATCTCCGAATCACACGACACACTGTAAATGGGGAAGCAAATCCGCATTCATTTGTAAGAAATATTATTTTAAAAAGTTAAAAAAAATTGCACTTTTTGAAATCTGCGCTGTTTTCTTTCCAGTCTGAGTAAAAGTACATAAGAAATTAATGGCAAAAATTATTGAAATTCAAATTTCTGAGTTGGAAAGGACGGAATTACATGAAACAGCAGAGTGATTATTTTTAGATAAGTATATATATATATATATATATATATATATATATATATATATATATATATATATATATATATATATATATATATATATATATATATATATATATATATATATATATATATATATATATATATATATATATATATATATATATATATATATTATATATATATATATGTGTGTATACATATATATATATATATATATATATATATATATATATATGTATGTATATATATATATATATATATATATATATATATATATATATATATATATATATATTTATATATTCAGTGCGCTTTTAAATTAAATATCATTATTACCGGTACATTATTGCAGACTTGTTTCCTCTGTGATAATATTAATAAGAATTCCATGAAATTCCAAATTTTAAAATATTGTTAAGAGATGATATGGTAAACATATTCAAATTATGTACAAAGGAAATTACCTGACTTAAATATTGATGGCAATTCATTTCCGCTGCGAATTTATGTGAATATGCTGATTTCATCATTTCTCAACTTCTTGAAGACTTCTTAAGTTTTGGTATTTCATTTTATTCCTCATCATTTCTTAAAAACTATTTAAACTTTGAGGTTTCATTTTATTTCTCATTTCTTAAAAACTATTTAAAATCTGATATTTCATTTTATTTCTCATCATTTCTTAAAAACTATTTGGATCTTGAGATCTCATTTTATTTCTCATCATTTCTTAAAAACTATTTAAATTTTGAGATATCATATTATTTCTCATCATTTCTTAAAAACTATTTAAATTTTGAGATTTCATTTTATTTTTCATCATTTCTTAAAAATTATTGTAATTTTGAGATTTCATTTTATTGCCCATCATTTCACAAAAGCTATTTAAATTTTGATATTTCACTTTATTTCTCAACATTTCTTAAAACCTATTTAAATTTTGAGATTTCATTTTTTTCATCATTTCTTATTTCTTTAGTTTAACCAGATCACGTTAAGTGATGGTTTTTTCTTACCTTCAAGTTTTTTTGTTTTGATGTTTTCGTGGTGAGCTGCCGTTTTTCTAGTCGGGTTTAAATTTTGAGTCGACGTTGGTCAGCTGCTCATCTTTTAGGCTGTTTCTCCATCAGGGTAACAGCTGAGGGCTGTCTTTGACCCGATGGAGGACGTATGTTTGTTTTTTTTTCTGCCTGCTGTTGTTTATTTTTGCCTTTTTGTTTAAAGCTACTATTTGTTTAACTTGCTTTTGTTTTTGTTTTTTTATGCTTATGGTTTCACTTTTACCAGACCTGTCTTTGTAAATATTTTTAAAAATAAATTAATATTAAGCTCATTTTATCTGCCGTCAGTCATGACAGCCCGTCCTGAGTATATTTTGCCCACTGGGTCGTTACAATGGCGACCGTGACAGGATGGCTCTGTTTTTTTTCTGACATTGGAGGATCATTTCACGTTAAGTGAAGGAACTGCTGGTTCCCCGCTCGTTCCTTTGTGGATTTACCTTCAAGTTTTTTTGTTTTGATGTTTTCGTGGTGAGCTGCCGTTTTTTCTGTCTGCAGTCGGGTCTGGTAGGGCAGCGAGGCAGCGGCAGTGGCAGCAGCAGCAGGCAGTTTTTCGAGTCGACGTTGGTCGAGTTTTGAGCAGCAAATTGGAGCACGCCTACGAAGTGGAGCACGTCGTAGAGGTGGAGTGTGACCATGAGTAGTCGTGTGACCACGAGCTGCTCATCTTTGATGACAGCGTGAGGCTGTCCTGACGTCTCCATCGGGTATTCTGGTTTGTGGGGTCTTGTCCTGTTGTGCAGCTGAGGGCTGTCTTGGTGACCCGATGGAGGACGTATGTTTGTTTTTTTTTTCTGCCTGCTGTTGTTTATTTTTGCCTTTTTGTTTAAAGCTACTATTTGTTTAACTTGCTTTTTTGTTTAGTGCTGCCTCTTGGTTTTTATGCTTATGGTTTCACTTTTTACCAGACCTGTCTCACTTGTAAATATTTTTAAAAATAAATTAATATTAAGCTCATTTTATTGTTTTTGTTGTTTTCTCCTCCTTTGTTTGTTACATCTGCCGTCAGTCATGACAGCCCCGTCCTGAGTATATTAAAGAACCTGCATAACGGCCCACTCGGGTCGTTACACCAGACCACTGAGCTGATTAACAGCTCTCCTAGGGCTGGCCCGAAGGATTAGATTTATTTTACGTGGCTAAGAACCATTTGGTTACCTAGCAACGGGACCTACAGCTTATTGTGGAATCCGAACCACATTATAACGAGAAATGAATTTCTATCACCAGAAATAAATTCCACTAATTCTTCATTGGCCGGTCGGAGAATCGAAAGCGTGACCAGCAGAGTGCTAGCTGAGAACGATACCCACCCGTCCAATGAGGAACTTTCATCATTTCTTAAAAACTATTTAAATTTTGTGATTTCATTTTATTTCTCAGCATTTAAAAAACTATTTAAATTTTGAGATTTCATTTTATTTCTCATAATTTCTTAAAAACTATTTAAATTTTTAGATTTCATTTTTTTCTCATCATTTCTTAAAAACTATTTAAATTTTGAGATTTAATTTTATTTATCAGCATTTCTTAGAAACTTTTTTCAATTTTGGAATGTACTGGTATTCCTGTGATTCTGTTATATACAAATTTTTTTGTCAATAGCAACAAAAATTTGACGAACAAAGTACTTGGGGCTCATTTTCTCTGCACATAATGTAAATTTGTTGATCTTATCATTTCTTAACTACTCGAAAGCTTTTTAAATTTTGAGATTTCATTTTATTTCTCGCCATTTCTTAAAAAGATTTTATTTTAATTTTGGAATTTCATTGTATTCCTTTGATTTTGTTATATAACAAAACTTTTGTGCCATAGTAGACGAACAAAGTACTTGGGGTTCGTTAAACTGGGATTTCATTTTATCTCATTATTTATTCAAAACTTTTTTCAATTTTGGGATTTCATTGTACCCCTGTGATTTCGTTATATAACAAACTTCAGTGCCATAATAGATGAACAAAGTACTTAGGGCTCGTTAAACTGGGATTTCATTTTATTTCTCATCATTTCTTAAAAAGATTTTGTTTCGATTTTGGAATTTCATTGAACTCCCCCGATTCCGTTATATAGCAAAACTTTTGTGTCATAACAGCAACAAAAACTTTGACGAACAAAGTACTTCTCTGGGTTCGTCACGGACGTCGTATACGCAAGCAACTGTGTTTTGTTCTGTTGCCTAGCAACCGACGCTACGTCCGCTCGTTTAACATAGTTTCTTCGGCTTCCTCAAGTCACGATCACTGTACCTTCGCTACTTCGTCGCAGTGAAATTCCTTGAGGAGATCAATACCTCTTTATCTCTGTACCTTCTAATTTCGTGAGCGCGGCCGGGAAAAGCCAGGCGGTGGGGCATTGTTGCAGAGTTGTCTATGATTGTTTGATGTTCGAAGAAGATATCTAAGAAAGTTGCGGGTGGGTTTCGATGAAATTTTGGGGAGGGGTGGGCTATTGGGTAAGGGAAGGTTGGCTCGATTTTGAGATGAATCCTGAGGCTGGGTTGGTTATCAGATTTATTTATTATTTATAAGTTTATATAATAATTAACAAATTGAATTACTATTTATTTATCTATTTATGTTTTTTATTTAATTTTATTTAATATATTTGTATTATTATTTATTCATTTATTTATTTTGGTGACAGGACCATACTTTGAATTTATATTTTGTTATATATATATATATATATATATATATATATATATATATATATATATATATATATATATAAAATACTACTTTGTTACTTCCTACAAAACCAACCTCCAAGACTTTGATGATAAAAAAAACCCTATTATATGTGTGCCATGCAGTTCTATACTCCACTCCAGTCAACTGCAAACTCCACTCGTCTACTCCTTCCCCTCTACCCCCTTCCCCACTGCTCCCTCTTTATTTACGACCCTTTCCTGACTATTCTTTCTTTCTCCGTGTCACTTCATAAGAGCAAACCGATACAAAATTGAGAGGTAAGTGAGTGACGCCTGACTTCTGCCTCTATTAATCGCGTCTTAAAAAAAAAAAAAAAAAATTTATTCTAAATTTCATAGAGTCAACTTCGTACAAAATGAATGAACGAGATATCGTGCTGTCTGTTTTCAAGCCGTAGTGAGGTATCCCGTGCCTAGGTGATTACGCAATATTGATTTTCTTTCTTTTTTCTTTCTTTCTTTCTTTCTTTCTTTCTTCAAATATTCAGCTGAAAACCCTTATGGACAGAGTCAACAGATTATAAACCCAAAAGAGCTCCAAAGGGAAATCAGTCTGTAGAGAGAGACAAGTTGTAGGAAAAGGTAATAAATAAATAAATAAATAAATAAATAAATAAATAAATACATATGAAGGAACAGATAACAAGTAAAAAATGCGCCCAAGTTTCTTCGGCGCGATAGAGTTTTCTGTACAGCTGCTACAGTGTATAATCAAGGCCACCGAAAATAGATCTGTTTTCGGTGGTCTCGGACTATAATGCTGTATGAGCCGCAGCCCATGAAGAACTTTAAGCACGGCACGGTGTTGGCCTGTCTATATCGTTGCCAAAGCACGATAATAGCTAACTTTAACCTTAAATAAAATAAAAACTACTGAGCTAGGGCTGCAATTTAGTATGTTTGATGACTGGGAGGTGGATGATCAGCATTCCAATTTGCAGTCCTCTAGTCTTAACAGTTTTTAAGATCTGAGGGCGGACAGAAAAAGTGCAGACGGACAGACAAAGCCGGCACAATAGTTTTCTTTTACAGAAAACTAATAAAACCTGTACACCTGAATTCAGGAGGCGTCAGCAGAGAGCAGGAATGAAATTGCTTCCTGCTTAAACATTTAGAGACGAGAAGATTCCACAATTGCACTAGATAAACTACTCCACATTTTTGTTATAGCCGAGATAAAACTCTTAGCAAACTAAGTAGTGTTAAACTTCAGAACAATAGATAGACAAATATATAATAACTAAATGAATGAACGTGTCTTAGCCACTGTCTTCTAAAGTGTTCAGTTCTGCTTAAAGGCATATAGCATGCATTATTACATAGGTTTGAGTTTTCTATTATAAACACTCTGATATATATATATATATATATATATATATATATATATATATATATATATATATATATATATATATATATTACTCTCTCACAATACATACATATACTGCATACGTATATATGTATGTACATAGGCTATATATATATACATACACACATACACAAACACACACATATGTATATATACATATAATTATTTATAAATGCATTAACATTTATACATATATATGTATCACTGAATCAAGATATGGACAAATGATGAATATATATATATATATATATATATATATATATATATTTATATATATATATATATATATATATATATATATATATATATACACATATATATATAATTATCTATAAATACATAAACATTTGTACATGTATATACATATGTATGTATATACATACATATATAAATACATATATAATATAATACATCTATATACAAAAGCAAAATGTAATCTTCTGGCAATCCTCCTCCACAATTCAGTCAGCCAAAAACAACAGGACTACTAAGAAAAGAATTCTGTTTCTACTTCCACATTTGGATCCTTATCCAAATTTAAGCAACACCTCCGTGGCTTAAAGCCTGTCCCATAATAATATCACATAGCCACTGAAATAGAACGATAAACCTATAAATCTCCAGGATTTATAGATTTATAGATCTAAATTTTCAAGCCAGCTGTGAGACAACCGATTACAATTGTTAATGCAAAAAGACATTTTGATTACAAATCCATAACTGGTTGGAATAATTAGTAATTCATTTAATAGATCATGCCATTGTCAACAGGACAGGTTCAGCATTGAAATATACAGCATAACAAATTTCTTCTGAAATCTATCATATCTATTATATCTTCATTTGTTCTGAAAACACCATGAAAAAATACAGATTAGGAAACAGAAACTGCGACCATTAGAAAACCAAATAAGTGACATAACTTTATTTTGAGCGGGCCAATCAGAATCTACTATATCTTTGAATCTATTAGTTCTATTATTCCTTCATTATCGTAGATTGATGAGAAACGACAGTTAAATCAATACTGCATAAAAACAAAAAAGAGCTATTTTTAGTTTTCTGCAAAAGAAAACTATTGTGTCGCCCTGTCTGTCCGTCCGCACATTATTCTGTCCGCGCTTTTTTCTGTCCGCACTTATTCTGTCCGCCCTCAGATCTTAAAAACTACTAAGGTTAGAGGGCTGCTAATTGGTATGTTGATCATCCACTCTCCAGTCATCAAACATACCAAATTGCAGCCCTCCAGCCTCAGTAGTTTTTATTTTATTTAAGGTTAAAGTTAGCAATAATCGCGCTTCTGGCAATGTAACAACACAGGCCACCACGGCTGGCTGAGAGTTTCAGGGGCCACGGCTCATACAGCATTATACAGAGACCACCGAAACATAGATCTATTTTCTGTGGCTTTGAGTATACGATGTAGCGGCTGTACAGAAAACTCTATTGCTCCGAAGAAACTTCGGCGCATTTTTTACTTGTTTACTCCCATTAAATTTCTTGTCGTCTATGAAAAATTAAAAATGCCTTATACAACTTAGACAGTTGGGATGATTCCCTTTCTAAACTTGGGTAACTTTTTTCACCTGAGCAAAGCTTGTTCAATATCATCTTTGTTCTACAGAGCTATGTAAGAACGAGTACTGAGTGCAACCATGACGGTGCCATCTTCCTCTTCGCGGTGCGCTACAAGTTTACTGCAGATCTTATATAACTTTATGCCGTTATATAAGGCCTTGTGCTTCCTGAAAGCCAGTAGACATGTGGAAACAGTAAGGTACAGCCAAAATCAATAGTCTGTCCACAGTTCAAGGTTTTGATGAAAATTGTTCCAGCTCTACTCAGCAGAAGTGTGGGCTGTCTCGCTATTAAAATTGGGGAGTTATGTCTAGCTCCTAAAAGAAGAATTTCCAGATATCTAGGATCTTTACATTTTACGAAAAAGTATCAAGGTAGTGGACTTTTTTTTATCTAACAATGGCAATGATGCTTTATATATTAATCAGAATATATGCTTTTTCTTTAATCCATTATTATAAGAATAGCATACTTTTGTAGAACTTACAGCATGACTCCTGTGAAGTTATTGACCAATAGGAAACCTATACACACAACAGATTACTGTTATTAACCTAGTTCTTAATTTAGAATCTTCTTAAAAAATCGTAGAACCTTCTCTAAATAGGAAGCGTCTCTAGACTACTACCTAACAATTTTATAGCAATTTTTTTTAATAAACAAACTTGAGTAGGATTTACAATGTAGCTGGTAAAGAATAATTTCTCAAAAGAATCAGCAACTTGGCAACCGAATAATCACTTCTTTAGTAGTAAAAGCAAATAGTGCGTGAAGGTGTGTTGAATGTCACTCCCTACCTTTAGCTGTAGGCCAGAATGATGATTCATTTCAAATAACAACCAGCGTAGTGTAAAGGTTAGAATACGAACCATTTCAAATACAAGACAAGATCGTGTGAAGTTAAACAACGAATAGTTGCGAATGACAACCAAGAGAGTGTAAAGGTTAGACTGCTAATCATTTCAAACAACAACCAAGAAGGTGTAAAGGTTAAACTATTACTCATTTCAAATAACAACCAAGAGATTAAAGGTTAATTTATGAATTATTTCCAATAACAAACAATAGAGTGTAAAAATTAAACTATGACACATTTCAAGTGGCAGCCAATGTCTTGCAAAGGTTATATTATGAATCATTTCAAATAACAACCAAGAGAGTAAAGGTTAAACTACGGATCATTGCAAATGACAACCAATATCTTGTAAGTTAAAGGTCAAATAAACTAAACTACAGAACATTGCAAATGACAACCAGTATCTTGTAAGGTTCAACCATCGTTCATTTCAAATGACAACCAAAATTGTGTGAAGGGTAGACTATGATTTACTTAAAATAAAAACCAAGATTATGTAAAGGTTAAACTATGGTTTGTTTTCAGAAGTCAAACAAGATCGGGTATAGGTGAAACTATGGATAATTTTAAATGACAACCAACAAATATCTGATATTTCCACCTATAATACCTTGTTAAAACGAGGAAAATCTTATACCTCACCTAAACTTACGTTCATTGCAAGCAATGTGCTAAATATGCCTGATATACAAATCTATTGTCACGTATTTATTAACTAAACAAAAGCACGGCGGACAGACGGACAAATATTCTATCCCCTACCTAGCTTTTAAACAGAGGGATTAAAAACCGAATAAAAGAAATTGTCCTATAAATCGTTTCCAGTATAGTCTGTTATTGACATTTCGATTAGCCCGTTTGTTTCTTTCTATTTATCTGAGCAATCAATACCTGTCAGACACGCCCAAAGTCACTCTTGTCGATTAGAGAATCTAATATTGTTAAAGCAGGCGATTTTCGTCCATTTGAAAATTTACGATGACGGTAACAGGCTATTTTCTTTAATTTTTGTGGGTCGTTATGACTTGCTGTTTGCTATTTGACTATTAGGATTTGTTTTTTTTTTCAAATAATTGGAATGTTTGCAATTGCCAGATCATTATAGATAATGGTTTTGCCAGTACCACATACCTGGTTAACTTGTTAATGTATGCATACAAACAAAGCACACATACAAACATATACACACATATATATATGTGTGTGTGCATTTATTTATACATCTCCCTTGGCTAGAAGCAAAATAGCGAAATAACAATGCTGTAAAATGACTGGCGTAGGCAGAGAGAGAAGAATTAATTCTAGATGGTTTGGTCACGTAGAGAGAATGGAGGCAGCTGTGTGTAGGACAGTACTTATGATTTTAAATTCGTCGTAGCAGAAGAGGGAAGAGCCCTGGAATGTACCGGCTACAGGAAATGTAAAATGTGCTGTAATGGGAGGAT